>NC_134716.1:48195984-48499015 GCF_049634645.1 Pelodiscus sinensis | reverse complement strand
AGAGCACAGGCTCTAGCCCAAAGTGCTATTTTTAGCATAGACGCTAAAGTCTAGTTTTCCAAGGGAGTGTTTAGCTGCATGGTTGAATAGCTGTGGCTGGTAGGTGCATACACTGCTTTTTCCGCATTTGGGTGCTCCAACCCCAGAGCACTCATGGAATCAGTATGGGTATGTCTACACTACAGATGGGTTTTTTCAGAAAACAGCCATTTTTCCGAAAAAAAATCTCAGGTCCACACTGCAATCGCATTCTTTTGGAAAAAAAATTGAAAGAACAGATGGGTTTTTTTCTGACATTGGTAAACCTCTTCCTGTGAAGAACGACACCTTTTCTGATACAGCTCTTTTGGAAAAAGGCGTCTGTGGACGGAGAGAAGTGAGTTCTTTCGATAGAAGAGGAAAAAGCACAGATGCCTAGGTGGCCACTCTGTCCATAGTAATCACAGCTTATATGCGAGAGAGCATCCATTCAGTGTGGACACTATTTGTTGAAAAAGCAGATCGCTTTTTTGATGCATTTTGTCAGTATGGATGCTCACTTTCAGAAGAAGTTTTTTCAGAAGATCTCTTCTGGAAAAGTATCTTCCGAAAGAAGCCTGTGGTCTAGACATAGCCGGCTACGTCTACACTGGCCCCTTCTTCGGAAGGGGCATGCTAATTTTGAATTTGGGAATAGGGAAATCCACGGGGGATTTAAATATCCCCCGCGGGATTTAAATAAACATGGCCGCCGCTTTTTTCCGGCTTGGGGAAAAGCCGGAAAAAAGCGTCTAGACTGGCGCAATCCTCCGGAATAAAGCCCTTTGCCAGAGGATCTCTGATTCCTACTTCAAAGTAGGTTTTCCGGTTTTTCCCCAAGCCAGAAAAAAAGCGGCGGCCGTGTTTATTTAAATCCCGCGGGGGATATTTAAATCCCCCGCGGATTTCCCTATTCCCAAGTTCAAAATTAGCATGCCCCTTCCAAAGAAGGGGCGAGTGTACACGTAGCCAGCCTGTCTGTGATTTTTAGATGTACAAGTCCAAGCTAGTTGGCTCAGGCTCTGAGACTTGCTTTGTATACATACCCTCAGGATTAGGATTAGAACGCTAAAGTGTTGTTTTTTGAGCCACCCTAGAATTTGAAACCCCAGAGTTTAAGTTCTTGAATTCATTGTGTCATCACCTCTTTCTAACATATGTGGGAAAAGGAAGAGATTATCTCATTTTCTTTTGGTTGTGTGGTTACCAACTGTTTCCCTTTCACACAGTTTTCCTCATATCTTCCAAAAAATTTATTGGTAAATGAAAATATTTGATAGAAGATACGGTCTGTTCCCTCCTCTATAATAATACCTGCGGGTATAGGTCCCATTCAGGTTCTGCCTCAGTGAGGCTCCATGACAGTGGTTTGTTTTTGCCATTGTTTCATTGTAGTTTTCCATGACACTGATGACTAACTGAATATTTGAAAGGAAGGCCAAACTTTGGTATTTATAATTCAGTTTTATAATGGAGCATAACAGTGTGTGTGGGACACTGGATAACAATCTATGTTTACACAGAGTGCAAACTATGTGAAGATAATTCACAATAGGTTTAATATATTTCTTACACATTTGGGGCACGTGAGACCTCTCCCTAGTGAAATGGGACAGGGCACAATAAAGAAAACACACAAAAAATACTGATTGAAATATTGTCCTTTACCCTTTTGGAGCTGGTGAAGATTTAAAATAATCTTTGCACTCTGGTTCCATTTTTTCTACGAAGAGACTCATTGCTTGTTCACCCGCCTTGCAAGGATTAAGCAGTATCCCTGCAATGCCCTTTTCCCCGTAACCCTGGCTTTTTGTTTCCCTGACAGACTGATTGCTAGTGAGCACAGCTCTGTTTAACTCTTGTCTCTATGGTAACAGAAGCAGTAAAGAGAGAGTGAGAGCTGTACTTGCTAGTGGTAGAACAGTCAGAATGCAGATGGGTTGAAGAGAATGTAGAGAGCTACTGATTAATCCCTATGAAGATGAAAACCCAGGACTGGATCTACCCTGATGGGAAATGTTTTCTTCTCTCCCACTGATTCGCTCAGGAAAGACTTGACTCCATCTTTGTTTTAGGAACAGAAGCTGGCAGAAATTTGTTGCCAAGCACCTGTGCTTAGGCTTTGAGTACGCTGAAAAATGTTTCAACTCACTCACTGTTGTCCACACTATTTGTTGAGTTGTGTTTAAGTACAAAAAACAAACAAACCTGTTCATGCCCCTATTGAAAATTCATTACCGTATTTTCCGGCATATAAGACGACTTTTTATACTAAAAAACATCCCCCAAAAATCGGGGGTCGTCTTATACGCCGGGTATAAACATACTGTAGCTTCGGCTACATATAGAACGTCCCTGTGCTGATACTGTATGTACCGCGATGAGCCAATCACAGCAAGCGGTGTCATCTATTAATGCATACAAAGCCTGCTCGGATTGGCTGAGTCAGAGAGGCGGACTATTACAACCTTTGCCAATCCGAGCAGGCTTTGTATGCATTAATAGAATACACCGCTTGCAGGGATTGGCTCAGCGCGGTGCATACAGTATCAGCACAGGGACGTTCTGTATGTAGCCGAAGTTACAGTACTATATTAGGGCACATCCAGCGGGCTGGTGTTATTAAATGGTGTTGCCTCGGAAGGGGGGGTAGTCTTATACGGCGAGTATAGGCCAAAACCTATGTTTTAACTGGAAAATTAGGTGGTCGTCTTATATGCCCAGTCACCTTATACACCGGAAAATACGGTACATTACTCTTTCAAGGCAAGTCATCGACAGTTGGAAATAGAAGCAAATGTGCTTTCTGCTAGTTTCTTATTAGTTTGTTAGATACCACAGTTGGAAACTGTGGTATCTATGCAGGGTTTTGGGGGAGATTCCTTCTTTGTGTGTGTGTTCACTGTAGTTATTGCATAGTTATGAATGTTTAAATATATTGCCATATTAAAATTCAAGATTAACTTTCTTTAGTACCCACATGAAACATGGGAGATACAAGAAGTAAAGGAGAAAGAGTGAAGAAACTTAAATTTAGAAAGTTTTGAAAGTTGTCAATATATGCACACATTGCTTTATCAACCTTTGTTGTCCTATGAAATTTAGATAAAAAGGGACAAAGACAAATGCTAAAACTTCCTAATTTAATTTCCTTACAAAAAGCTTTTGAAAAAGTAGTTATAAATGTATGCATAGTATAGTGTTGCTTTTTCAGAATCCTAAATGTCCCTCTAAAATAGGGCACAAATCCTAAAGTCATGATTCAGTCAAAATTTACGTTAGTTTGTGAGAACTTGCCTGAATAAAGACTGTCTAAAATACGATTTTCTTTTATTTACCAGTGTGTCTGGTAATGTAAGTGGGTTAATAACGGTATATATATGTCTTTCAAAATATGAACCTGTCATGCAGTCTTTTCTTCACACAAATAAGAGAGGATATACATAGAGAAAACAGTTGTATTTTAGTCAATGGCATACTCATGTAATTAAAGATCTCTTGCATCAATAGGATTTGCTGGGTGGGGTGACAATTGACAACTTTTTGAAAGCAATATCATGTATTATGTCATATTCCCAATTTGGTTAGTAATAGAGTCCTGAAATTTGTTTAGTCTTTCAAGAAGAGTCATCTTTACATAGTACACCAATTTATCTTCTGTACTTCGCTTTGCTAGTGAATGGAAAGCAATTTGCAGAGGACAGTAAGAGGTTTTTGAAAGATGATCAATTTAAGATGAAGTGATTTTTGCTGCGTATTATTGTTAAGATACTTCTTGCCAATATGTCTTCATCTCAGTTTAAATGATGGTAGTGGGGTGGGGGTGAGGTGATTTCTACAGTATATGCTTCATTCTATAAATGGGGCCTTTTATAGAAGTGGTAATGCCTGGTGAGTTCTTGAAAAAATTGTTGGCAGCTGTTGAGCTCATCTACAATGTGCATTTTTTGAAGAGAAGCCAGGGAATTTTTAATCAAGAAAGATTACTGAACAGTTTACTGTATGCTGGATATTTAAAAATAGACATACTTTTTATTAGTAAGCTCTGTTTGGTTTAAGCATGAAGTGTGACATTTTTTCACTGGAAAAATCAAAAAACAATGTGTCTTAAAACAATATTAAGTTGTTATGAATGAGATGTAAAAGTAATTCTAAAAAAAATCTTTGAATACAGTAGATGTGAATGCAATACAGAGATGTCAGTGTGAGGACAGGTTGAACCTCTAGTTCAGCACACTCTGGTTCAGCAGTATCCATGGTCTGGCATGATTTTCGTTAGCTGGATATCCATGTGTCATATGTGTGGCCAAGTTTCCGCGATCCCATATATTTTAATTACAGACATCAGTCCTGGCTCACAGTGTTCTGTGGTTATTTTGCTCTAATTTACCCCTAAATGTTTTCTAAGGACCCTGTAAGCAGTGGAAGTGTTGGTAATGCTGCTAGACAATATTGACTTCCCATGGTCCAGCAAGTTCACTGGGCAGGTCCGAGGGTGCCAGACTAGAGAGGTTCAGCCTATAACTTAATGTAAAAGTTACTTTATTTCTAAGAGATCTCATGAAGTTCATGTCTTTTTTTGTGGGGGAGAGGTTCTCAATGATCTGTCAAAATGGATAATTTTGTGATATAAAATTGTGAAATGTAACTATTCTCCTGTAATTTTGATAATCTGCTCTCATAGGACCACTTGCTATTCTTTTCCCACCCTAATGAAACTAGGTCACTGGTTTTTGGCACTCATTCAAGTTGTGAGATTATTTTGTGTTCAAGGCACTGTCTAGAAATAGTGATGTAATGTCAGCAAGGCCACTTTTCATTTCACTAACATAATTTCCAGTGCCCTGGAATTAATTTATTCACTGACCTGTTAATAACTGCAATCCGTCACCAGTTTACAGAGGCAAAAGAAACGTCTGGAAATAGTCATGGTCACTGTATTAGATGATTAGTTACAGGATTTTCATATGCTGTAGTATTTTGGTTTTGATCATGTTGAAGTGTCTAGTTTTAGTTTATGAAAACCAACTAGCTACTTAAACAGTGAAAAGTATTTGTAGTTGATAAATATCTTGAAGGCATAAGCAATTTCCAGTGGTTGCTTTATAGAACTTTATACCAGTAGATATCTTAGTCACACATTCTGGATAACTTTGGGGGGAAATCTGAATGTAGAATGTTCAAGGCATATACAATTATTTTAAGAATCTAATATTTTAAAAATGCATTATTATTTTACTACTATGAATTTATTAAATAAAATATAGGCTGCTGTTACACATTAGAATTTTTTTTCAAGGCAATTCATACAGTTGTATAAAAAATGTTCAGTGTGTATATGTATAATTGTGTCATGCACTATTGGTTCTTGTGGTAACATTACTAATTGAGGGTTAGAATTAGAAGAGGAAGTATATTATTCTATGTTGCACAGAAGCAGCATGCTAATAAAGGACACGGTATAATATACATCCTCATGAGAAGAATTGTGATTTTGTGTGCCTGGTCTCTGCATAGTTCTTCGTCTATTGAAGGCAGTCCAGCTAACATTAAAGAATATCTTAATCAGGGCTGGCTCTAGGCACCAGCAAATCAAGCATGTGCTTGGGGTGGCACATTTCTAGGGTCGGGATTTCCAGATAAGCAGCCGCCCCTGGCAATACCCGGCCCTGCCCCGCCGATTTTAAAGGGCTGCAGGAGCTCAGCTCTGGCTGCGTGTCCCCAGGAGCTAGCTGCGGAGTGTGGCATGGCCAGGCTCCGCCCTGCCAGCTCCAGTCCTGCCGGGGCCCCAGCCCCCTTCACCAGCGAGAGATCGCTCCCTGCTGGCCATCCAGGTCGCTGCGCCCACCCCGCCCTGCACCCCTCTGGCTCCGCGCTGCCCCTGCACCTCTCACCCTGCTTCTCTGCACCACGGACCCCCTGCTCTCCCTGTTCCCTGTGACTGTCTGGCTCTGTGCTGCCCTGGCACCCTGTACCCTGCTGCCCCCAGTCCCTTCGCCCGTCTGGCTCTGTGCCCCCTCTGTACCCTGCAGTCTCTCTTCCCTGCGCCCCTCTGGGTCTGTGCCCCCCATTCCCTGCATTGCCTCTGGACCCTGATCCCTCTGCCCCTACCATTCTCCGTGTCCCATTCCCCATGCCTCCCCTGCACCCCACACCCTGCTCCCCCAATCTCTGCGTCCCTCTGGCTCTGCACCTCCCGTTCCCCACGCCACCCCTGTGCCCCCCACACTGTTCCCCATGCCCCTCTGGCTCTGCGCACCCCAGTCTTCCTGCTTCCCCTGGTCCCCACGCCCCTCTGGCTTGCGCTGTCCCTGCATGCTGCTCTCCATGTGGGTCTGGAGTGAGGGTGCTTGTTCATAGGGAGGGGCTGGACAGGGCAGGGAAAAGGCTGTTGTAACCTAGCAGCGAGTGAAAGGGGAGGGGGAGTTTACTTGAAGCACCTTTGCCTTTTGTGGAAAAAAAAATAATTAAAATTATATTCGCTATTTATAGGGTTAAAATGCCTGGACGAAAATGAAAACAACAACAACAACAAATTGCAAAGTGCAAACATGTAAAAGCCAACAAAAGAGGGGAGAAGCAGCCAAAAAATATTTTGCTTGGGGCGGCAAAAAACCTAGAGCTGGCCCTGATCTTAATGTACCAGAAGTGGGATTTTCAAAAAAGTCATAGCTTTCTTCTTTGAGTGGCCTTTGCATATTTTCACTTGTGCATCCAAGATGCTTGCTCTGCAAGCTTCTGGACAGCAATGTCCACTACTAGGGCCACACACCCTTCCTGGAGCATTTGGAAGGTATAAAATGAGACAGTGAGCTTATCTGCTCTGAGATTTATTTGAGCAGCCAAAGATGCAGGAAGCTTGGATTGTTCACAGCATCCTCCACACTTTCCTCATTTCTCTCTCTCTCTCTCTCTCTCTTATTCTGCCCTTATGGAGCCAATTTTGTTTATAGCTTGTCAGGTAGGTTTAAAATAAGAGATGCCTATCCATCACAGTATTTGAACCACAGAGGCTGGGAGAGGGAGGGGAAAGTGGCACTCCTCAAACATTAGGCCCAGACAGCTAAGCTGTAACCAGGGCTTTTTTTGTGATGGTACTGCCCAGTACGCAGTACCAGCACCTCCAGTCAGAGCTCAACAACTTTTCCCTTGGAGTACCCGGCACGTTTTGTAAAACAAACAAACAGTAGCACTGAATGTAACTGATTACAGTAAACTTCCGATAATCCTGCACCTTTAGGACCCAGGGGGTGCCGGATTATCAGATATGCCGGACTATCAGGAGGGGGGGGGCTATGAGGGGTCTGGGGTGGGGTGGGGGGATGCTACCCCAGACCCCCTCATAGCCCTCCCTTCTGATAGTCCGGCTCTGCCCCAGGAGTCCCTGATTCAGCCGCTGCTGGTCAGTTTCAGCAGCGGCTGAATCGGGGGCGCCTGCAGCAGAGCAGCAGGGGTGTTGCTGGGTTGGTCCGGTAGCGCCGACCCTTGGCGCCGCGAGACCAACCCGTCAGCACCCCAGCTGCTCTTGGGGATGCCTGGGGCAGAGCAGCTGTGGTGCTGATGGGTTGGTCCCGCAGCGCCGCTCCTCGGCGCTACTGGACCAACTCAGCAGCACCCCAGCTGCTCTGCCCCAGGTGTCCCCAAGTCAGCTGCTGCTGAAACTTATCAGCGGCTGACTCCAGAAAGTCCTTGGTGCTGCGGGGACCAACCCAGCAGGACCCCAGCTGCTCTGTCCCAGGCGTTCTGATTCAGCTACTGCTGAAACTGACCAGGGCTGACTCCAGAAAGCCTGGGGCAGAGCAGCTCTGCCTCTGGCTTTCTGGAGTCAGCTGCTGGTCAATTTCAGCAGCGGTTGAATCCGGGACAGCTGGGGTGCTGCTGGGTTGGTCCCGCAGCCCCGAGGGGCAGCGCTACTGGACCTACCCGGCAGTACTCCAGCTGTTCTGCCCCCTGCTTCCCGGATTCAGCGCTGGTCAGTTTTAGCAGTGGCTGAATCGGGGAAGCTGGGGGCAGAGCAGCTCCAATGGTCCGGCTGCCTGGAGAACTTCCGGGTTCCTGATGGTGCCGGACCATCAGGAGTGCCGGACCGTCAGATGCTGGACCATCGGAGTTTTACTGTATATCCAACATTATCTTCAAAGATAGTCCTCTAGGGTTTGGCTGTCTCTCTCAGCCCTACTTGTGAAGGAGGTTTCTCAGTGTGCTCACTGTCATGGTCCCTGACTGTACAGGTTGATCTTAGAGACCCATCTGTGTGCCTAAAATGATTTTAGGTCTTGGAGCTAGTTTCTAAGGGTATGGCTACACTACAGCGTTATTTTGAAATATCTTAAAATAGTTAATTCTAAATAAGTTATTTTGAAATAACGCGTCTACACACAAAATGCATTTCAAAATAGCGCGTCCACACTGATTGGACACTGAATCACATTTAAAGCCAGCTGAAACCGGTTCCAGCAGGGCATCAGGTCTGGAGTTGCTTTGTGTGGCTGCTGCCTGAGGCTTGTGCTTAAAGGGACCCCCCTGGACAGTTCTCAGCTTTCCCTGCTTGCTTGCCTACCTCGCAGAGGGACAGTAAAGTGTTTTTTCTCTCTGCTTGCTTTGGTTGCCCTGACTTGGGACACCACAGCACTTGGCACCATGGAGCCAGAGCTCCCCTGGGCACTCTAGTGCTCTTTTTGGATGTCTTGCTGCAAACCTGGTAGTAACTGCTGGAGACTGCCTGGCAGCATCTGCTGCAGCCCAGGCCCTCTTCCAGACCCCCCCTAGGGGCTGGAGAGGAGCAGCAGCAGCGCCCAAATGCCAGTGTGCCATGCTGCATCTGGCATCTGGACACCAGCAGTGACTGGTGGTACCACATCATCCTGGAGCGCTGGGGAGACCAGCAATGGACCCAGAACTTCAGGATGAAGGACAACTTCCTCGAGCTCTGTGAGTGGCTCGCCCCTGCTCTGCAGCAATGGGTCACACACATGAGGCCCGCCATTCCCCTCCACAAGCGTGTGGCCATCGCCCTCTGGAAGCTCTCCATGCCGGATAGCTACTGATCTGTGGCAAACCAGTTCGGCGTTGGGAGATCCACCGTCGGAGCAGTGCTTATGCAGGTATGGCAATCTCCAGCCACTGTTCTGGGGGGGGATGGGCTGCCCTAGGAGAAAGCGGGGGAGGTGGTGCAAGTCCCCTTCCTGGGAGGGTTTGTTCTGTCCCAGCCTCACTATGGACTGCCCGCGGTGGCCAGGATTGCAGGGGGGGTTTCTCCTGAGGAGTGCGGGCACGGGGCAGTGGAGAGGAAGGAACACTCTCAGCCACCCTGGCACCCCAGTGACTATGTTTTTTGTGTCCCTCTGCAGATGATCAAGGCCTTCAACAGAGTGCTGCTCTGCAGAGTCATCCGCCTCACTGATTTGGATGCGGTCATCGAGGGGTTTGGCACCCTGGGCTTCCCCAACTGCCAGGGGGGCAATCAACGGGATGCACATCCCCATCCATGCCCCAGAACACTAGGCCTCCCTGTACATCAACTGGAAGGGATACTACTTGGTCATCGTGCAGGCTGTGTCTGACCACTGGGACCAGTTCGTGGATATTAACGTGGGTTGGTCCGACAAAGCACACAGCACACGGGTTTACCGCAATTCCTCCGTGTGCCAAAGGCTGCATGCCGAGACTTTCTTCCCTGACTGCCACATCAGGGTCAGGGATGTGGATGTACCTGTTTGCCTGGTGGGGGATGAGGCCTATCCCCTACAATCCTGGCTGATGAAACCCTACACGGGACACCTTAACCCCTTCTGACAGGGCTTTAATGTCAAGCTCGGCAGGGCCCGCATCATGATGGAGGGGGTGTTTGGCCAAGTGAAGGCCCATTTTGGATGCCTCCACATCTGCCTGGACCTATCCGAGCTGAATATTCCATACGTGGTGGCACCATGTTGTGTGCTGCATAATTTGTGCGAGAGGAAGGGGGAGACTTTCCTGCCAGCCTGAATGACAGAGGCCCACCTCTTGGCTGGCCTCTATGCGCAGCCCCACACGGCTGCCAGCCGGGAGGTCCACCCCTGCGGGACAGCTTCCACCCAGAGGAGGAGTGAAGTCTCCCTGGCGTGCCCCACTGAGGCCTTGTGCCTTATTCCACCCTCACGTCCTTCCACTTTCCCCTTCCTAACCCCCCCTTCCAGATATAAAATAAAAACACATGTGTTGCCAAAAACAAACTCTCTTTACTGACCATAACTGGGGTCAGGAGGGAATTACGGTAGGAGAGAGGCGGGGGAAACCTGGGAGGAGGGAGCTGGAAGGGCGAAGCAAGGGGAGGAAGGTGGAGGAGAAGCTCAGGGTTGGGGGTCTTGCTGGTCTACCTGTCTCCCAGGACTGTGGGTGCGGGGACCTCGGCATCCCCGGGGGGGAGCGGGTAGGGAGGGTGGACGAGGGGAGGAAGAAGCAGGAGGAGGAGCAGGAGTGACAGCTGGGGTGGCCGCAGGGGCTGGAGCGGCAGCAGGCAGCAATCTCTGCACCAGGGTCTTCAGGTGGTCGCAGATGGCACGGCCCTGGTCAAGCAGCTCTTTCGCCACAGCTGCAGGTCTTCCTGCACCCTGTGCTGGCTGTGTACCTGCCTTCGCAGTAACTCCTGGTGCTGCCACTGGTGGTACTCCTTGTTCTGGGTGAGCCTGCTGGCCCGGGTGCAGGATGTTGTCCTGGGCGGGGTAGTGTGCCCTGCACTCACAGCTTAGGCGGCTGTGGAGAAACACGAGAAGTGGTCAGTTATCCCGGGGGACACAGTGGGTGAAGCCCAGCCCCCCTTTGCAAGGCGAGGACGGCAGGTCTCCGCACCATCATGTCCTGCTATCCCTGCAGTGTGAGCTGGCCCCTGTGCTGTATATAGTGTGGGTGGGGTGAGGGGGAGGGAAGGGGAGATGTGCCCTGCCTCTGCGTAGAGGAGGGTTCTGGAGGGAGGGCATCGTGCAGTGTCCCTCCCCGGGGTCAGGAGCATGTCATATGCCTTCATACGTATATGTGTGCGGGTAACAGGCCTGGCACGGCACATGCACAGGTTGACATGTGATGGCACTCACATGTCAAGCCCTCCCCTCGATGACCATGGTCAGAAAGGCCCACATGCCCGATATCTGGGTTCCCTCTCTCCCTGCCCCGCATAAGGGGACAGTGATGGCACTCACATGTCAAGCCCTCCCTGGCCTCAGATGACACCGGTGACAGGCTTGCTGGGATGGCTCAGGAGTCCTTAGTGCGGGACAGGCTCCCTCCAGGCTCCTGCAGCTCCTGGCCATTGTCTTCTGTGTCATGGGCAGGGCCCTCTTCCCCGGGGTCAATGACACGGTCCAGGGCATCATAATAGGGGCAGAGGTCCAGGTCAGCCCCTGGTTGGGAGCTGCCCCCTGAGGCCCTGGCATAGGTCTGCCGCAGCTCTTTGATTTTCATGCGCACCTGATCCTGGGAGCGCATGTGGCCATTGATGGTAAGGCTGTCAGCTATCTTCCTGTAGATGGCTGCGTTCCTTCGTCTAGTGTGGAGATTGTGGACCTTGGAGGCCTCCCCACAAACCTCAATGAGGTCCACAATCTCCGCACTAGACCAAGAAGGCACCTGCCTTTTGCAGCCCCTGGCAGGCTCCTGGGAGCTGCCAGCCTGCTCCTGGCAAGTGGTGGAGGACTGGGTGCCACTGGGTTGCTGGCTCATGCTGGGCCAGGTGTACGGACTTCTGGCTCTGTGCTGGCAGGCTTGCAGCTGGCACAGGCACTGTGGCCAGAGTCTACCCCTTAAAGGGCTCCGGGGCTGGGAGGGCAGGGAGCAGAAGAGTTTTCCTGGTTGTGCCCGGAGTGGCCACTAGCGCACCCTGGGAAGGGCTGGAGGCCCCCTATTTTGAAATGTGTTTACACAGTGCTTATTTCGATTTAGCTGTTTCGAATTTGGCGTTATTCCTTGTGGAATGAGGTTCACCAAATACGAAGTAAGCGCTCCGCTATTTTGAATTAATTTCAAAATAGCGGTTTGGCTGTGTAGACGCTAGGAAAGTTACTTAGAAATAACAGCTGTTATTTCGAAATAACTTTGCTGTGTAGACATACCCTAAGAGATCTAGAGCCACACAGATCAGAACCTGTAAGCAAGCTCAGATCTTGGGGCTGTACATCCCGGATTTGAATCTGGCAGCTGAGCATGGATCCAGAGTGGCAAAGTTAGGATCTGGATCTGGCAGCCAAACAGATCTGGGTCTGAAAAATCCAGATGAAGCATGGATCTGGCATCCACAAAATCACAAAAGAGCACAAATACAGAGCTTCCCCCTAGAACACCCCTCAAAAGCAAGTGGAGTATTTATCAGAAGCTGACAAGCAGGGATCTGGAGCCACAAATCAAGCCTGCTTTGGGATCTAGCAGCCAAACATGGTTCTAGGGTGAGAACCTGAATCCAGATATTACAGTTCAACATGAAGGGTTACCAAGCACAGTTGGCAAGAAGGGATCCAGGCAACATGAGGATCTAACATTTTTTACTGTTGAGTACATGTGTCTTGTGGTCCCAAATCCACCCAGGTCAGTGGACTGTAGTATTCAGTTCCAACACCATGATCTTTGCCGAGCTACTTGCCTTTTTGGTTCTATGCTCCTCATAGGGATCTGATCAAAGAGATCTGTTGTGGAGATCCTCACAACACTGAAATGTAAGAAGCTTTTCATCAGATCCAAGGTCATGTTGCAGGATAGTGGTTTTACATTGTGCTTCCTGTTTTGGGCTTTTTCAGATGCAAAAAATTGATGCCCTGCTTTTGGTAGAGGTTTTTCGCTCCTTTCAAAGCTCTGTTAAGACGCTTACTATATAGGGGTACGTCTACACTACAGCGCTAATTCGAACTAACTTAGTTCGAATTAGTTAATTCGAACTAAGCTAATTCGAACTAACGCATCTAGAACTAAAAACTAGTTCGAATTAGCATTTTGCTAATTCGAACTAGCGCGTCCACACTGATTGGACGCAGGGGGGCAATTAAGGGCGGCTGAAACAGGTTCTGGCAGGGCATCAGGTCAGTAGTTGCTTTGTGTGGCTGCTGTCTGAGGCTATCTGAGGCTTGTGCTTAAAGGGACCCCCCCGGACAGCTGGTTCTCAGCTTTTCCTGCTTGCTTGCCAACCTTGCTGAGGGACAGCAAAGCGTTGGTCTCTGTGCCCATCTGTGTTGGTGCTTCCCTTCGGGGATGCCGCCGCAGGTGGCAACATGGAGCCAGAGCTCGCCCTGCACCTTCTGGTGCACTTTCTAGACTTGCTGCTGCAAGCCTGCCACCAATGGCTTGAGGCTGCCTGGCACCACCTGGTGCACGTCAGCCCCCTGCCTCTCCGCCTGGACGCCCTGGGGGCCATGGAGGAGCCGTGGCGGCGCCCCGGCACCGGCGTGCCCCGCCGCATCTGGCGTCTGGACACCAGCACCGACTGGTGGGACCGCATCGTCCTGGAGCGCTGGGAGGACCGACAGTGGACCCAGAACTTCAGGATGGGGAGGGACACCTTCCTGGAGCTCGGCGAGTGGCTCGCCCCTGCCCTGCGCAGAAGGGACACTCGCTTGAGGCCCGCCATCCCCCTCCAGAAGCGGGTGGCCATCGCCCTCTGGAAACTCTCCACGCCGGACAGCTACCAATCCGTCGGGAACCAGTTCGGCGTGGGGAGATCCACCGTCGGAGCGGTGCTCATGCAGGTATGGCACTCGTCGGCCACCGCGCCGGGGGGAGGGGGGCTGCGAGGAGGGGATGGGCTGCCCCAGGGACAAAGGGGGGGCAGGAGGAGGCGAACGCGTCCCGCATCGGAGGGGTCGGTCTGTCCCGGCCATACTACACGCTGCCAGGGGGGTTGCTTCCGGGAGTGGGGCGCAGGGCACTGCCAGGGCACGAATGCTCCCAACCACCCAGGCGCCCCACTGATTGGCTGTGTCTCTCTCCGCAGGTGGTCAAGGCCATCAACCGGGTGCTGCTCCACAGGGTGGTCTGCCTCGCCGACCTGGATGCTGTCATCCGGGGATTCGGCGCCCTCGGCTTCCCCAACTGCGGGGGGGGGGGGGCATTGACGGGACGCACATCCCCATCCGTGCCCCGGAACACCAGGCATCCCGGTACGTCAACCGCAAGGGGTACTTCTCCGTGATCCTGCAGGCTGTGTGTGACCACTGGGGACAGTTCATGGACATTAATGTGGGCTGGTCCGGCAAAGCACACGATGCCCGGGTGTACCACAACTCCTCCGTGTGCCAGCGGCTGCAGGCCGGGACCTTCTTCCCCGAACGCCACATCAGGGTCGGGGACGTGGACATGCCCGTGTGCCTGGTGGGGGATGCCGCCTACCCACTGTAGCCGTGGCTGATGAAGCCCTACACGGGGCACCTCAATCCCTCCCGCCAGGCCTTCAATGCCAGGCTGACCAGGGCCCGCATCGTGGTGGAAGGGGCCTTCGGGCGACTGAAAGCCCGCTTTCGATGCCTCCTCACCCGTCTGGACCTGGCCGAGCACAACATCCCTCCTGTGGTGGCAGCATGTTGTATGCTCCACAATTTATGTGAGCGAAAGGGGGAGGCTTTACTGCCAGCCTGGATGGCTGAGGCTGACCGCATGGCTGGACACTACCGTCAGCCCCGCACCGCCGCCGTCCGGGAAGCCCAGTGGGGGGCCGTCCGGATCCGAGAAGCCCTGCGGGAGAGCTTCCTGGTGGAGGAGGAGGACTGACCTCTCCCTTGCATGCCCCACTGGGGCCTTCTTCCACCCAACCCACCTTCCCCTTTCCCCTCCCTACCTACTGTCAAATAAAGACACCTGTTTTTCAAACAAAAATGGCTTTTTATTTAACATAACTGGGGTGGGGGGAGGGAGGAAGAAGGGTGGGAGAGGGGAGGGGAAAACCTGGGACGAGGGAGCAGGAAGGGGAGGGAAGGGAGGAAGGGAAAGGAAAGCTCAGAGTCCGGGAGTCCGGCTGCCTCTCCCGTCTCGCCACACTGCGGATCCGGGGGCGTCGGTGGGGAATGGTTGTGGAGGGTGGGGCAGGAGGGACGGGGGAGTGTGGAGGAAGCAGGAGCGGGAGCAGGAGGGGGAGCTGGGGGAGCAGGGGGAGGAGCAGGGGGAGCAGGAGCAGGAGGAATTGGGAAGCGGTCGAGCAGGCTCTGGACGTGGCCTCGCAGGGCACGGCCCTGCTCCTCCAGGGCCTCCAAACTCCTCCGGCGCAGCCTCAGGTCCTCCTGGACCCAGTGGTCCTGGAGACGGAGCTGTTGCTCCAGGAACTGGAGGTGCCGCCTCTGGTACTCCTCTTGGTTCCTGGCTCTCCTGCTGGCCCGGGCGTGGGTGGCTGCTGCAGGCGGGGTGGTGCGCCCTGCAGGCCCAGGTGCTGCGGCTGTGGTGCAACAAGAACAGCGGTCAATTACCCCAGGGCCCAGGTGTGTGAAACCCAGCTCCCCTCTGCAAGGCCAAGGTCCCTGCAGGATCCCCAGCTGCTGCTCCGTGGTGGGCAAGGCCCAGGCGCACGGTCCCGGGGCTCCCTCTCGCCCCAGCCCCCCGTACACATAAGGGGAGCACGATGGTACTCACAGGTGGACACCTCCCCGGCCTCGGACGACACAGGCGTGCGGCTCTGTGGGGTGCCTCGGGAGTCCCGGGTCCTGGGCAGGCTGCCGGCAGGCTCCTGGCTCTTGGAGCGGTCCCTCTGCCCCGGGGTCTATCACATCCCCGGGGGGCAGGGACGGCATGAGCCCCCAGGAGGCGGTCCAGAGCCTGGAAGTGGGGGCAGGCCTCCGGGTCGGCCCCTGGCAGGCAGGCCCGGTAGTAGGACTGCCGCAGGTCTTTGATTTTGCAGCGCACCTGCTCCTGGCTGCGCTGGCTCCTGGCTGCGCACCTGCTCCTGGCGGCCAGGCTGGCAGCCATGCGGCCGTAGACTGCCGCGTTCCTGTGGCTAGTGCGGAGATCGTGGACATTGGAAGCTTCCCCCCAAAACTCGAGGAGGTCCACGATCTCCGCACTAGACCACGCGGGCGCCCGCCTCTTGCGGCCCCGGGCAAGGTCCTGGGAGCGGCCAGGCTGGTCCCGGGAAGAGGGGGAGGGCTGGGTGTCCTCGGGTGGCTGGCTCATGGGTGTCAGGTGCAGGGTGTGCTGGCATGGGTGCTGGCAGCCTTGCAACTGGCACAAACTATGTAGCCAGCCCATGGCCCTTTAAGGGCTCCGGGGCTGGGAGGGGGGCAGACAAGTTTGCCTGGTGTTGGCCAGAGTGGCCACCAGGGCAAGCTGGGAAGGGCTAGCCTCCCACTAGTTCGAATTAAGGGTCTACACAGCCCTTAATTCGAACTAGCGAGTTCGAACTAGGCTTAATCCTCGTAAAATGAGGTTTTCCTAGTTCGAACTAAGCACTCCGTTAGTTCGAATTAAGTTCGAACTAACGGAGCGCTAGTGTAGCGCCTATGAAAGTTAGTTCGAACTAACGTCCGTTAGTTCGAACTAACTTTGTAGTGTAGACATACCCTAGGTGAGTAGATAGAGCTGGAACCATTTTTAGACTCTTTTACTATCAAAATTCTTAGAAGCCAGTTTGCATGTGTAAAGGGACTGTTAGCCCCTTATTGAAACTCTGTGGGAGTTTTTTGATTTGCCAGCTCCCAGTATCAAAAGGGGAAGGGTCCATGAGACTGACAGACCCCAGAGACAATGGAAAGCAGCCAACACTCCAGCTCAGCCTGACTGACAAGTTGGACAGGCCAGTGAGAAAAGCAAGAGGCCAGGACCCGTCCTCCGTGTGAGCTGGGATTGTTCTGGGTCTCTCTGTGCAAGGAGAGAGCTGAGAGACTGCTAAGAGGAGTGCAAGCTGTGCTGAGGGGCAGGTTTTTGCAGCAGCAGAGCCAGACACACACAGCTCAAGGAGCGCAGACCCTGTGTTGAGCAGCAGACTGGCAGTGCTCAGAAAGCCAAAAGGAACAGAAGCAACGCAAGGAGCTAGAGATTGGCCAAGCAGCACAGCCTGCAGCTGGATGTGTTGAGCAGCTGGGAACTGCAAAGTGTGGGGAGAGGCTCTGGACTGGGAGAGGGGTCTGGCCACTTAGAGCTTGAGGCTGTGTGGTTACTGCCAGAGCAAGTGTGTCCAGCCTGCAGCCCCCTGCAGCACATCCAGGGCCTCTAAGGAAGAGACTGTGAACTGTCCTTACACTCTGCAGACTGCTGTTTTGATGTCCCCGTGCTACAGAGCAGGGCTGTGTGTTCTCATTTAACCATTCTCATTTTTTTCTTATTCTTTTCTCTTTAATCAGTTGATGTTTAATAAATTGTATTTGCTTTGAACCTGATGAAATGATCACTGGGCCAAGAAAGCATGCAGTGTAAAGAGAGCACCTCGGAGTGGGGACACCCTAACTCCTGCTCTTAGTGACTACAGGGTTGGGGATTAAGCCCCAGGAAACCTGGGCCCAGCCTTGTTGGGGTTTTGAGGACTCTGCTACTCAGGAGAGTGGAAGGGGAGCCCTCAGGATCAGGGGAGCCGTGGGGTAAAGGAAGTGGGAGCGGGGAATCAGATCCTTTCGCTCGTCCATTTCACCGGGGTGTATAGAAGCCAGGAAAGTTCCCCACAATAGCGGGACCATTCCCCCTCTTACACATGGCTCTGCTGTTCCTCAGTACCTTTGGTATAGGACCTCTTGGGCTTCCATTCTTTGCCTATGGGCTAAATGGTAGAAGAGATATTCAGGCATCCAGGACTCTGTTCATAAGAACATAGCAGCTGCGGATCTGACAGGATAAGAACTGATGCCTGGATCATAGAATCCCTTTTGGGTTTCAAGTTACTTGCAAAGGTAACCCTTAGAATGTGAAGGTACCACATTCACATCAGCCATTCTGAGATCTCATAAACCCAAAGATTTCTCTGGGCCTGCTGCAGACACAGGCTGCTTCACAGCAGCAACCCCTGTCTGCGAGTGGTCTGAGCTTCCTGTGGACAGAGACTGTTCCACAGCCCTGATAGAGGCAGCAGCATGGTGAGGGCTTAGCAAGCAATCTCCATAGAAGTTTGTCATAGAAAAGCCACAGGAGGGATCAGAGTAACACTTGTTATACTAGGAAATAAGATACCGAAACAAAGTGAATTTCCATCTTTCTGAATTTAAATTGTGTGTTCTTATTGAACTTTAATTTTGGTTAATATAAAAAAATCAGAGGAGGAAAACAAACCAGAACTTATTTAAGATCCTGTTGATTGCACTCTGGATAGAAAAAAAGAAAGATTAAGACTAAATGCTGTTTGCTGTAATTACTCTGTCTGAAAAAGCACTGGTAGCTGTCGGGTGTTGATTGAAATCTACTGACGTTTGACACCAGATGCATGAATTAATTGCTTAAAAGTTGGCTATGAATAAGATGGAACATGGCTTTTAGATCAGATTTTCTGCAGATTTTATTAAATGAATAAACAATACTCTAGGGCAGCCTACATTAGGTTAAATACACTGGGCCTAAACCCAAATAGTTTTTATGGAACTGGATCCATGATGGTAAAAATACTAGTATCCTGCCCACAGGTGAAGCATTACAAGTCAGAATTTCACTGTTGTGCTTGCAGCCTTGAAACTTGTTCCCAGTCAAGTTTATTACCACTTATGCAATAGAAAGCCCCATGGACATTACGCTATGTACTTGAAAGTGCCAAATGTCCTTTAGCTTTTACTCTATTTCTTGGAATACTAGATCACCTAGTACCTAATGCTGTGGCTGCACAGCATGTTTTGTAAGACTGGGAGAGCAAAGAATAAGAAGTTAATAAATACACTGTAGAATCACATGATAACCTGTTCTGTTCAGCCCTTAGTAGGCACCTGGCATTGGCCACCATCAGAAGACAGGATACTGGGCTAGATGGACCTTTGGTTGACCCAGTATGGCCATTCTTATGAAGGAACTGTCTTGCCTTTCAAATACATTCTGAAAGAAAATGGTGAATGTAGGAAAATGTCATGTATTCTACAACTAATACAAGGCTGAATAATGTCCATGATTGGTGTAACCAACTGCTGGATTTCTCATGTGAGCTCCCAGAACATTTCTGAGAGGTTCATGATAGCTAGTTGGCGTCAGTCCACCACAAATCAAGACAAAATATAAGTAACGCAGTTGCTAATCTCTGTTTACTGTGACCTTTGTGTTCCCTTCCCCAGCAAGGCTTTGGAAACCATGCCCCTCCCTATCATAATTTTCTTAAACAAGAGAAATTGATGGCCAAATTAATATGAAGTTAAGCACTGCCTTTTACCTCTCCAGAATATCATAGAACCATAGAAATGTAGGGCTGAAAGGTACTTCAAAAGGTTATCTAGTCCATCCTCCTATGTTGAGGCAAGACAAAGTATATATACTTAGATCATCCCTGAGCGGTGTTTGTCTAAGCTATTCTTAAAACACGTTCAGTAATGGGGATTCCTCAGCCTCCCTAGGAAGCCTATTCTGGAGCTTAATTATCCTTATAATTAGAAAGCTTTTCCTAATATCTAACCTAGATCTCCTTTGCAGCAAATTAGGCCCAATATTTCTTGCCCTGCTTTCAATAGACATAGAGAACAATTGATCATCATTATCTTTGATAGCCTTTAAAATATGCGAAGACACTTATCAGATTGCCTCTCATTCTTTTGTTTCAAAACTAAACATGCCCAGGTTATTTAATCTTTCTTCATAGGTGAGGTTCTAAATCTTTTATAATTTTGTTGCTCTCCTCTGAATGCTCTCCAGTTTGTCCATATCTTTTTGGAAGTATGTTGTCAAGAATTGGAGATAGTACTCCAACTAAGGCTTTAGTTGTGGTGAGAAAAGTGAGATGATTACCTTCCATGTCCTAGTCCTGTTAAAATGCCTCATCAAAGAAAGTAAATAGATCTGGCATTATTTGTTCTTGACAAATGCATGTTGACTATTTCTTATAACATTATTATCCTCTGAGTGCTTACAAATTGATTGTTTAATAATGTGTTCCAATATCTGTTCAGGTATTAAAGTTAGGAAGATTCGTCTTATAATTCTCAGGTCCTCTTTGTTCTCCTTTTTAAAGAGAGGTACTATGCTTACCCTTCTCCAGTCTTCTGGAACCTCATCTGTACTCCTGGAGTTCTCAAAGAAAAACACTCACTGTCCTAAGTTTGTGTCAGCTAGTTTTTTAAGTATTCTTGGGTGACTTTCATCAAGCCCGGCTCAGTTGAATACATATTTTGGATAGCACTTCTTTCCCTTTTTGTTAATATCAATTGTGTTATGTATCTGGTCACAATTTATCTTTTTAGTGAAGAGTGAAGGGAAAAAAGGCATTAACCACCTTAGCTTTTTCTTTTATATCATTCATTATTAGCTCTCCTTTCCTGATAAGCAGAGGACCAAAATCTTTGTCTCTCTTGCTCCTAATATTTTTATAGAGCCTGTTCATATTGCCTTTTAAGTCCTTTGCTAAATGTAATTTATTTTGTGCCTTAGCTTTTCTGATTTTTCTCCCTACGTGACTTTAATATTGTCTCTTCGATAAACTATCAGCTGTCCTGCACTTCTTTTCCTCTTAGATTTTCTTCCCATGGGACTTTACCTACCAGTTTTCTACATTTGTTAAAGTCTGCTTTTTTTAAAATTCTTTGTCTTTATTCTGCTGCTCTCGCTTCTTTTTTTCCTTAGAATCACAAAGGTGATAATGTCATGATCAAGTTGACCGAAATTTCTTTTCATCTTCTGAAAAAAGGCAATTAGGCAGCCAATTACTCCCTATTGGACAGAATCATAGTATTTGTGGTTATTGCCTCCACTTTTTGAAATGAGAAGTTTTCCTCTGTGCAGTCCAAGAACTTATTTTTGTAGGTAAAGTTCTCTATTACTAGATCTTCTGTTTTGAATATTTCTGTTTTGTACTAGAAATGGCTCCTCCACCTCCTACTCCTGGTATTGTATCTATATTAAATCCCTACCATGACATTGTCTCTGTGTTTTCCTCCTTTACCTTCACTCAGAAACTTTCAGCTGTTATGCCTTTCACCCCTTTGTTGACCTCAGATCAAGTAAGTGTGTGTGTATTCATGATATATAATGCAACACCTCCTTTTCCTCCTTCCTGTCCTTACTGAACAAACTATGCCCTTCTGTACCAATATTACAGTCATGAGATTTATTCAGCAAAGTCTCTATGATGCCACTTGCACCAATGTTTGAACATCTAAAACCCAGGAAATAAGTGTTATAGTAAAGCAAACTAAAACTTCTGAGAAAAGGGCAACATACAAGAAAAGCTGCTAGATGGGGATGGTGTGTCTACTCTGGAATGACGATAGTCATTGGAAATAAAATAGTCCAATCAGTGCTGTCCAATAATAAGAATACGTGAAGAATGACTAACAAAATGTGCTATTTTGTGTATTGTGCCCCACAGAATTGTATTATTACCTGCTGTTCACTGTGTTGGGGATAACAGGACATAGCCACAGAACTCTTAATATGGGGAGAGGGTTTTCTACAAATGAAGAGACCCATCATCTCTGTACTTAGTTATGTAGATAGTGCAAGTAGAGATTAGGGATGCTAACATGTAGTCATGTAGATTGAGAATCGATCAGTCTGGGCTTATCAGTTAACTCTCATGGTTACACGCATGTATTAGAGGCGGGGTGGGGTGAAGATGTGGGAGGTGGTGCTCATAGAGAAATGGCGTCTGTGGAGTTGCCTTCTCCCCCACGCAGCTGCTTCCCATAGAGATGCTCGTGGTGTGGCTGATACAAAGGCAACAGCGCAGAAGGGGGCTGGCATGAGCCACTACATGTGGGAAGCTGGCTTCCCCCAAGCCGACTCCCCATCTTGTATCAGAAGCAGAAGTGTGGGAGGAGGCAAGCAGGTGCTGGTACAAGTGAGAAGGTGGCTTTCAAGCTGGCTCCCCACATGTACTGACTCCCGCAGACCTGTCTGCCCCACATGCTGCTGCCTCTGTATCAGAGGTGGCAGAGCAGGAGGGGGGACCAGGCGGTAGCCTGTGCTTGCGGGGAGCTGGCTCTTTGTGAGCACCAGGTACTGCCTCTCCCCTGCGTATAAACCTATAATTGCTGAAAATGTCAGCGGTTACACGTTTACAAAAATAAACATTTTTTAACATCGTTAGTACAGATGCACAATAAACTGTTCTTCTCACTAGGAGTTCTGCATGAAGTCTAGTTGTAGACATGTCAGTATATGTATGTTGAAAAGACAAAATAGATGAGATGATAGCTTTTATTGGACCAACTTCTGTTGGTGAGAAGAAAGCTTTTGAGGTCATGAAGAATGGCTCTTAGTGTCTGCTAATTAATTATGCAAATGAAACGCGGCGATATTCCACACTGTGCTTCATTTGCATATGCTTTTCTGCAAGAAGGCTACAGTATAGATGTAGCCTGCGTGTCACAGCTAAATGCAAGATGGAACAGATAATTTAGCATAAGAAGTTAGTACATATCTAATGGCCCTTTCAAGGTAGGGTGTCCAATTAACACCTCTCCAGTCATAGGGATGTTAGTGAGTAGTTGGCTAGTTGACTACCCTATAGGCTTAAGCTTTTCAGGTAGTTGACTGGAGTATTGACTACTTGCTCCCTCTCCAATGGAGTGGGAAAAAACAGCCGGTGTTGGTGGAAGCGTGTTGCCACCCTGATCCCCTGTGCTGCCTCTATTAGAGGCAGCAGTGAGAAGGATATGGAAGGCTGCTCCAGCAGCAGCTCCTGTCTGTGAGGGTCCCAGTGGGGAGATGGGCCCCCCCGTGGGCAGGAGCTGCTGCTGTTAAACAGCCCTTGTTCGCCGTGGACAGTGGCTGCTGCCGGAGCAGCCACTGCCCGTGGCCAGCCCTGGCCACATCAAGCAGAGACTGCTCCAGCAGCAGTCCCTGTTCACGGCAGACAGGGCTAGCTTCTGTGAACAGGGGCTGCTGGACTAGCCAGGCCAAGCAGTCCTGGCTCAGGCTGGGCCAGGACACTGCGCCTCTGCATTTTAAATGTAGTAATGAGTGCAGCGGCGATACAGATTGTATCGACTACATGATTAGCGAGATAACCACAATTTAACATCCTCCTCCTTTGAGAGATGTCCCTGTGAGTGCACCACATTAGGTCAGCGTGCTGCTGCTAAGCCCATTCTCCAGTGTCTCCAGAGCTGCGTCCTATGGGCTGCGAATGCGGACACCTATTGCCGTGCACTTCTACTGTGCAGGCACTGTGTATATGCAAGGCCTCCTCCCCCCCAGTTCCTTTTTTACCGCCTCTGGTCACAGATGGAGCTCAGCAGTGTTCCCAACCTTGTTCTGTTTATTACATAAATCGGTTCTTTCCCAGTTTTACTTGTAGTTAGTCAGTTATCCCCCTCATTTTTAGTATTCAAAAGAAAAAAATAGCTTTTTCTTTCACATTTTTTTTCTCCTCATAGTTAGTGATAGCAAGCTCCATGCCTGGCTCCCTCGGTTTCAAGTGCTGTTCTTCCTGCAAAGATCCAATTCCTGTGTCAGATGGAGACACTCAATGTGTCCGCTACCTGGGCGAGGCTCACGTCTCACAAAAATGCCTCCATTGCACAAAATTGAAGTCAAGAACGTGGCATGATAGAGATCTACTTTTCAAGCTGATTTTACTTGACCCAGGCCAACAATCTGATAAGCCACAGGACAAAAGGACACAAAATCTGCAAAAAAGCACATCTCATTGCCTCAGGACACTTCGACACCCAAATAATCGTCTCCAGCACATATGGTGCCAGGGTGACTCCAGCACTTCGTCTCAGTACCTACAATGCACCAAGCGAGTCCAGCACCACCTTAAGAGTGGCGAATACGAAGTTCTGTTCCGAGACCACAGTCTTGAAGTTGCCTGCCTCTAGAGCTGTGGCAGTGACCGGCACTGATGTTACATTGATGGTACAACTACCACCTTAGGTGCCAAACACATCACCCGGCACCACTGTCGGCACAACCATAGCACTGACACTTTTCACTTGGCTGCTTGGTGCTGAGACATTACTTGTCACCGGAAGTTGCATCGGTGCAACTGACCACAGCACTGTCTACGCTGGCGTAGCCATATACACAAAATAGAGACTTCTTGGTCTCCTCAACTTTCAGTTCATCTTTTCTCAGCACCAACATTTCTCCCAGTATCTCAGCACCAAGGCTGGATGTATTGCAGGAAAAGTTTTTTAGTGACTCAGATGAGGAGGTGGTTATGATGTGTTCACCTAACAAATCCCTTCCCATAGATTATTCCTTGTACTTGGCCTGTATTCATCCTTCACACACCAGGCACTGTGACATACCACCTTGATACTGCAACCCATGGATAGCATCTCCCATATCCCACCCACAATGGTAGTATTGGAGTCCCTGGCAGCCTCAACATAAACACCACCATCCACGTAAATGTTTTTCTGTGCCTGAACACTCTCCTCCACCACAATCTCCATCACCTCAACAACAGCATGCAATATAGAAGGACCAGTCTGACTCTTCACTAGACACATCACTGATACTAATGAATCATCATCTCTGGATGAAGCACTGATGCCTCCCCCACTCATCACAGCTGACAATTTTTTGCACTTCCAAGACCTCTTTAAACGTGTGTTGGCTGAACTCAATATTACCATACAGGAGGTGTCAGAGAACCAGCATGAGTTGACTGATATTTTACCAACCCCTACAACTTCCAAGATAACCCTTCCAATTAACCCAGCCATTATGGAACCAGCAAAAGCCATCTGGAAAACACCAGCAACTGCCACCCCCACATGCAAGCAAGCAAACAAGAAATATTATGTTCCCCCTAAGGGATCAGAGTTTCTTTTAATGCACCCTGTGCCTAATGGTGGAGGCAGCACATCAAAAGACTAAGCAACAGCACTTTAGATCCGACCGTTCTGATTGTGACATCAAGAGACTGGACCACTTTGGACGCAAAGTATATATGTCTTCTACATTGCAATTCCGAGTCACAAATTATGCAACACTATTAAGCAAATACAATCATCACAATTATTCCAAACTAAACGATTTTATTTCAGACATTCCTGAGGTTAAAAAGCAGCAGTTTAAAGCTGTGCTAGCAGAGGGCCATACAATCTCAAGGACAGCCCTCAAGTCGCGTTAGATGCAGCTGACACAGCGACCCATTCTACAGCGACAGCTGTAGTGATGTGAAGAGCCTCATGGTTCAACACTGCTGCCTTCACTAGAGAAATCCAGGCCAAGGTAGAGGATCTTCCATATGATGGCCAGAAGCTCTTTGCCACAAACACTAATGAAGTACTGCACCCTATGAAGGACTCTCGAACAACCCTGAGATCTATGAGCATTCAGAATCCTGAAACAATTAGAAGAAGGCAATACAGGTACCAACCGTATCTGTGGCCCAGATAGCCTCCATATATGCAGCAATATAATAGACAGGATCAACACCAACAAAACTGCAATTGAGGCAGGGACAACGCCAATTGTCTAACAACTCACAGCAGTCACTGCAATTTTCTAGGCAAATTTGAGGAATATGTCGAGGGTCATGAAAACCTTTCACCAATTCCAATGCCAGTCATGCCATGCAAACTATTTAAGCACCATCTGCTACTGTTTCTTAACAGTTGGACAAGCAGAACATCTGATAAATAGATTCTCTGAATAATCAAGATTGGATATGCAATTCCTTTTATGTCATCACCCCCTTTCCATCTCATTACTGAGTCCCTCTTCAGGGACCACTCTCATGAGGGACTTCTCCAACAGAAGGTTGACCATCTTTTTTAGCTGGGTGCAATTGTTTAGTTACCATTCAGTTTAGGGGAGAAGGGTTTTACTGATTTCCTGACAAAGAAAAAGTCAGGAGGATAGTGACCCATTCTAGATCTAAGAGTGTTGATCAACTTTGTTAAGAAGCAGAAGTTTAGGATGGTTACTCTTGCCACCATCATACTGGCCTTGGAAAGAGGCGACTGGTTCTTGTGCCTTGAATTGCAAGATGCCTGTTTTCATATTTCTATCTATCCGGCTCACAGACAGTTTCTTCAGGTTGTTGTAGGTAAGCAGTAAAAGGTCCTACAATTTGGCCTCTCTACAGCTCCAAGAGTTTTTTCAAAGGTGCTTTCAGTTGTTACAGCATACTTGCAGAAGCCATTATCATATTTCCTTACTTCAACAATTGACTCCTCAAAACACACTCTGAAATTGAGGCTTGACTCACTCTTTTGATCACAAGACATGTCTTCCAACGTCTTGGTCTATAAATAAATGAGAGCAAGTCAAATCTCATACCCACTCAGAAAATTCAATGTTTAGGTGCTTACCTGCACTCCACATGTGCTTTCGCTTTTCTTCCTACAGACAGTTTTCACAAAATTGTAGACTTGATCAAGCTGCTGCAATCCTTTCCCAGAATAACAGCTCATGAATGTCTACAACTCCTGAGTCAAATGGCAGCTTGCAACTTTGTAGTCAGAAATGTATGTTTGCACAAGGTGTGTGCAGGGGTGGCTCAGGATGGTTTGCAAACCCAATATCCACACAGTATCAAAGCCCATCACCATCCCATCCTCATTAAAGAAATCTCTTCTCTGGTGGGTAAAACAGGAAAATGCTACTGTAGAACTGTCCATTTCAATGAAGACCGATGCATCTCTCACTGGCTGGGGCGCGCACTTGGAGCATCACACGGCCCAGGGATTGTGGTCATGTGAAGATAGAGGTCTCCACATAAATGTGTTAGAACTGAAGACATTGAGATACGCTTTCTAGTGTTTTCTCCCCTTAATCAGCAGCATTAATGGGAGACTATACATAAACAATGTCACTGTAATGTTTCATATAAATCATCAGGCTGATCAGTCCTATGCACAGAAACACTTGCACTTTGGAATTGGTGCCTGAAGCACAGCATATCTATAGCATGGCCATACACCTTATGGACAACCTCAATACCATGGCCGACACACTAAGGAGGTCGCTACCCACTGAACAGGAGTGGCAAATCAACCCACATATCCTTTTGGGGTTCTTCCACCAATAGTATCACCCCTCAATAGACCTGTTTGCCACACAAAACAACAACAAGTGTCCGCAGTTCTGTTCCAGAGCCACAATGGGAAACAGTTCCCTCGGAGAAACCTTCCTCATCAACTGGTCACATCATCTCCTATATGCCTTTTCCCCAATACCCCTCATAAACAGGGTAGCAGTTAAGGTGCGGACCGACAAAGCACATTTAATTCTCATAGCACCTTTTTGGCCATGTCAACCCTGATTTCCCCTTTCTGCTCAGAATGTCTCAAGTACCGTCAATCCCTCTGCCCCACAATTACAATCTCCTCCTCTGTCAGCAAGGAAATCAAACTAGCCACCCCAATCTTCATATGATGAACCCTAATGCGTGGCTCCTCAGTGGTTTTCTGCACAAGAGCTAAAGTGCTCTCAGCACATTCTACTCATCCTACTTCACAGCAGAGCTTAAAGCACCCGTAAAACATATCTTCAGAAATGGAGAAGGTTTTCCAAATGGTGTTCACAGTGATACTACTTCTTCATTACCTTTGTTTTCAGATTTTGTTGCACCTTAAACAGACTGGTCTTGCTCCATTAATGTACACATTGCTGCTATTACAACCTTTCATCTCAAAATAGATAATACCTCAATATTTGCACATTCTCTTACCAAAAGCTTCATCAAAAGCCTCCAAGCACTGTACTCAGATGTGATCCCACCAGCACAACTATGGTACGGCCACCTGTTTTTTAAATACACCTACCAAATCTCCATTTGAGCCAATGGCAACATGCTCTCTTTTGTACCTCTCTATGAAAACAGCTTTTCTTGTAGCTATTAACTCCGCAAGATGGGTAGGAGAGATTGCAGCACTGATGGCAGCTCTACCATGCACTACCTTTTTCAAAGACAAGGTCACCTTATGAACTCATCCCAAATTTTTGCCAAAGGTTCGATCCTCCTTCCATGTAAATCGACCATACATCTGCCTATCTTCTTCCCCAAACCTCACGTTAATGCATTCAAAGCAATCATGCACACATTGGATTTACTCAGGGAACTTTCTTTTTATTTACAATGTACAAAGCCGTTTAGGTCCTCTTCCAGACTGTCTCCATTGCTAATCACAATAAAGGCCAAGCCATCTCAGCCTAGCAACTTTCCTACTGGATTTCGGACTGTGGAAGACTTTGTTACTTTTTATCAAAGACTAACACTCCTGACAGCCTAAGAACACACTCAACCAGAGCCATGTCTACGTCAGTGGCATTTCTTTGAAAGGTCCCTATAGCAGACATTTTCACTACTGTTGCTACCTGGTCACCACAACATACATTCGCAAAGCACTATGCCAGGGGTAGCCAACCCATTCTGGGCAAAGAGCCAAGATATCAGTTGATCCAGTGTGAAAAGCTGAGGCAAAGTTGTCGAGCAAAAACAAAAGAAAAAAGACTGCCCCTTTGAAAGGAGCCACTGGTCGTGTTTGGTCGAGGAAAGAAAAAGAAAAAAAAAGCTCTGCCCCTTAAAGAAAACGCATGTAGAGGCGTTTTTTGGCCACATTAGGCTCCTGCTGGCCAATGCCATCTTTAATTTTCCATCTTTAATGACCGCGCCGGACAGCTCCCTTGCCCAGGTCAGCACAGGGAGCTGGGAGGAGAGGGCGATTTTTGGTGGTGCGAGGGCGGCTTTACGTGCCATGGGGAGGGAGGGAGGCTTAGTGAGCCGCACCCTTGGGGTGGGAAAAGCCGCAGGTTGGCCGCAGCTGTGATAATGCACTTTCCCAGGGATTTTTCTCTGCCCTCAGAGTCTCAGCAGCAGTCCTATCCACTGCATTCATGCCAGATCTGAAGTCCTTACTTCTTCAAATAGAAATGGTTTTGTAGCCACCTAATGTGGAGAACCCATGCGGACATCTCTCTCGAACAGGAGGTTACTTACCTGTGCATTAACTGGCATTCTTTGAGATAAGTGTCTCCAGGGGTGCTCCACTACCCTCCCTTCCTCCCTTCTACTTCACAGTGCTGGCCTCCTTAATGGGCTATATGCTTCTGGGATAGAGAAGGAACTGAGGGTATGTCTACACTACCCCGCTAGTTCGAACTAGCGGGGTAATGTAGGCATACCGCACTTGCAAATGAAGCCCGGGATTTGAATTTCCCAGGCTTCATTTGTATAAGCGGGGAGCCGCCATTTTTAAAACCCCGCTGGTTCGAACCCCGTGCAGCGCGGCTACACGGGGCACGAACTAGGTAGTTCGAACTAGGCTTCCTAGTTCGAACTACCGTTACTCCTCATTTCACAAGGAGTAACGGTAGTTCGAACTAGGAAGCCTAGTTCGAACTACCTAGTTCGTGCCCCATGTAGCCGCGCTGCACGGGGTTCAAACCAGCAGGGTTTTAAAAATGGCGGCTCCCCGCTTATGCAAATGAAGCCCGGGAAATTCAAATCCCGGGCTTCATTTGCAAGTGCGGTATGCCTACATTACCCTCCTAGTTCAAACTAGGAGGGTAGTGTAGACATACCCTGAGGGAGTGGGAGGCTCATGCATGCATGATGGATCTGTTCTAGGACTGGTTTTGTTCAACATTTTTATTAATGACCTGGATAAGGGGATGGATTGCACCATCAGCAAGTTTGAAGATGATACTAAGCTAGAGGGAGAGGTAGATAAGCTGGAGGGCAGGGACAGGGTCCATAGTGACCTCGACAGATTAGAGGATTGGGCCAAAAGAAATCTGATGAGGTTCAACAAGGACAAGTGTAGAGTCCTGCATTTGGGATGGAAGAATCCCAAGCATTGTTACAGGCTGGGGACCAAATGACTAAGTAGCAGTTCTGCAGAAAAGGACCTGCGGATTACAGTCGATGAGAAGCTCGATATGAGTCAACAGTATGCCCTTATAGCCAAGAAGGCTAATGGCATATTAGGGTGCATTAGGAGGAGCACTGCCAGCAGATCTAGAGAAGTGATTATTCTCCTTTATTTGGCTCTGATGAGACCACACCTGGAGTATTGTCTCCAGTTCTGGGCCCCCACTATAGAAAGGATGTGGACACATGAAGAGGGTCCAGCGGAGGAGGGCAACCAAAATGATTAGAGGGCTGGAGCGCAGGACCTATGAGGAGAGACTGAGGGATTTGGGTTTGTTTAGTTCGCAAGAGAAGACTGAGGGGGGATTTGATAGCAGCCTTCAATTTCCTGAAGGGAGGTTCCAAAGAGGATGGAGAAAGGCTGTTCACAATAGTGACAGATGGTAGTACAAGAAACAGTGGTCTCTAGTTACAGTGGGAGAGGTCTAGGTTGGACATTAGGAAAAACTGGAATGGGTTACCTAGGGAGGTGGTGGAATCTCCATCCCTAGAGATTTTTAAGTCTTGGCTTGACAAAGCCCTGGCTGGGTTGATTTAGTTGGGATTGGTCCTGCCTTGATGACCTCCTAAGGTCTGTTCCAGCTCTATGATTCTATGATGGCTGCACAGTAGGAGCATGAGCAAGAAGCATGTGCATTCGCGGTCCCAGAGACACTGCTCTGACAACTCCGAAAGAATGGGTTTGACGGTGATGCACTGACATGATGTGGAGCACCCCGGGACACTCATCTCGATGAACATCAGTTACTGCACAGGTGAGTAACCTCCTCTTATCCAGTCATAGAATAAAAAGTGGGGAGAGAGTTAATCCTAGAACACTAGAACTAGAGAGGTCATCAAGTCCAGTCTCCTGCTCTCATGGCAGGACCAAGCACTGTCTAGATCATCCCTGACAGGTGTCTGTCTAACTTGCTCTTAAATATCTCCAGTGATGGAGATTCTACACACCCCCTAAGCAATTTATTCCAGTGTTAACCACCCTGACAGGCAGGAAGATTTTCCTGATGTCTAACCTAAACATCCCTTGCTGTAATTTAAGCACATTGCTTCTTTTCCTATCCCCAGAGGTCAAGGAGAACAATTTTTCTCCCTCCTCCTTATAACACTATTTTAGATACTTGAAAACAGCTATCGTGTACCCTGGTTTATAGGTTGTTATAATAAGCCATAAATCCAATGTCCAGCATTCTGCATGTGCACCGTGATATACCACAGGGCTTATTCACAGGTAAATACGGATGATCTTCCAGAGTAATTCATGGAACAACAATTGAGGGTGGGTAACATCTGGCAGTGTTAATGTGGTTTTTGTGGCGTATATGAAGTGGTGATCTGATGTATCTCAGGCATCATTGCTAAATGGTGTTTCCTCTCCTAAATATAGCTTTTACCTTAGTAAAACCAAATTTCTTCTACTGTATTTAGGCTGTTTTCTGCAGTGTTCCCAATCATTTTAAAGAGTATAAGGGACTACTGGTCAATTTTAACTCTGAATTAATGAAGATTTTGGAAGTGAATATAATGTAAAGTGAAACACAGACTGTTGTGTATTTTTAAAAGGCGTTTCAAAACTCAATTTTGCATGAAAGCTGCTATAAAAATAAAGTTTTATGATTTGTAACACATAGTCATATATGAAGTGGAATAACAATAAGGAAATTTCTAAATGTTTTACAAATTCATGATGATCCATAAACTAATTTTATTTCACTGGCTATGGGAATAGTGACACTAGGATATTTGCATTAACTATACAGATTCATCTGTGTGAGCATCTAATTTAGGTAAATTATATAAATCATTACAGAAATATAGCAATGGTGTAACAGTAGTAATAATTTCCATAATGAAAAAAATAAGAACGTGTGTAGGAGAAAAATGTTTTCCAAGAACTAACTACATTAGAATATCAGTTCATCTGAATCCTAGTTACATCCATATGACTAATATTTTCATTTTTAGTAATGATTGAGACACTTTTTGTCAGAAGTTACTTGTGGTTTTTATCACAATTGTGCAAACTTATCTTATTTTCATTTACAGAAACAAAACTTTAACTTTTATGTCTATATCTATCACACTGCTCTTTAAATTGTGTATTCCATCAAACAGATTTCTTTAGTGGTTATCAATCATCTCCAAAGTCAGTCTGACAATCTTCTTTCTTTTTCCTCAATTATTAGTGCCATTTATTCAGCCACTTTCCTTTTGAGAAGGGCCATTAGATATATTGCTTTGCAGCAAAATCAGATAGTTGGTTGATTTAATTTGATAAATGAAATTGAAACTCAGCAACTTTAAAAATGATTAAAATGGTTTGTAACACAACTCACAATTAGCTAAGGAACTCCATCCCACCAGACAGATTTTAAGACCAAAAGGTTAGCAAGATTGATTAAAGAATGGACATTTATATAACAAAAATATCCAGTTGTTATAGTAAAAAAATTAAAAAATAGAAGGAAGTAAGTGCCAGTACTTCATAAGCTGAACTGTAACTAAATGGGGTTTAGAAAAAATTTCTCACCTTCTTCTGAAGCTCCTGGTACTGAGCATTGTCAGACCCATGAAACTGGACTCAGTGGACCACTGGTCTGATCCAGTATAGCTGATAGATTTCTTGGCCAAGTGAACCAACAAAAAGTTAATGCCATTTTAGATTTAGCATTGGTAAGTAATGACCTCTCTGAAGAACTGGTTGCGGAATTCCACTTTGGTTTGAGTGATCATAAGCTAATTCAGTTTAAAGTAAATGGAAGGCAAAACAAATATAGGTCTGGAACCAGAGTCCTTGATTTCAAAGGGCAAACTTTACAAAATGAAGGAAATTAGGAGAGTGGATTGGATTGAAGAACTCAAGGATAAGTTGCGGAAGCTATCTGAAGCCTGCTTCATAAGCAGGGGTGGAGGGGAGATGGGGAGAAAGAGAAGCATTATAGGAAAGAGATAAAATGAGTTCTGCCAAATCAGAGCTGGATCTTGCAAAGAAAATTAAAACTGATAGTAAAAAGTTCCACAGTAATATAAAGATAAAAGAAAAAAAGGAAAGCAGTGGAATGATGGCCTAGATATTAAAGGTAATCTAAGGATGGGCCAACACCCAAACAAATAGTTTGCCCCAGTTTTTAATAAGGGTAATAAGGCGTTTAGGGATAGTGGCAAAGTGGCTAATGGAAATGAGGATATAGAAACAAATTACCATAGCCAAGGTGGAAGTCAAACTCAAAAAGTTTAATAGTATCTCATCTGGGGGCCTAGATAAACTTCATCCAAGAATATTTAAAGGAAGTCCACTAGCAAGGATTTTTAATGAATGTATAAACTTGGGTGTTGTACTCTATGATTGGAGAATTGCTAATATAATACCTATCTTTAAGAAAAGGGGGGGAATGACCTACAGACCTGTTAGTTTCACATCAAATGTATGCAAAGTATTAGAATAAAGCAGGTAAGGACATAAAGGTAAACAGTAAATGGGAGAAAGTACAATATGTTTTTACAAAAGATAGTTGGTGCCAGAGCAGTCTGAACTGATTTTTTTTTTTAGACAAAGGAAATGCATCTGATCTAATTTAGGTGGACTTTAGTAAGGTATTTGATACAGTTAATTGGAGAAGATGGGGATTAATATAAGGACTGAAAGATGGATAAGGAATTGATTAAAGGTGAGACTACAGTTGATCATGGTGAAATGTGAACTTATCAGGTTAGAGGGAGGTTACTGGTGGATTTCCTCAGTGATTAATCGTAGGACCAATCTTATTTAATAGTTTTATTAATGACCGTGGCACAGAAAGTGGGAATATGTCAATAAAATTTGGATGTATTACAAGAAGATCTGATTTCAGAGGTAGCCATATTAGTCTGTTTGAAGAAAAAAACAAGGAGTCTTGTGGCATCTTAAAGACTAACCATTTTATTATGGCATAAGCTTTCAACAGCTGTAACTCACCTCATCAGATGCATGAAGGGAAATAAAAAGAAACAGATAGTAGAGGTATAGAAATGGGAGTGTTACATCAGAGCTAATTCAGTCAGGGTAGATGTGGATAAGAAGGTGGGAATACCTAAAGACTGGAAACTGGAATAATAGAAATGGGATGAAATTTAATATTGCAAAGTGTAAAGTCATGCACTTAGTGGCTCACAGTAAGAATTTTTACTATAAACTGGGGACATATCAGTTGGAGGCAACCTTGGTGTATTAGTTGGTCACAGGATAACTATGAGCTGATAATGTCATACGTCTATGAAAAAGTCTGATTCATCTGACAAGGTGTTTACATTAGATATAAGGAAATATTATTACCATTTTATAAAGCACTGGTGAAACCTCCTATGGAATACTGTCTGCAGTTCTGATCTCTAATATTTAAGAAATATGAATTCAAACTGGAACAGATATAGAGAACAGCTACTAAGATGGTAAGAGGAATAGAAAACCTGCCATATGGGAGGAGACCTAAGGGGCTTGGCTTGCCTAGCCTAACAAAATGAAGATGTGGAGAGGGGGATGGAACATATGATTGCTTTCTGTAAGTACATAGTGTATAGAGCCATGGTGTCCCACACGCTAGCCACTAGCTACATGTGGCTATTTGGCTGGTGGAGTGTTGCTAGTTGGCCTGAACAATGTGGCTATTTGGCCGGTTCAGTGTGGATAGTGCACTATAGCAGCAGTTGCTAGGGCACTATGGGTAGAGAGGGGAACAATGTGATAAGACAGCCTACAACAGCATGTGGCCCATCTGCAAATGCTACTAACAAATATCCCCAGTGGGAAGATGAGACACTAGGTGGGGAGGGCTGTGAATTCTACAGAGAATTCTTCCCAGATGTCTGTGCCTTGGGTCTTGTCTATACACTCAGGGTCCAACTGCTCTCCCTATAGGGGATCATGGAAGGATTTCACCCCAGGTCAGATTGGCAGAGATACTGGGTTTTTCTGCCTTCCCCCGCAGCATGGGGCACAGGTCACTTGCAAGTTTAAACTAGAGTGAATGGTGGATTCTCTATAACTTGGAGTCTTTAAATCATGATTTGAAAAAATCAGTAAGGGTGTGTCTAGACTACAGGGTTTTTTCAAAAAAAAGTGGCCTTTTTTCAAAAAAACTTCCCCTGCATCTAGACTGCTGCCGCATTCTTTCAAAATTAAATCGAAAGAACGCGGCGGTTTTTTCGACTGCAGTAAACCTCATTTTACGAGGAAGAACACCTTTTTTCAAAAGTGCTCTTTTAAAAAAAGGCTTTCTTGAATGCAAACAGGGCTTTTTTGAAAGAGAGCATCCAGACTGCCAGGGTGTACTCTTTTGAAAAAGCGGCTCGCTTTTTCGAAAGAAGTGGTTACAGTCTAGATGCTCTCTTTTGAAAGAGGCTTGTAGTCTAGACGTACCCATAGTCAGCCAGAGATGATGCGTCTATTACAGGGGTGGGTGTGTTAGGTTCTGGGGCCCTCAGTGTGGGAAGTCAGACTAGATTATCATCGCTTCTAGCCTTATAGTCTAGGAGTAGGTGAACTCCTATATAACATGTCTTTAAAAGGCAATCTTATTATGCCATGTCTTGCTAAATATAGTTTAAGATGACAGAAGCAAATAACCAAAATTATAATAATCCTCAAAAAGCAGAGCCAAGATAGCTGAGAGATGTTGAAGCATGCTCTGTCTAATCATAGTTTTTATATACATATCCTTTTTTAAAGTTCTGAAAGTATAACAAAAGCAATGTTTTCTGTAATTACTCATTTTTTACCTTTCTCATATTTCAATATCAAACTTACCTAGTATGAATGTAGTTTGCTAGAACAGTTTTGGAGATATTAAGATCAAGGATGATAATACTTGTTTTGAGTCCCTACTCTGTATTTCCATTCTGTTATCAGAGAGCTGCAAGTGCTTGAACTTTTGCATGATGGTTGGCAGACATGAATGATTCAGGATGATTAGACTGGAATTTCACACAGCAGTGAGCTTTACCATATGTTTGGAAATGTAATAGTGAACTGCATAACGGGTTAAATTCATGTAAGCTGGTACAGTACTTATGTTTGTGAATGCTTTACTGAAGCTAGGCAGCTGAGGTAGTATATATAGACTAAGAATAAATTAGATGACTATATAGTAGAGAGATTGAATAATGCCCTAGTGCTTCTGAAAAATGTGTGCTGTTTATACGGTACATATATTTAGTCTAGAGATAAAAGTATTTCCATAATTTCTACTGCAACTTCAAGTACCTAATGAAAGACATGCGACTCTTTTTCCACAGTATCATTTACTGTACTTTGCAGGTTTGAATTTCTTTACGCGGAGACAGTAGTGCAGTATTTCGGTGGAAGATCAGTGAAAGCAATGGATTAGGTATATAATTACATGAACTATATTAAGGTGTTTTGAGCATCTAAGCAGCACATAATATCTTAAGATACATAAAGCTGAGATTCACTGAAGAGCCGATAGTTGTATCAACATTTACTTAGTATTGCTGGTTACTGTTACAGACTCTCTGATATTTTATATATCACTGATTATGTAAGTATTAGAAATAGCTCAGTTACAAGTGATTTTAAAAGGGCCGATCTAGCTAATTGCTGGATACTTGGTATTCTAGAATACCCATACTAGGAAAAAATGGAGAGTTGTATGCATTAGCTAAGATTTTTATATTTGCAAAAATAGTGTTATGTGTCAGTTCCCACATTTTTGTTTTAAATTTGAATAGGACTGTGGGAGGGAAAAAAGACCATATTCTCTGGGAGTTCCTTAAAATATTTGTCATTTTTTGAACTTTTGTCATTCTGAACTATGCACATACAAACAACTTCTGTATATTTGTTTAAAAAAAAGTGACACAGAGTTAAAGTATCTTGTGGACTTTCCAGAGCAATTGAGTTCAGCAGAACCCTAATTTCTGAAATGAAAACATTGTTTTCTGAAGCTTGCCAGATCAACAAGTGGAATTTAATACAAGATAAATAAGTAGATTAATAAATTAATCATGAAATGAGAGTACTTGTATACAACATATTAAAATAACTTTATATTACAGTTCTCAGTATTTATGTGCAAATGTTATTGGCATGTTAGGCATATATATATCTCTGTAACTAAATAGTTTTTTCATTAGATCACTGTTTGCTTGATCCCATCATGTCTTTGTGTATCAGGCCTTCTGGACAGTTAAGATTTTGTATTATACATTAATCCTTCTTTTATGGAGTTCATGTGGAATAGTTTCTCAGACATTTAGAAGATGTCTATTATATGAATCACATTGTCTCAGTGGGATAAAGACGGGTTGAACTGTGGTTGTCATCATCAGCCTCCTATTTTATGGTCTTGCCAATCAGCACTTGAGTATTATATGTTGATGCTAGGAGATGCTCAGCTTCTTAACTGTAGTAATGGTTTGGGATTTTTTTAATTAAAAGGAAATGCACATGCTTTATTTAAATGATGGGTTCAGTGCAGGGGGTCGAGGCCTCAGGGCAGGGGCTTGTTTGTAGGGAGAGGGCTGCGGACACTGAGTGGTAGGTACAGGACTCAGGGCAGGGGCCTGGGAAGTAGGGGGGCTTACCAGGGCCATCCATGGGAGTGAAGGTAGCTCTGCTCTGGCGGCAGCGCCTCACAGGGTATCCGGAGCTGCACTCCCCAGCTGACAGTTCCTCCCAGGGGACTGGAGCTGTGCACCCTGGCTGGTGGTTCCTCCGTGGGGGGAGACCGGGGCTCCATGGGTTGGCCATAGCCTCCAGGTGCCTCCCACTCATCCTCCAGCTTGTCCAGGAGGTGTTGGGGGGAGTTCAGGGCCTGGTCTTGAGTTGCAGATGCCCCCTCCAGCTTGTCTGGGGTGAGGGGCCTGGCCTTTGGGGGCAGAGCCCAGATTGCAGCTACCCCTCACTTCCTGGCTTCCAGCTGCTCTGGGGAATGGGGAGGCTCTGTGGGCCATCTCCTTCCTGCAGCTCTGCCCTCCCCCATGCCCTCCTGTCTATCCAGTGGGCCCTGAACTGCAGTTTCTACTCCCCCTGTGTCCAGCCTTGCAGCCTGTCTGGAGGAGAGGGGTGGGCTCTGGGATCTTGCAGTGGCTCCCTCCCGCTCTGAGGCTAGTCATGGGGGCAGTACTCTGGGGCTGGCCTAGGCATGCAACTCCCTCCCTTGCCTTGCAGCTGGTCCTCCTCCCCACCCGGCAGCTGGTCTGGGAGGGTTTAAGGCTCCAGGGGCTGGCTACAGTCTGCAATTGGTTGGCAGGGGAGAAGCAGCACTCTGAGGAGTCCTCTGAGCCCTGCAGATGATGGGGCAGGGGCAGAGGGATCAGACTCTTCGAGGGGCCGGGGATGTGCTTTCCAGCCCCTGGAAGTTTGGTGGCCCTAGTTCTTACCATGTAAAAGGAGTTCTTGAACAAACAGATTTGCATACAGGCGGATGATCTCTCAGACCAACACACTAACTCTCTAATATTTTCCAGGTTACTAGTGGAATCCCATCTGTGTATGCAAAGGAGATTTTTAATTGGTGATGGAACAGCATATCAAGGCAAAGCAAGGAAAGGAGGGGGGCTGAGTAAGCCACCTCAGTAGCTATTGGAAGTTTGCCCTACCTGGGAATCTTACTCTGTTGACTTGCTCCTTCATGAATCATAGAATCATAGAACTGGAAGAGACCTCAGAAGGTCATTAAGTCCAGCCCCCTGCTCTAGGCAGGACCAATTTCAACTAAATCAACCCGGCCAGGGCTTTGTCAAGCCGAGACTTAAACACCTCTAGGGATGGAGACTCCACCACTTCCCTAGGTAACTCATTCCAGTGCTTCACCACCCTCCTAGGGAAATAGTTTTTCCTAATATCCAACCTGGACCTCTCTCACCACAACTTGAGACCATTGCTCCTTGTTCTGCCATCTGTCACTACTGAGAACAGCCTCTCTCCATCCTCTTTGGAACCTCCCTTCAGGAAGTTGAAGGCTGCTATCAAATCCCCCCTCACTCTTCTCTTCTGCAGACTAAACAGACCCAAGTCTCTCAGCCTCTCCTCATAAGTCATATGCTCCAGCCCCCTAATCATTTTGGTTGCCCTCCGCTGGACCCTCTCCAATGTGTCCACATCCTTTTTGTAGTGGGGGGGGGGGGGGCCCAGAACTGGACACAATACTCAAGATGCGGCTTCACCAAAGCCGAATAAAGGGGAATGATGACATCTTTGGATCTGCTGGCAATGCTCCTCTTAATGCAACCTAATATGCCATTAGCCTTCTTGGCTACAAGGGCACACTGTTGACTCATATCTAGCTTCTCATCCACTGTAACCCCCAGGTCCTTTTCTGCAGAACTACTACTTAACCGGTTGGTCCCCAGCTTGTAACTATGCTTGGGATTCTTCCGTCCCAAGTGCAGGACTCTACACTTGTCCTTGTTGAACCTCATCAGATTTCTTGTGGCCCAATCCTCCAATTTGTCTAAGTCATTCTGTACCCTATCTCTGCCCTTAAGGGTATCTACCTCTCCCCCCAGCTTAGTGTCATCCGCAAACTTGCTGAGGGTGCAATCCATCCTCTCATCCAGATCATTAATAAAGATATTGAACAAAACCGGTCCTAGAACCGAACCTTGGGGCACTCCGCTAGAAACCGACCGCCATCCTGACATCGAGCCATAGATCACTACCTGCTGGGCCCGGCCTTCTAGCCATCTTTCTATCCATCTTACCGTCCATTTATCCAATCCACAATCCCTTAACTTGCTGGCAAGAATATTGTGGGAGACCGTATCAAAAGCCTTGCTAAAGTCAAGGTATATAACATCCACTGACTTCCCCATGTCCACCGAGCCAGTTACCTCATCATAGAAGCTAATCAGATTGGTCAGGCACGACTTGCCCTTTGTGAATCCATGCTGACTATTCCTAATCACTTTCCTCTTTTCCAAGTGCCTCAATCTGGATTCCTTAAGGATTCCTTCCATGATTTTTCCAGGAACCGAGGTAAGACTGACCGGCCTATAGTTCCCTGGATCATCCTTCTTCCCTTTTTTGAAGATGGGCACTACATTTGCCTTTTTCCAGTCATCAGGGATTTCTCCCGATCTCCACGACTTTTCAAAGATAATAGCCAAAGGCTCCACAATGACATTTGCCAACTCCCTCAGTACCCTCGGATGCACTAAGTCCGGACCCATGGATTCGTGTACATTTAGCTTTTCTAAATAGTTCCTAACCTGTTCTTTACCCACCACGGGCTATCCATCTTCATCCCATCTTGCGTCACTTAGCGCAGAAGTCCAGGAGCCGACCTTGTCCGTGAATACAGAGGCAAAGAAAGCATTGAGTACTTCAGCTTTCCCCACATCATCTGTCACTAGGTTACCTCCTTCATCCATTAGGGGCCGCACACCCTCTCTGATCACCTTCTTGTTAACATGCCTGTAGAAACCTTTCTTGAACAGGCCTCCCTCTTGGGAGGGAGGGGGCAGTTGATCTAGGGACCAGTGATTCAAATGGGTCCAGCTCTCCTTGCCGTCACCACCATTACTGTGGCTGCAGCAGCTGGAGTCCCAAGCCCTTTAAATCACTGTCAGAGCACTGAGTTGCACACTGTGGGCAGCACTAAGGGATAGCTGGGGGACAGAAGAGCCATGGCACGTTCCCAGTGGTCCTGAGGGCTGGCTGCACCAGCCCCACCCTTTCCATTTGAGGCCTCACCCCTTCCAGGAGCACAGTGCCTCCACCTCACACCTTGCCCAAAGGGCAAGCAAGGCTGTCAGTTCCCCTGTGCATGAAAGATTCTTAGAATCACCTGCTAGGAGTGGAGGAAAACTTAGTAAACATTAATAGGCTGATGAACTAGGAAGCAGAGGTTAGCTAATAGCAGAGCTGATTTGTCTCCTCCATGTCTCTCCCTGCACACTGCATACTAGTCCAACTGATGCCCACTTCTACCAGTTTCTTCAAGATGGTCTTCTATAAGTGGATGTTTCAGGTGCTTCTCCCAAAATCTTTAGACTTCATTAGTACCTGAAGTTAGTCAGAATCCTGGAGTGCTGTTTCAGCCAGTTAACAGCATTGTGGGTGGAGAGCATCTTGCTGTTTGGCAGAGGTAGCTGAGCTGTTCAGAAACTGAAGCAGGCCAAATAGAAATTAAAGCTTACTGCTCAGTAGGGGTATATAAATTGGTAGGTAGATTCCACAAAATGGGGGGGGGGGGCAAGAGGAAAGTAAGTAGGTAGAAGGGTCAGAGCATACAGGCACAAGGAATTGTAGGGATGGCAGTGGAAGATTATCTAAACATAAGCACAGAGTCTTACACTTTTACAGTCTTCCTACTCTGGGTGTGTTTTCAAAGTGTAACAGGTGCTTTGCCTCATATTTTAAGCTGAACATATCAGCATGAAATCAACACACTTATATATGCATTTAAGGATTTTTTGGGCGGGATGGGGGTTGCAGCACAACATACAGCAAGCTTGCAGATATGCTCCAAGGGTACGTCTACACAGTAGTATTATTTTGGAATAACTGGTGTTATTCTGAAATAACACAGTGCGCGTCTACACGACAAGCCTTTATTTAGAAATAATGTTGAGCTGGAGGACTTCTGACTAATGGTGACTCTCATTTCATGAGGAGTAAGGGAAGTCGAAGGAAGAACATTCTTCCTTCGACTTCCTGCTGTGTAGACAGCTCCAGAAGCTGAATTAAGCTCTGCAGTTGATGTAGCTGAAATTACATAGCTTAGTTCGACTTTAGCCCTGCTGTGTTGATGTACCCCCAGAGTTTTAATCACTTGTAGTATCGGAGCACATACTTACACTTGCAATAGCAACTTAACATAGTGGTCTTTATGGAGTCCCTGGTTCTTCTTCCTTTTGCTGTTAGAGAATCACATGTTGGGGTTTTATTTGTTGGTGTTTTGAAAATCATCCCGTTTCTGGTGAACAAAGAGGCAAGTTTTTCAGTATTTTTGACAAGTGACCTGGAATACTTTAATTCAGTGTTTCTAAAACAGGACTCTTGAGTACTCCAAATTCCAGTGGGTCTGTGGACCTTGCTAATTCCTTCCCTTACCAGGGTTAAGCAGTCTCTCTTTCAGCCCTGATTCCATGCAACTCCTGGAAGCAGCTGCCAGCTCTATGCAGCCCCTAGATGCATGGACGGTTAGAGAGGCTCCTTGAGTGGCCCCATCCTAAGTGCCAGTTCCACATGTCCCATTGTCCAGGAACTGTGACCAATGGGAGCTGTGGGGGAACTGCCTGTAGGCATGAGGACAGTGCACAGAGCCTTATTGACTGCCCATGCACCTAAGGACTGCAGCAAACTGGCAGTCTTTTCCTGGGAGCTATGGCAAGCACTTCCAGAATCGAGCACACCAAACCCCCTCTCACACCTTAATTCCCTGCCCCAGTCAGAGTCTCCTCCCACATCTGAACTTCCTCCCAGAACCTGCAGCCCGCACACCCTAATTCCCTGCTCCAGCCTGGAGCCCCTTCCTACACTCCAAGCCCCTCATCCGTTGCCCCACCCTAGAGCCCATATCTTGAGCTGGAGCCCTCATGTCCCCACTCTAATCCCTTCTGTCCCAGCCCAGAGTTCCCTTCCCCATCTCAAACACATCATCCCCAGCCCCACCATGGAACCATGACCCCCTTCCTGCACGTCAATCCGCTGTCCCAGCTTAATGAAAGTGAGTGAGGGTGGGGGAAAATAGGCTCATTGACAGGCAATTCTAAGGGGCCTGGGCTCCTGGTGGCTGCTGCTGCAGCAGAGGTGGTGGCCAGAGCCCCAGGCCCCTTTGATTCAACTCTTGTTCCAGGTGGTACTGAGGGCTGGCTGCCCCAACCCCACCTCTTCTGCTTAAGGCCCCATGTCTTCCAGGGGTGTGGAGTGCCCCCCCCCCCACACACACACCCTGCCCTGGGGCTCATGGTGGCTGTTGGTCCCAGTAGGGGGGGCAGGGGTGGGTAGCAGTCTCTGAAGAAAATTACATAAAAATGAAGGCCCTCAGGTTGCTAAAGTTTAAGAACTGCTGCTTGAAATTATGATGAACATTGATCCCCAATTGGGATACCTCAACTAAGAATTCATTTTCTCAAGCACTCATGCACTCTGCTTAGAGCTTTGTGTTCTGAGTTAATCCACTGAAGAACAACTGTTTTAAAGCTTTGTAGATGGATATGCAGTCTCTAAGGTAGTTGGGACCTGATACAGTATAGCTATGAAGATTAAGACTAAGGATTAAGACCTTGAACTTGGAGAAGCATTGGAAGGCAATAGAGCATCTGATATACTAAAGAACCATAGAGGTGGACAGATACATTTTACATAAGTTGGGATTTTATAATTGTATTTACTTTTTAGGATTAGAACTGGGAACTTGTGACTCGTGATCTTCTCTCAATACACTTCTGCCTCATCATCCCCCAACAAACACTACTGTGCACAGGAGAGTAATACATCGTTTCATTGCTCTCTACGCTGCACAGGTTGAGAGAGATTTTTGAAATTGAAGTTGCTCTGTAAAGAGCTCTGTAAAGAGCAAGGCTATTTAGCAAAGCTTTAAATAATTAGTTGGGTTAAAAACTGAAGAAATTATATTGACAAATGAGTGTTTTAAAAATGCTGGTAACTGATGGAAGCAGAAGCCTTTGAAACTGATGTAACTGTTTCACAGTCTGTTGCAGAAATGAGCAGCTGTATTTCAAAGAGTTATTTTGTTATCACAAACAGCACTAACAGGTCAGGCAGGCTCCTTAGTGAGGCTTAAATAGCCTTGTGTCTCAACACGCCCAAGGTGTGCATGGATTACCTAATTGTGTACCTTGTCAATATGTGTTGCTTAAACTTGCAGTCATAAAACTTTTCATACCTATTTTTCCTACCAGCCCTAATTGTGTTGAGGGCCTGAATGAGGACTACCTACAACCGGAGCAGACATTTTTCAATGAAACTTTTTTTTGGTAGAGGATACTGATTCAAAATGTAAATTGTTATGAGATATCATTTTTGACAATTTTCCTTCTTATTGGGGCCAAGGGGGCTCAAAAGTATCAAAACATTTTCTAAATGAAAAGTTCTGTTTTTCAGTTCAAGATCACTTTTAATTTCAAAATGTAATTTATAATAAAACATTTGCAAACGAAAAGTTCAAAATTCAACCTGAACAGTTTACAAAGAATGTATACATTTCTTCTTCATGTGCTGATTGAAAGGGGGGAAAATTAATTCTCAAATTTGTCCAAGATTTTCCATCCATGAATAGAGTGAGTTTTGTCTTGTGCACCAGTATTGAGGTCATATGCACTTGTTCGGATGTGTGCCATTGTTGTACTTAACAGTTTCTAACAAATATCATTCAAATATATATAAAAAATGTTATGGAAGAAAGACTACTGAAAAACAGCCCTTTCCAAGTTGCAAAGAATAAAACAGAAGAGCTATTAAATCAGAACTTTCACCCGAGCTGCCTCATTATTATGGGTGACCCTAAGTATCAATGTACTGTATGTATCATGCCATCAATGACAGATAAGGTAAAAAGATATCACACACGTGCCCCCACATAGCTGCAAAGTTTGAACCATACGTTGTTGTTTTTTTAAAGACCTATGCTGTGCTGCTTCACAACACCAGTAATAAATGGTGGCAGGAATGGTTTCCTTGGCAAAGAGCAACTGTTGCTGTTCTCAAGGACAGTTAGCAGAACCTCACCTGCCACAAATGAACTTTTTATAGTACTTTGCAATGGCTAGAGAGATGATGACTGCTGGAGTTGGAGCTGGGGCCACAGTGCATGGTGACTGAATGGTGAACCTACTATAATATGAGGGATTCTGATTATTGTTTCCTACATCTTTGCTGTGATGATTTGCTGCTTTCTTTCCTCTTGGATGTTCCTTCATCATCAATAGGAACTGTATCACATTCTATGCTGCCTAAAACTTACTCCTACATTTTTAAAAAATGGGGTTAAGGGAAAATTAGCAGGGAAACACACAAAAGATTTGTACTCTAGTTTGTTCATGGATGTTAGAAGTAGAGTTGGTCAAAAAATGCTGAAAATTTTTATTGGGGGGGAATAAATCCTACTTGTGAAAAAAAAAGTATTTTTTAAAGCAAAGTAAACATTTTTCATAGAAAAGGTTTGTTTTGTCAAAGGCCCAGTTTTCCTTCAGAAATTGTCAACCAGCCCCAGTAAAGAATAGTTTTTAATCAGTATGGTGAGACCCAGGCTGTGTTGTCCATTTCCCCTACTTTTTGTGATTTTTGTTATGAGACTTGCATTACTTTTCTTAAAGCCTCACTAGAAACATAAGTTTGCATCAATGTCTGCTTTCACTTTTAAAAAATTGTGTTTGTAGTCCTCACAGTTGCAGAGGAAAGCTAGAAAATATAAAGCAGGTGTACCATAACGGCTCAGACACCAGAAGGCAAATTATTTTCTTTTTCTTGTTTGAGTAATGAATTGTACGTCATCATGGTAAGACTGGCAATTGCTTTGAGAAAAGTAGCAGTGCAAAACAAAGACAGACACAGTTAAACAAGTGGCAGTGACATTAATAGACCCAGATTTCTTAAAAATGCTGACAAATGTTGAATACCAGATCACTGGGTAGGACATACTATTTTGATTTTGTTATTTTGGGAGTTATTATTTAAAATTTAGTTACTTTGAAATAATTTTGTAATGTAGACATGACCTTAATGTTTTGCTGAATCTGGGAAGGAGCACTCAGAACATTTGGGATGTTTCACTTGTTTAAAGATAATCATGTGCTTTCGTGCCTTGCTAGTTCAGAGACAACAAGCTCTGCAGCTTGAAAGATCAAGTCCTCCCCTTCCCGTCCTCCCCCCCCAATGTCAACCAGAGCCCTCATGAAAGTGATATGACGCTGGGGCCACCAGAGCAGTTGCCACGCAGCTCTGTCCCCGGCCAGGGCCACCTGAGCAACCGCCGCCCTCCATGTGGCTCTGGCTTCAGCCCCAGCTGGAGCCCGCTGATGCAGCTCTGGCCCAGGCCCTGGCTGCTGGAGCACACGGCCCACATGGACCGCAGCTCCAGCCCTGGGGAAGGGCTGAAACTCTAGGGCCAAGGCTGTGTGGTGGCTGCCTTGCTGCTCCTGGGGTAAGGCAGCCACCCACCACCAGCCTGCCTCGGAGCAGCTGAGAAGCCACTCTTTGGCTCTGCTGAGGAGGTGGATGGGCCTCAAATTCTTGGTATATGCCTGTGCAGGTGCATACCGTAAAGGGAACTCTGGCTGTAATTAATGCATCTGAAACTAGATCCGCTTGGCTAGTGTAGGTGCACTGAATTGTTTAAATTTAATTGTTTAAAGTACAGCTGATTTATTTTTCTGAAGTAGACTTATCATATAGACACTGTTTTTTCCCGTTATTTCTTTTTTTCCCTTTGAGGCCTTATATTGTTTACTCATGCTAGCTGCAGGAGGAACTTATCAGTATGCCTTCTTCAGACCCAATTCTTTTTGTGTGGAAGTTAACTAGAAGAATTCCCATTGTTTTCAGTTGGAGCAGTATCTAACTCTGATCAAATGGCCTATGTTGAGCAGCCTGAAGTCCCTGCTCAGAGGTATTTCAGTATGCTCCTTGCTCCATAGTCTTAGTTCCTGTTATCTAAAGCACAGAAACTGAGATTAGAGCTAAATCTTGCCTGCTATGAGGTAAAGCACTCTGGTTGGCTACTTTTCAATTCCATTATTATTATTGATTACGTATCTTCTAAGAGTGTATCTGAAAATGTGATTGACTTCTTTCTAAATTAAAATTTGTCTCCTGTTTTTGTCTTAGTATGAAACTGCACAATTCCAGTTAATTTTTCCATTGTCACAACTTAACAATATGGAGTGGCACTGACCTGTTTTAAAAATGTAGACAAATAGTTTTAGAATTTTTAATTGTGATTTGCTTTTTTGTATTGGAAACATTGCATTCAAAAACTCTCTCTGCTGAATACATGATTGATGGCTAAATGTATATTTAATTTCAATGCAAGGAACTTGCAAAATATTCTACAATTCATGTGAAGTTATTTTATGGTAATATACCCTAGCAATTTTTTTTAAGCTGATGTCTTAAATTAGACATTAATAGTTTAAATGTCATAAATTAGCTTAATAGTTTTTAAATAAGGAGTTCAACATACTGGAATCCAAAACCATTTAATCATGAAGTTTCTAAACAGACACTGCTTACCTGATATTGCTTTATCACATGAGCATTTGTCTAAGAAGATGAATTGCTCCGTTGGTATGATAAGTCAGTTTATAGGCACAGATTGTGTAGGTGTTAGTGCCTCAAGCATTTTAAATTAAGGTTGAGAACAGCCTAGAACGTTGTTTCTGGCCTTAGGTGATAAAGCAAAGTAAGTTTTAGACTTTAATGATTTCTTGCTTAGTAAAGTAAGATTTTTAGCTTTGATCTCAGTGGATAAAACTTCAGCTGTGTATGACTCAGTTATAGTTTGAAAAATGACTGTAAGTAGCTTATCTCACTGTGGAAGATTGTTGCATATCAGGAAGTCTGTGGGGATAAATGAAACAACTTTTATTTCAGAGCTCAAATTCAGACATATGCATATTGTTATTTCTATATTTACCTTTATCCTAATCAGCTCACAATGAGAAGCATTTTAGGTTTTATTACTAGCAGCTGTGCTTTTGTGTTTTCAGGCTGCATTCTTCTGTAGCCAAGTCAAAGCACATATATGCTTTGTAAAATTAATTACTGTAATGGGGCAATAATGAAAGCAAAAGGAGTCATCTTTTTACTCAAAGGTATTTTATGATTAAACCATTTCTGATTATCTTTAGGTAGGAGGGAAACAAAGTGTAGTCATTTCAGTGTTATATAGTAAATAACAGTATTATGAAAAGAGGAAAGAACAACTTAAGTGTTCTATCACCATTTCTAAAAGGCGGTTTCTGTTCATGAATCTAAGAATGAATCATTTGTGTGTCTGATGAAATCTCCCTTTTATTATGGAGTTTTGATTTTTAAAAAAATATGGTGCCAAGCCATTCTGATAAAGTTAGCTTGTTTTTTGAGAGGTTAACTTATGAGATGAGCCTACAAAGAGATCGATGGTCAAAACTCCAATATTCTATTCACCAGTCCATAACTTCGGCAATGGGTAAGTAATTGCAGACTGCTGATGTCAACCTGAACTGAAGTCTTATTGGTGCTTTAACATTGAAAATCCTGACATTTTTCAAGACCTATTTATAAGCCTCAACAATCTGACTGTCAGTGACTTAAAAGAAAGATTTTAGAAGCGCTTTTCAGACTTGTAAAATATGGTGCAGCAGTGATTGTAGTGACTAGAAAAAATTCTTAGACATAATTAAAGCTCTTTTGAAGGACTAAGGAACAGGTTGTAGTACACAGCTATCCAAAATATGCTTTAATGTTCCATTGGCTGTAAATACTAGAGTTATATGTATAGTGTCTATATTTGAGGGAATTGATCATGATCTTGTATGTATCTCATGGATCTATCCAGATCCTCTAATCCTATATGTACCAGCATGGATCGATCCAGATGATCCTTTGCAATCAGTTTTGTTGGGAAACCTGTGGTGGTGGGAAGTGAACGTCCTGAAGCCCCAGGGTGCTCTGCTTCCCGACACCACAGTGAAGCAGAGTGCAATGGGTTGGGAGATGGGCGGTGGAGTAAAGCAGGCTACCAGGTCATTCCAGCTCCCGCCATTGTGGTGAGTTTGAGGGGGCCCAATCCCTGCTGCTGCCCCGCAGCAGGTACCCCAGATAATCCTTCCCCAGGATGCGAAGCATGGATTCTCTGATGGCTGTCCCGATCCATTTTAGGACGAGATGGCTCTGCCAATAGGCATACACTGGCACCCAAATCTTCTAGATAGCCCTCTGGAGTGCTCAGCCTCCATCATACAGAAGACTCACAGAACTTCTAGATCTGCTGTTCCCAAAGTATTTATAACACACCGTCCTATAAGAGTCAAGTGAGGATTACTACTTTGCTTGATATACAGCACTTAGAAAAAAATATAGATACAGTGAAAACACATATAAGTTTATGATAAAAGAACAGAAATTCAAGTGATAGTGGAATATTGGAAACAAATGATTACATATAAAATAAAATCACAAAATACCTTCTAGGCAGTAAAACTTGACTAACAAGGGATTTCCCCTGTGCCTTACAAGATATCATACCCCTGGTTCTTTCTCCAGCATTTTCAACTGCTTTGGTTGAGACTACTTCTCAAAAGATCAGACCTGCTGGCAGCTTGTCCTCACAGACTGAAGGAATATCTGAGGTTCATTTGCATATCAAATATACTTTCAAAATTTCATTGTCTTGCTCCTAACCAGGAGAAATTCTGCTGTATTTTTCCCATTTTCCTCCATCTCTTGTAATCTATTGATTAGCATTTTGCTCAGTAAATGAGTGTTCACTGTGAAAGTTCCAGTATTCAGTTTGTGTATGACCAGCCAAAGTGAGATAAACACCTTTCTCCTTGACTGCTAGAAGTATATAGATTACCTTTTGGTGATCTGTCTCAACTCACATACCTACATAACATAATTTTGTGTGTGTATTATTTCCTGTACATACATCTTACAGTGATTAGGATGAGCAGTATGTCATAGGCTTTTATTAGAGGTCTTACATGCCATTCTTCTGGTGAACTAAGGGGATCCTGTACCCCTCTGTACTTTATGCCTTTTGGCAGTTGGCATCTTGAGGTTTGAGGGTCACATACACCATGTCTGTTTAGACCAGTTAAACTATGTGGCACTCCTCTAGGGTGGCACAGAAGAATATCTGTGGGGTGTGTCAGGGACTGGGACAGCTCCCATGGGGAGCAGGGAGGAAACACTACCCAGCCCTGCTCCGCCTCCAGCTCTGCCACAGTCCCAGCTGTATTACTACTGCCAGATCCAGCCTCGGCCCCCTTACCTCTGGCTGCATGCCTTCCCCTCCTAAGCCACAGCCCCTCTCCCGACTTCAGCTCGCAGGGGGGCATGCTGACAGGGATAGGAGTATGACCATGAAAAGTTTGGGGATCACTGTTTTAGACTGTAAACTCTTCAAGGTAGAGACTGTTTCTTACTGAGTGTTCGTGGTAGGCATTTTACCAATGAGGCCTTTAAGTGCTACCGTAATATACGTAATAATGATACATTTATTTCAGTACATCTCAGTCTATTTATATAGTTAGGTAAGAGAGGTAGAATTTTATGTAAAATATTTTGACTACAAAATGTTTTTTTTAGAAACTGTTTTTCTCTGATCATTTTTGTATGTCTTTATATTTTGCTGTCTACTAGTGATATGTCAGAGCTTTTTCACTCCTGTTTTTATAAACAGCATTTTACCTGAAGTGTTCTCCTAAGGGAACCTGTAGGTTAGCACAGCAGCAGTGTAGCTCCCATGAGCAATAGTATAAAAGTCCTCTCTTCCCTAAAGAGAAATACACTTCACAACAGATTATAAAAATCCCTAAAAGCATCATCCATATCTCCTAATGATGCTTAGATTTCTGGTTTAGTCATGGAAGATTTTTTTTTTAGTCTGTCCTCTCTTTTTCATAATAGGCTTCAGTCAAGAAATAAGTTACACTGATCTAAGGGCTTGGAGTTGCTATATTGAGGCGCCAATAAAAAAATCTTAATATCAGATATCTCAAAAATTATCAGGGTTGAATACTATTGATTATGCAAATGGGATTCACATGTCTGAAGCTATGATATTGTTTCTAGAAGCTTCTCACATATGTGATCCTGATATTTAAATTATAGTAAACTTCTGATAATCCAGCACCTTTAGGACCCTGGGGGTGCTGAATTAACAGATATGCCGGACTATAGGAAGGGGGAGCTATGAGGGGTCTGGGGTGGGATGGAGGGGTGGCGCTGCGGGACCAACCCGGCAGCACCCCAGCTGCTCTGCCCCAGGCATCCCCAAATCAGCCGCTGCTGAAACTGACAGTGGCTGACTCGGGGAAGCCTGGGGCAGAGCAGTTCCAATTGTCCAGCTGCCTGGAGTACTTCTGGGTTCCAGGTTGTGCCGGACCACTGGATGCCGGACAACTGGAGTTTTACTGTACCAGCTTTCTTGTCTTCCAGCCTAATTCAAATATGCTCTAACTTTTCAGACTGTCAAAGCTAGAAATACTTTATACACTTTTATAATCTGAGAGTAAACTGGATTCCCACCTTCCAAACTCTGTGGAGCATTATGGGTCAGATCATGACTTTAAAGTAATCTACTACATGTTTGAGAGAGTTTGTCTGTGTGCAAGAATGCTTTCTAAATGGTAAGAGCTAGGACCACCAAATTCAGTACACAGCTTCCTCTTATCATAACTTAAAGCAATGGTAGGGGTTTGGTTGTGCCAGGAAAATGGGATGTGCCTAGAATGGGATTGCTTCTTATAAAACTATATAGACAGGAGACAGAATTACTAGGCAGGTGAAAGGGGCTGTCTGGGGGCATCCCCCTCACCACTTGTCTGGGACTGCCCCAGCCCCAAGCCTCTAAGTTGTCCCTTAGGGTATGTCTACACTAGCCCCCTAGTTTGAACTAGGGTGGCTAATGTAGGCATTCAAACTCCTCCTGCAATGAGGTGTAAGAGTTAATCCGAACTAAGGACTTAGTTTGGATTAACTTCTGACTGCCATATGTAGCCGTGGGCAGTCAGTTCGAACTAAGGGGATTTAAAAATGGTGCCCGCCCGGGAACATGCAAATGAAGCCCAGGACATTTAAATCCCAGGCTTCATTTGTAAGTTCGAATGCCTACATTAGCCACCCTAGTTCAAACTAGGGGGCTAGTGTAGACGTACCCTCAGAGAGGGTAGGGAAAGAGGGGACTGAATCCTTCCCTCCTCCCCCACGCCCATACGGGAATATTGCTGGTTGTTCACCTTCATTAGGGAGCAAGGGGAAATTGCACAATTTCTTGCATTCCTCGCTCTAGCTGGGCAGCACAGGAGGCAGACGAACCTGCACCTGCCCTAACTAGGGGACATGCACCTCCCTCCTGACTGTGCCTGCTGGAGACACAGTGGCCATGGAGAGGTGTTTCTCACCTGGCCCCAAGCTGCAGTGGTGAGAGAGGGCTTGTGTAGTCCTCTCTCCCTGTGGCAGCCTACATACTGAAACCCTCATCCCTAGCCCTGCCGCAGCATAATGATTCAAATGAAACATGTACATTTTCATTTTATTTTCTAAAAAGCAGAAATAATTAAGTACCTGAGCAACTCTGGGTAAATCTTCCAATTATTTATTCTGAAGGACGGAGTGGGAATAGGAGTCACACTTAAGCAAGTGCCATTTGGGAGAATGTCTGAACTTGACCTGAATTTTTTCTGTGGGTATGACCCCTGAATTGAGCCCTTGCAACTTTTTGAAGTATACAGTATATGGTGCTTGTCGAGCATGCCTAGTTGACTTCCAATACAGGGAGCAAGGTAGGTGAAAGATTGCCATGCTCTTCTAATAATTTTTGGGAAAGCAAGAATTGGCAGCAGCTTTGACGTGGTAGAGAACTTGTTTTGCGTAACCTGATTTTGTTGTGTTTTACACAGAGACATAAAAGGAGAAGCCTTTTCTTACTCTCTCCCACTCCCACAATCCCTCATGTTTTCAGGAAAGGCTAGGGACATATTCTATACCTAAAGCAGGGGTGATCAATAATGTTGATGTAGGGCCACTCCCAAGATTTTGGCTGCACTTTTCTATAGAAGGGCTGTAGGGTCTGGGATGGAGGTTAGGTGCAGAAGGGAGTTCAGGGTAGGGACTGGGGTACAGGAGAGGGTGTGGGGTCTAAGAGGGAGTTTGGTTGAAGGAGTGGATTGTGATCTGGGTGCAGGAGAGGATTCTGCCCTGGGGGAGTGGTATAGAAGGGGGTTCAGTATCTGGGGAGAGAGTTGTGATCTGGGGGAGAGGGAGTGCAAAGGGCTTGGATGATAAACTGGGGCAGGGGAATGGGGTGAATGGTTGGGGAGGGGGTTTGAGTGCAGGAGAGGATTCTGACCTAGGGAAAAGTGCAAGAGAGGGTGCAGAGTCTGCGAGGGGATTTTGATCTTGGGGAGGTGAGGGTGCAAAGGGTTTGGGTAGTGACCTGGGGCAGGGAGTTTGTGCAAGAGGGCGTGGGATACCAAGGCAGGCTCTCACCAGGAGGCACATACCTAGGTGACTCCCAGCCGGCAGCCCAGCAACCGAGGCAAGCTGCCTACCTGCCACAGCCCCAAGCTGCTCAAAATGGCTGGCTGCTCCCTGTGGCAGTCTGCTCTGTGAGGAGTGGGAGGTTTCGCATGCTGTCCCCACCCCCTCCAGCAAATTTCTGAGCTCCTGTTGGTCAGAAATTGTACTGTGTGTCTGCATCTTGCCCAGTCCTGGCCTAAACCCTTGTTTACACTACAAACTTATGTTGGTATAACTACATCATTCACAATGTGGAAAATCCACACTCCTGAACCAGTTATAGCGACCAACATCCTGATACACATAGTGCAGTGTTGGTAAGAGGGCTTCTCCCGTCGACATAATTACTGCTTCTCAGTGAACTGGAGTACTACACCATTGGGAGAATCTTATCCATCAGTGTAGGTGGTATCTTCAGAATGCTGTACAGCAGCATTGTAAGTGTAGACAAGCCCCTAGTGTCTCTGTGTGTCTCTAGTTTTACCTTGTTGGTGTGCTTTGGGTTGCTGAAATCATATTAGAATGGAAGTGGGAGACGAAGCAAGATGGTCCATGGTAAGGATGTTAAGGACCAGTCGACTAGTTGATTCCCCCCCTCCTTGCTGCCTCTGTAAGATAGAGGCAGCTGGGAGGGGTGGGAGGAGGAGAGGAGAAGGGTACTTCAAGGTGGCAGCTCTTCACAGCTGAGCCAGGGATCAGCTGTGTGGCACTGCTGCTTTGAAATCCCAATGCGGCATTTCAAAGGGGCAACCGCCACACAGCAGATCCGTGGCTCAGCTGTGTGGCGCTGCCCCTTTAAAACACCGAGTCCTGGTCATCTGGGGATTCCCCAGCTAACCATGAGTTCCGAGCGGAAATGCCGCTTGAAACCGGGGTCCCCTGTACATTTTAAAGCAAGCACCTGTGTGCAGCCCAGAGTCAGCGGTACTTCCTGCTGGCCTCGGGTTGTACGCTGAGGCTATGTCTAGACTGCAAGCCTCTTTCTAAAGAGGCTCTTTCGAAAGATACTTTCGAAAGAGAGCGTCTAGACTGCACGTTGAACTTTCGAAAAAGCGGCTTGCTTTTTCGAAAGAAAGCACCCAGTGAGTCTGGATGCTCTCTTTCGAAGAAGCCCTATTTACATTGAAGAACGCCTTCTTTCGAAAGAGGAACTTTCGAAAGAAGGCGTTCTTCCTCGTGAAATGAGGTTTACCGCCATCGAAAGAAAAGCCGCGTTCTTTCGATTTAATTTCGAAAGAACGCGGCTGCAGTCTAGACGCAGGTGAGGTTTTTTCGAAAAAAGGCTACTTTTTTCGAAAAAACCCCTGAGTCTGGACACAGCCCGAGTTCCTCATTCCTCCTTTGAAATGTACAAGAGCCCAGCAGGGGCTCTTGCACATTTCAAGGGAGAAATGCAGAAGTGCCTATCGACTTGACGAGTCAATTAACCACATTTAACATCCCTAGTCCTTGGATTCTGACCCTCCATGGATAGAAATGCTTTGCCACATGACTAAAAATGCATTCGGGACCAATAACCTTTCCCTAACACTGATTATGAGTTAGCAGTCAGAAGATAGAAAATAACTGCTGCTTTTGAATTAACTCAGTTATGACTCATGTTTTCTATTTGCAGCATGTTAAAACCATCACTGGCCTCTGCCATCTGAGAAGTGTACTCCATAGATCTGGCCACTTGCAGTAGGGACCTATCCTGCATTTCTTGATCATCCAGACTTCTCTCTGAAATTAATTAGCATTCAAGGAGTGTCTGTTGGGGCCCATATTTAGCTCAGTCAGGGCAATATTAAATGAGATGGAGAAGATGGAATGTAAACGCTTTTCTTTCTAAAACCTACAGAGGATTGTAAAAGCAGTCTCAAAGCAAAATTGTTTTTAGAATTTTCTCTCATGAAGTGTCAGCAGCAGTTCAGAGTTCTGTATGAAACGATAGGGTTTGACAGAAGATCTGCAACACACAGTAGAATCTGACATCTATTTACCATCAAATTCTGTTACTGCAGAGTTTGCATTTTTTAAGGAAAACATCATGTATAGCTTGTTCTAGTAGACTGTATTATTGAGATATTTTTAAAAAAACGTGTCATGGTGCCTAGAGTCATCTTGAGCTTGCCCTTTTAAAATAGTTTCTATTTCCATTAGCTTTATTAATCTGGAAAGCCCCCATGCTGAAAACTCTGGGCTTCTGTGACAAGTATCTAATTTAAGAAAAAAAAAGTCATCCTAACTAATATAGACAGCAGTATCATACCAATGGTTTGATTTATGTTTATTTTTAAAATTTCAGTTCAGAAAATCACTTAAGATCGTGTGTGCCTCCAGTTGACTTAAGCACATTCTTAATGGGACTTAAGAACATACTTAAAGTATTTGATGAATCAGGGGTTAACGGACAAGTGTACTATTGATGATACATTCCTAGCCAGCAAAATGAAATCAGTAAATTTTTTGTGTGATGACTTGGGGTGTTTTAAGCAGAAATCTCTCATAAATACTCTGTGAGAGGGAGTAGCAACTGCAGAGGAAATAAATCATGATATATCTCCAGCATCTGATTTTTGACTTCACAAAAATGGGAAGGATTTGCATGTGTTATCACTAAAACCTGAAATGCAAAAGTCATATGGGGTCACATTTTATGCAAATTAGGTACTTCCATTTACGCATAAGGAACCTATCTGGGCGCATAAATTATATACACACAAGTGTATGTGGGTAATTGTGCCTGACTTTGAAAATCTGACTATATAGCTAGAAAATAAAAGAATTTGTAACATATCTGTTGCGCTGTTCCCTTTTATATTTTGTAATGAATTAAATGGCAACAGTTTGTTGCATAGTTAATCAGTTTTAAATGTAATGTGTATAAATATTCAATGTTCCATTTTTTTAACATCTGTAAATATTCTAGTGACATAATAAAATGATTAATTGGGCTTAGGGTATCTTTAGTGAATAGACCACAGGACTCTGAGTTCTGTTCTCAGCTCTGCCGATGACCTCCTGGGTGATCTTGGGCAAGTCACTTCATCAAGCTATAAAACAGGGTCAGTGATACCATTTTGTGTAAAGTCTGTGATATGCAAATGAGACACATTATATAGAAATGAAGCATTTATTATTACTATTTTAGCAACATGCAAACACTTTGGTGATGAACAGTTAGAGTTGCTGTACCCATGACAACCCTGGCTCTCACCCACAAAAACAGGAAAATGAAAATTTAAGCCACCTAATAGTAAAAACCTTTTTTTCCTGGACTCAGTCTCACACCCTTTCATTTCCTAGCTACCATACTCCATAGAATATGTGTTGCAATCTTATTCTGTTGCCCTCAACTTTCTCCACATACCCCATTACCAAATTACTGCCTTTCCATTGTGCATGTCTGGTGTAATGGTGGGGAGGGGGGGGGTTGTCTTGGTGGTGGTGGTGGTGATGTGGATTTTTGTTTGTTTGTTTGTTTGTTTTTTGAGAAGGGGTTGTTTAGAAAAGGAGATGCTGGAAGGGTGATATCCTGGCGGGATGGACAAAGCAGAGTTAAGAGATGTTCATCCCAGTGGTCATTTTACATGTTGCTACAAAAGGATTGGTACTTATTTTTACTTAGGTGCCTTTATAGTGAGATCTTTGGGGCAGGATCTTTTAATTTGTTTGCATGTTCAGATTTGTATAGTAATGTGTATAGTGATACAATTGTGCAAAAATAATATGTGAGCTTAGACAGTGGAATAATTGACGGAATAAAGTTGTTGAGGTATTATCTCTACAGAAGCTGAAAAGCAGACTTTATGCAAAGATGTAAAAAGAAATTCTTAACACCTTTGGAAAGCCTAACCAAATAGATTTTGAGTACATGCTTATGCAAAGTCTAGTCATATGCAGTTCTTCTTAGTACCCTATATACAGAAACTGTGCAATCATTCTCCAGGTTCTGATATAACCCATAAGATATTCTAAAAGTCCGAATGTGCTTCCTTTCTTCCTATAGAAATCATTGACCTGTGGATCCATGCACTTCACAGGACCACTGGCTATGCCCATGCTCTTTCCCTAGTCCTTTTAAAACTCTCAACACCTTTCTTTGCTTTCTGTGAGTCGTGCATTTTTCCACTTTGGTACTATGGCAGTTGCCCCTCCCACCCACTATGGAACAGTGTTGGTTCACTAGCATTTTGCCTCTTCTTCAGCTTTGTTTTCAGGGTGAGTAGGATATCATCCTTGGACGATCATCCTCATTAATGGGATGGGGAAAATCACTTGGGAGAGACATCCCAATCCAGGCTGGACATACACTGGGGTTTTCTGTTAACCTTAATTTCGTGGATTTCTGTTTGAGATGTTGTGCTGGATTCTCGGCTGTGCCGGAGCTTGTTTTGTACACCTGTGGGTGGGGCAGGAGTCTTCTGAGTACTGAATGCTCTAAATCTTGTTCTTACCTTCATTTTTGACATGCCCCTTATGTCAAGCAAGGGAAAGTAGAGCCACCTTATGCCAGGTTTGGGATAGCTGCTGTGGTGCAAATGAACCAGAGCTGGGGTATAACCTGTTGTTGTGGCTTTGTGTTTGGTTGCACCAAAAATAGAAATTTTCCTCTTCAATGTGGTTTTGAATTATCTGTTTATTTCAGAAGAGTGCATGATGGCTTTCATGCTGTATGTGCTAGACTCAGTGTTCCCTGGCTAAGAATGAGGAATATATTTTAAAATATACTTAAATTCAGTTTCCAGTGGAGTTGCTAAAGATGCAAGAGGAAAAATATTCCATGGAATACTAATGGAGATATATTTGTTTCAAGTAATTGTGTCCAATTATATATTCTGAATTTTAAAAACAGATACTATGTACTAGATACATCCCAGTTGAGCATGTAGATACATAAATGTGACACCAGATTAATAATTTTAACAGTTATGTAGGATATATGCTAAATATGTGTTCAGAAAAATCATAGAAGCCAAAAACCTTTATGCTACTGGGCATTTGATGAAAGGAATAGAAATATTGCTTCAAAAGTTCTTAAAGGAAGTGACAGGAAACCAACATGATCAGTGATCAAAGAAGCCCTTCTCTGCAAAATCCATTCAGGCCTGCTATGGTCGTCTTTGGGTGAAGGAAGTGGGAGGGGAGGTTTGGAAAATACATCCAAACAGTAAATACAGTTACTGTGGTTTGTTGCCTATTGTTAGTGTTAACTTCTGAACTATATCTTCTACCATCTGCTCACCCACCCATTTCTGGGTGTGTGTGAGAGACATTGAGGCAATGGCAATGGGCAAAGGTATGGTGTAACAGGTTAACTTGAACTAAGAACTTAGTTTGAGTTAACGTTTGACTGCCGCGTGTAGCCGTGGGCAGTTAGTTCGGACTAAGGGGATTTAAAAATGGCACCCGGACGGGAAGATGCAAATAAAGCCCAGGATATTTAAATCCCGGGCTTCATTTGCAAGTTCGAATGCCTGCATTAGCCTCCCTAGTTTGAACTAGGGGGCTAGTGTAGACATACCCTTAGGGGAACTAAAGTAGCAGACCTCAAAGCAAGGAAAACAAAAGGAATGGGGCAGTCCCTTTTTGTGGATATCTAGATAGCCGGAGATTAGAAGATAGGAATTCCCAAATCAAACACTGTTGGCAAGTCACACTCCATGGCTTCAAATTAAGCTGTGTGAATTCCTGTTTCAGAGTTGAGATGCAGAGTTGGGTTTCCCACATCCCCCACCAACTCTTAAAAAATTGTGGGCCAAAACTATCAAATTTGCATTGAATTGCTCTATCTGAAACTGCATTTTTTTGGTGAATAAACTTTTGTCCCAAAAACTAGCTCTACCTCAAAAACCTCTGTTCAGAAGTGATGAGAGCTACAGAGTTCCATGTAATTAGCTGCTATCAGTAAGTTTTTCTCTCCTGCATCCCATACTGAGGTGGCTTGTACCCAGTCAATATGGTGATACTTAATATTCGCCATTATTAATGTGTTGTCTCTTTTTGTGGCCTCTCTAGTCTTCCTGAGAAATTCTCATTCACTATCCCCTTTCTGATCAGGTGGTCAGTGGTATATTCCTACTGCTATACTCTTTTTTTAAATTATAGCATAGAAATTCTAATCATAGAGATTTTATGACAGTTTGAGTCATTTAAGATTTTTACTATATTTGACTCTGTGCTTTCTTTTCATATAGTGCAACTCTTTCACCAGCAGGACTTACTATCTATCATTCCAATATATTATTTACCTTAGTGTGACCATGTCCCCATTGATTACCGTCATTCCATCAGTTTCTGGAATAGTTATCACTAGAAGATTTACCCAGCATTGCTTAGGTCCTTAACTCACTCAGTGTTTGTTTTCCTTCATTTAAATCCTTGCTCTGGAGTGGAGATGAGGGGTTCTGTATGCAGGCTGCTCTGGGAAGAGAGGACTATCCCAGCCCCCTCTCACAGCAGCAGCTTGGGGCCAGATGAGAAGTGCCTCTCCATCGCTGCTTCAGCGAGCATAGATGGGGAGGAGTTCATGTCTCCCAACTGGGGCATGTCCAGGTTCAACTGCTCCCTGCTCTCCCCAGCCAGATTAAGGATGGAACAAACTGTGCAATTACACCTCACTGTCTGATGAAGGGGAACAGGCAGCAATGTTCCTGAATGAATAGGGGGGAGTTGCAGCCCGCCGCCCTCCCTAAAGGTGCTGGGAGTGGAAGGCTTGGGGTTGGAACAGTCTTGAAGGGAGAGGAAGAGGGGGCACCCCCAGCCAGCCCCTATCACCTGTCTAGTGAATCTGTCTCTTTTTTTGTATGGTTTATGCATCCCTGTATGCACGGGGAAGGAGCTTCAGGCTGCCTTCTCTGCACAACTAAACCCTTACCTTGTTTTAAGTTAAGATAAGAAGAAACTGCATGCCAAATTTAGTGGTCCTAGCTCTTACTGTTTAGGAAGAGTTCTTGAACATACAGATGGACAGACAAGACTCACTCACAGACAAACTCAAATATATAGCAGATATCAGTATTGTTAGTTAATACCAGACATTTAAATTCACCCATCTTAGTATTTAGATGTCTAGGATTTGTATGGAAGCACTTATAAAATGTATATGTATTTAGGTGTCTGCCTTCATGTGATATAACTCAATTGGACTCTTTTTTGTTTGCTTACTTCTCTTCAGTTCCTACCTGTGCTGCATCCCCTTTTCCTAGGATATAAAGTTTTAACTTTAATAAAGCCTCCTTTAAAAGATTTATCTGTCTGAAGTGTGTGTTCCTCAACAGTTGTTGGCTTTCCCCCAGCCATTAGTTCAAATACTCCTCTGCTGGTCATAATCTGCTCATTTTGGTTTTTGTGGAGGTCTCCTCCCTGTATACTCCTCCAAGCCCCATCATCTTGCTCATGCATTCGTGCCCTGCAGTACTACGTGTTTATCTGACTCAATGCGTGGAACAGGAGTATTTCAGAGTGCACAGCCATGGAGTTCGTTCGTTCGTTCTTTCTCACTCTCCCACCCCTCGTGTTTCTGAAATCAAAAAGTAGATTTAAAAACAGTTACTATTGGCCTTAGATTATCTACCTCAAATTACAGCATAAGTTCTTGGTTATTTCCTAGACCCTTGAAATCATAGGTGCTTATGATGGAAATGTCAGAACTAAAGAAGATAACATATCACTATAGAAACTTTTACTCGGTGTAAGCACATCTACTGAAAACAGATATTATGTTCTTTTAAATATTTTATGGAACTACCCTTATGAGCCAAGCTTTTGCAGGAGGTGACTTTTGTATAGGCACTTTTTAAAAAATAAGCGCAAGGAAATGTAAAATGTTATACTTCTATAATCAATGCAAATGAGAGTAAACTTCAGCCATTTAATTTTTTGAAAAATCCAGTCAAAAGTAGTGGCTTGGTAGGCAAACTTTTAATAATTTGGGTAACCAGTCTGTTTCTTTGATAATTACTATAAAAGAAGGAGAAGCTCAAAAAGCTAATGTCCCAAAGGTACCTTAGTATGTCGTAACATAGCAAATAAAAAACCTTCATGGTTATTCCCATAAAACAAAAATTAGAAGAGAAACACAAGATGGACAGAAAGAAGGATAATATTTCTATAAGAAATTCTGACATATACAATTACTTCATCAACTTTCAAGACTGCCCAGCATCTCATATCATTATGGTTAGGGGCTTTAAAGACAGATTTTTGAGACCAAATGGGTATAACTATGCTAGAGTTCAGAAAAAAAGAGAACTTAATTTTTAGCAGTTTACATTGTCAGTCACATGTGCTCATATGGACGGCCATACTGGGTCACACCAATGGTTCCTCCAGCCCAGGGGTGGCCAGCCCATTCCAGACAAAGCGCCACAATAGCAGTGGAGACAGCGTGAAGAGCCAGGGAAAAGTTGTTGAGCTCTTCCACACCGATAGGACATTGAATCGCATTTAAGGCCGGCTAGAACTGGTTCTGGCAGGGCATCAGGTCAGGAGTTATCTTGTGTGGCTGCTGCCTGAGGCTATCTGAGACCTGTGCTTAAAGGGACCTCCCCATCTCCTGGACAGCCGGTTCTAAGGTTTCCCTATTTGCTTGCCTACCTTACTGAGGGACAGCAAAGCATTTTTTTCTCTGGTTGTCTCAGGACACCACAGCGCTCTGCAGCATGGAGCCGGAGCCGCTCTTGGGCACTCTGATGCTTCTCCTGGACATGTTGCTGCAAGCCTGGCAGCACGTTCTGCAGGCTGTAATGGTCTCCCTGGTGTGCCCCAGTGGGGCCTTGTGCTTCATTCCTCCATCACGTCCTTTCACTTACCCCCTCCTAATCTCCAGTCCTACTGTACAATAAAAGACATGTGTTCATTACAACAAAGCCTCTTTATTGAACAAAACTGGAGTGGGGAGGGAATGAAGCTGAGATGAGACTGGGGAAAGAAGGTGGGAGAGGGGAGGAGGGAGGGTGGGAGGGGAGGGGGAAACCTGGGAGAAGGGAGCTGGCAAGAGGAGGAAGGGGGAGGCCTTAGCGTCCCTGAGGGTGTGGGGAGGTGGGAGGAAGAAGCGGGAGTGGGAGAAGGAGCAGTAGCTGGGGAGGCAGCAGGGGCTGGAGTAGCAGGAGGCAGCAAGCTCTGCCCCAGGGTCGATGACCATCTGGGGGGCACAGACCATCCTGCCCCCCAGGATGCGGCCCATGGCATCAAAATAGGGGCCGGGGTCTGGGTCTGCCCCTGGTTGGGAGCTGCCCCCTGTGGCCCTGGCGTACACCTGCCGCAGCTCCTTTATTTTCTTGTGGACCTGACCCTGGGTTCGCATGTGGCCTTTGGTGGCCAAGCTGGCAGTTATCCGCCTGTTGCATTCCTCCATTTCATGCAGAGATCATGGACGTTGGAGGCATCCCTCCAAACCTGAATTAGGTCCCTGATCTCTGCACTGGACCAGACAGGTGCCCGCCTTTTCCAGCCCCTGGCAGGCTCCTGGGAGCTGGCAGACTGGTCCTGGGGACTGGTGGAGGGCTGGCTGGCACTGGCTGCCTGGCTCATGCTGGGGCCACTAGGTCAGGTGCAATGACTGCTAGCTCTGGGCTGGCAGGCTTGGAGCTGGCACAGGCACTGTGGCCAGAGTATACACCCCTTTAAGGGCTCCGGAGAAGGAGGGAGAGGAGTTTTCTTGGTTGTGCCCAGAGTGGCCACCAGGGCACCCAGGGAAGGGGCTGGAGGCCCCCTATTTCAAAATAAGTGTCTACACAACGCTTGTTTCGAAATTGGTGCTATTCCTCGTGGAATGCGGTTTACCAATTTCGAAATAAGCCCTACGCTATTTCAATTTAATTTGAAAGTAGATGCTGGTAAAGTTTATTTCAAAATAACTTTGCTGTGTAGACATACCCTGAGAGTGCAGCCCCAACCAGGATCATCAAACCAAGGATCATATGCCTGGGTGGGGAGCATAGCCCCAGCAGGACTTGAGGCAGCAGGTCTGTGGCGAGGAGCAGGGCCAAGAGTCAAGAGGGGAGCCTTGACCTTCCATTGTCTGACCGCTCAGGTCCCAAGGGTGCCAGACCAGGGTGGTTCTGTTACCCCTAATTTCGAGGAACACCACCCCAGGGTTACACTCATATCGATTTATTAGATGAGGAATTAACAATCCTCTATGAGGTTGAACTAAAGGGGATTAAGCTGTCATTGAATGCCACTACAGGGATAACTCAACGGGAAGGCGCTCTCGCTCTCACACATGCTCGCGCCTTCAGGCACTTCACACATTTACATAGGCAAAGGGTTGCAGAGAGAGAGAGAAAAAGCCAAAGCATAGTAAGTCCGGAGCCTCTGCCTGCAGACATGGATTCCAGCCAGCGCACAGATCAGAAAAAGAGTTTCTGCCACGTGCTTTCTCCTTTTTATTGGAACTGTACAGCTTCTGTCATGCATGCAGGGTCCATCACTGAGGAGAATTCCCAGACCTCCCTCAATTGGGTCGTTTGTTTGCTTAGAGAAGCTGTGTCTTGGTGATTGCTTTAATTAGTTATCACCTGGCTCCTGGCTACATCGTTTTAGCCTTGCTGTTTTCCTCACCCCAAACACACTCTAACCTCCATTCACACACACTCTCTTATCACAGGTGGAATATAGCTTAGAGTAAGTTACAGATTTTGAAAAGCAAAGTGGCTGAAAGTTATGAAAATTACAAAGTTGTAGGGTTGCCAGGTGTCTGTTTTTGAACCGGACAATCCAGTATTTGAGCTTTCTGTTCAGGTAACAAATTGAGAAAATATAACTGAGAAAATATAAATGTCCAGTATTTTCTAAATAAGATGTAATGTAGATTGTGATGTAGTGTCCAGTATTTTTGTTGAAACCATCTGGCAACGCTACAAAGTTGCAAAGTTCAACAGTCAGGGAGCTTACAACAAGTAGCTGAACTTAAAAAGCTGAAAGTTACAAAGAACAGTAACTAAGCTTCAAAGCTCAATAGTTACAAAGATACCTTCCAAAGCAAAGCAACTGACCGAGAATAATTCCCATCTTAATCATGTACAAATCTTCAGTAATGCAGTGACTTTGAAGACAACTGCCCCCCCCCCCCAACAGTGTTGATAGTAGTGCAGTCAGCAGCAGGTTTTGTCATTCTCTAAGTCTGTGGCCACCAACCAGTCGATCGTGGGGACACTGCCAGTTGATCGTGAGATGTTCCCAGCTTCCCCCATGTTCCCCTCACCCCCAATGAGGAGCCTGCACTGGCACTACAACTTCCTGCAAAAATGGAGCTAGCTTCGGCTTCCTTTGGCGTGGGATGGGAGTGAGGAGGTGGGGTCCGGTGGCAGCATTCCAGATCTGGCTTCTCAGGAAGTCTGTGTGTTGCTCCTCCCTTCCCCACAATTGCAGGTGTGCTTCCTCCAAAGCCAGATCTGGTGCGCAGACATTGGACTTCCCCCTGACAATGCAGAAATGCAGGCAGGACTGGGAAGGAAGGGAAGTCAAGAAAGCGTATGCTCCTTTCCTGCCCACAATAGTGCATACACTTTCTTGTCATCTCTACCTTCCCCGTGCTCTGGGAAGGTGAGGTAGGGGGCAGCAGTGGATATATGGCAGGGCTAGCGGGGAGGCTGCCCCGGGCCCCGCGCTCAGGGGCAGACTGGCCCGGCGGGATACCGCACTTTAAATTCCCCAGCCCCGCACAGTGGGGGAGCACATGTGCGGTGTGCTGAAACGCCATGCAACACAGGTGAGAAAAGACATGAGAGGTGAGAGGGGCCCCATGTGGGGAGGTTGTTAAGATGGCAGTGCAGGATCTGGAGTGGCTGGATTTTTTAAAGGAGCCACATATATGCTTTGTCCAGCGCTACCCACAGATCCTGCCCCAGAGATCCTCATCCCTGGCGACTCCCAGGTATTGGCCAAGCTGTCCCTGTCCCCTCTCCTCTGCCCCAACCCCCACCAGCACTCTGTCCTGGGCCAGACACCAGAACCATGGCAAGACAGCATCCAGCACCTGTCACCTGGCCAAACAGCATCCAGCTCCCTGTCTCTGCCTCCTGACCAGACACCCACCAGCACCCTGCCCCTGCCTCCTGGCCAGACACCTTTCCCCAGTCTTCTGCCACAACACTCCTGCATCATCCACACACTGAAAACCTGTGTCCTGAACCCATCATAATCCCAGCCTCCCTGCCCTCAGGCTCTCATACACTCCAACCCAAACTCCTGCACCCCCACATCCACAAGTCTGTGGCTTGCTCAGTACTCCAACCCTCCACTTGACCCCAGCACTCTCCAGGCTGGAGTCACATCCCCAAGCCAGCATCCTGTTCTCCACCTCCTCCTGCACTCAAATTCCTTTCCAGAGCTTGTACTTCTCACCCCTTCCCACACCCAAATCCCTCATTCACACCCCAGAGTCTGTACCTCCTGTCTCAACACAGTGAGTGAGTAAAGGCTGGGTACAGCAAATGATGGAGAGGAGGGGAATGGAGAGGGCGGGGCCTCCAGGAAAGAGGTGAGGTCTTGGGGAAGGGATGGGGTAGATCTTGTCTTGCCATGACATTTAAAATGTGATTTTGGGTGTAAAAAGGTTGGTGACCACTGTTGTAAGGCATATGTTGGCAGGACCTTACCATTTAATGCATTTCCAGAAACTTTATATCTAAATCAAGTAGCTTCAATTTACAGGGTAGTAGCTCAGGTGGAGGCTTTACACAACATTTCCCACCTGTTATAGTATTTTGTATTGAATTTCTGTTTTCCATTAACTGAAATTGTAGTGATATTGGATGGAAAGGATTCTCAAAAAGTACTTTACTAGTAGTACAACCTACTGACTGATTAGTCCCTGACTGCCATCTGAACACTCATTTGTCAAGTTCACTTTTCTTACATGGTCAACCTGTGGAACACCTTAACAGAGGCTGTTGTGAAGGACAGGACTTTAACAGGGTTAAAAAAAAAAGTTTTGATAAATTCATGGAGGATAGGTCTATCAATGAGCAGGTATGGTGTCCCTAGCCTCTGTTACAAGATGGGTATCGGTCACAGGGGTGGGATTACTTGGTGATTTATCGGTTCTGTTCACTGGGGCACCTGGCATTGGCCACAATTGAAAGACAGGATACTGGGCTGGATGGACCCAGTATGGCTGTTCTTGTATGTTATTGGGGGAAAAAACAACAAATGGTCTGGTAGCACTTTATAGACTAACAAAACACGTAGATGGTGGTATGAGCTTTAGTCTATAAAGTGCTACTGGACTATTTGTTGTTGTTTTTTCTGTAACAGACTAACTCAGCTATCCCCTAAAGCTTGTATGTTATGTAATACCTTTATCATTTTGTATCATAAGCACTGGATTGAACATGTTTGTAGGAACATTTGTAGCAAGACAACAAAAGCATTAGGTTTGGTTGAAGTCAGTCAGTTTGGTTTAAGGCATCCACATTGAGATCCATGCACGAGATTCTGTTCTGCTCCTTAATTAAGCATACACAGGCATTACAGCCTAGGGTGGAGTGAGAGGGTATTGTTGCTTTAAACCATTATTGTGTCCTTGCAATTCTGACCTGTTCTGCAGCCTCTTGTAGTGAAAACAGCCCTGAGTGCCCCTCTAATGGCAACCTCCTTGGGTTGTCCTATGGGGTCGTAATGCTGTTCCGAATTTTTTCAGTGCTTTATGCTGTGGCTTCACTCTTGACATGTTCCTTAGCACTTGTCTTATGTCAGGCCTTAGGAGTGAGATCTTGAAAGCAGACTGCAGACTGATGACTTCCAAGGCACTGACACCCAAGGAATCTTTTTTTTTTTTCTGGACATGAGGCTTTTAGGAAGCACTTATTCCACTATATACCTTTTATATGGCTAAGTGTGAGTCAGAGTAGAGGTGAGAAATTCATCCTCTGTGCCTGTATATATTTGTTTGTTTGTTTGTTTGTTTGTTTTTCTTATAGGGAACCCAGGATCAGCACTATACATATTGTATCTGTGTTGTAATTGAAATAAATATATTTGACGATGTAGAAAACATCCAGAAATATTTAAATAGATAGTATTCTTATTATTGTTTAACAGCATGATTAATTGCGATTAATCGTGATTAATTTTTTTTATCGCTTGAGAGCCCTAATTTGCTTTTTAAAGTTTTTTCTTATTAAAGATAGATTCAAATAGTATCTCATCTTTTTCATAATTATCACTGATTCTTCTTCCATGTTTTGATTTATCAAAATTGCTCATTGTTTTACCCCGCTACAGTATTATTTACCAAAAGCCTTCTTACTCCCCTGGGCTGCTTTGACTAGTATAAGTCATTGTGCTTTGGTTGTCCTGATCTTTTACTGAAAAACTTCTCTGGCTGTATATATGCTTGTTCGGTTTCCTTCCTCAACAATTACTGTAAGTTTTGTCTCATCCATTATGAATTCTTGTCCCCTATGCAGGGTCAGCAGTTAGATGCAGTGTTAGTACCTTTATTCAATTACTGAGTTCTGCTGGATTATAAGAAATGGCTGACCTAGTGCTATAATAGAACCATAGCACTTAAATTCTGGGAATCAATATAAGACTCATATTATGAGGATCAGGTAATGTTAAGATGGTTTGCATAGATTAGATGTTAATTATCACTTGGAGAGAGGAGAAATAACTAAATGCTAGTTGGCTCTCTTTTCCAGTACCCCCTGCAGGTTAATTCAAAGGAGCAGCATTTGGCTTCAAAGTGAATGGCACGTATATCCCGGCTAATTAAAATGAAAATAAGACCAAATGTCTTTTATGTTGTTATTAATATTTAATAAAATAGTTTCTAGGCTTCTGTGTGAAGAGAATATCAAAGGCAGTTCTAAATAGATTTCACCCCCAACCTCTAAACTTCAGCAAACTGATAGTATCTTGTTAATATTACCACAGTATCTATTATTATTGTTGGTATTATGTTTAGCCATCATAGTTATTTTCATACTTCCTATCATCCAGGGCAGGTTATCCTGACCTCCTTGCACAATTCTGGTCATAAGGATGAATAGGAGCACTGAGGTATTTAAGTTATAAATGAGGTACAAAATAACTTCATGATGACAATTGGGGATGTAAAAAGAAAAAATCTCTAAAATATTTAAAGCGGAGATGGAATTTAATTCACTGTATTACTTGTTACATTTCATTTTATTCTTAGAGCATCACATAATAATCTCGTTGCACCTTGGATGACTTTGTAATGAGTTTTGATGATGTGTCCATATCACATTGTTTTACTTGACTTGGCAGCATTAAATTGTTTTTGTAGAACAGTATATCATTCTAATTTTACTGGTTTTGAAATCTGTCTTTTGTAGTCCTGGTACCCCTGCTTTTTCTCAAATGAAAGGTTATGTACAAATTCAAATCATACTTAGGGTTGCCAGGTATTGTACCTTCTGTCTAGCAAAGAAGTTGAGAAAATACCGTACATATAAAATGTCTGGTATTTTCTGATTTTCCTGGCTCAGCACCAGACGGACACACAGTGAGGGTGGGGGAAGTGGCAGGGGAGCGGCCCAGCAATTAAAGGTGCCGGTGCTCACCTTCTGGCAACCCTAATCATACTGGGAACCTAAATTCTTACAGGTTTTTAGAAACATATTTAAAATTCCACATTAATTTTCTGCCATTATTTTTTCATTAAAATTTGTGCTCTTCCAGCTATGCTAAAAAAAAAATAGTTTGTTTAAAGTGAGGGTTAGTAGTATTACCTGTTGTTAAAGTTTCCTTTCTATTATAAGAGCCTATTTTCAGTAACACATAACTTTGGCATACATAATCATTTGAGCTGTCATGGCTGTCTGCCTGCCTCAGGCTGAAATTTTCTAGAATCTCAGTGAAATAAATGCAATATTATATTCTCAAATATCAACAATGGGTTAAATGAACAGTGGTGAATTAGTTAGGCCAATATTTACAATAATTTTACCTATATTTATGTATATTTTACAAAAGTATGCACAAACATTTGATATTATTAAATAACATGAGTAGCAAAGCATTTTGGAAAAGAAAGAGAGAACACGAGCTTTGAGCTAAATCCATTAACATGCTAAACTCCTAATTATTTGGGAAAAAGAAGTAGAGTCTGGTTATTATCAAACCAAACTTGCTCCAGAATCAAATTATAAAATCCAGTTATCATACTTTGAATTTTACTGGTGTTAATTTTTAAATAGATTTGTAACATCTGCAATTACAAAGTAGGTGAGGAGTCCTGCAGCACCTTATAGGCTAACCGAAGTGTTGGAGCATAAGCTTTTGTGGGCGAAGACCCACTTTGTCAGATGCATGTAGTGGAAATTTCCAGAGGCAGGTATAAATATGCAGGCCAGAATTAGACTAGAGATGACGAGGTGAATCCAATCAGGGAGGGTGAGGCTTACTTCTAGTAGCTGATCTGGAGGTGTGAATTCCAAGAGAGGAGAAGCTGCTTTTGTTGTTAGCGAGCCATTCACAGTCTTTGTGAATTGGATCCACCTGATTGGATCCACCTTGTCATCTCTAGCCTGATTCTGGCCTGCATATTTATACCTGCCTCTGGAAATTTCCACTATATGCATCGGATGAAGTGGATCTTTGCCCATGAAAGCTTATGCTCCAACACTTCGGTTAGTCTGTAAGGTGCCACAGGACTCCTTGCCGCTTTTGCAGATTCAAACTAACACGGCTACCCCTCTGATAATTACAAAGTAGTAAGTGATGATGACAACAGGGGAAGTTGGGGAGTTCTAATAGGAGGTAATCAAAATTGTGTTCATAGCCAATTTACAACAGAGAATAAAGATCACACTAAAAAATATAATGTCCTGTGTCAGTCCTCTGCACAGAATAGCTTCCACTGGAAGCCTCAAACCAAGATTTCCTTAATTGCATCAGGTCTAAGATGATAATGTGATATGGCGCTGGATTTTTAAAAAATATCAAGTTCTTGAAACGGTTCAGTTGAAGTAAAGGGGCCAGATTGTGACTGTAAATAGCCATTAGACCATTCACAAGCTCCCTATAACTTAGGAGCATCCCAAGGGAAAGAGGGTTATATGAAAGGGCATATGGATTTTTGCTTAACTACGTGGTGTCAGCTTGATGTCAATATCTTGAGTTAGATAAACCCCTGTTTGAAACTGCTGTAACTCATGCTGTAGCAATGCTGGCACAGAACCAGGGTGCTGAAAGTGGAGATTGGAAGTAGTAGAGAATTGAGCTCATGGTCTTTAGAATAATAAAAATAATAGGAACAGATAATGTATGATGATAGTAATTAACACCAGTCTGAGAATTTCAATTATTGAAAGCCTGGGGCTCCAAATTAAATTCTTAAAAGGCCTGTGAGTATCTGAGGGTATGTCTACACTACAGTGTTATTTCAAAATAGCTTATTTCGAAATAATGCGTCTACACACAAAATGCATTTCGAAATAGCATTTTGCTATTTTGAAATAGCACGTCCACACTGAGTGGACTCTGAATCGCATTTAAGGCCGGCTGGAACCAGTTCCGGTGGGGCACCAGGTCAGGATTTACTGTGTGGGGCTGCTGCCTAAGGCTATCTGAGATCTGTGCTTAAAGAGGACTTGCCCCTTTCTCTCCCCCCTCCCTCCCAGACAGCCAGTTCTCAGGTTTCCCTGCTTGCTTGTCTACCTTGATAAGGGACAGCAAAGCATTTAGTATCTGTAGTCTCTGGTTGCCTTCACTCGGGACACCACAGCACTCTTCAACATGGAGCCAGAGCTGCCCCTGGGTACTCTGGTGCTTCTCTTGGATGCGTTGCTGCGAGCCTGGCTGCACTTTCTGCACGCTACTATCCGGGAGGTCCATCGGGGGGCTGTCAGTATCCAGGAGGCCCTATGGGAGAGCTTCCACCCTGAGGAGCACTAAGAGCCTCCCAGGTCTGCCCCACTGGGGACTTGTGCCTCATTCCTCCCTCACGTCCTTCCACTTACCCCTCCCTAACTCCCCTTCCTGATGTCAAATAAAATACACGTATTTTCATCATGAACACAAACTCTCTTTATTTAACAAAAGTGGGGGAGAGGGGGACAATGAAATTCTGGTGAGCCTGAGGAAAGGAGGCGGGAGAAGGGAGAAGAGAGGGTGGGAGATGGGAGGGGGAAACCTGGGAGGAGGGAGCTAGAAGGGGGAAGCAAGGAGAAGAAGTGGGAGAGGAAGCTCAAGGTCGGGGTCTCGCCAAACCAACTTGATTGTCATGCAGACTTGCTCCTGGGTTCACCTGTGGCCTTGGGTGGCCAGGCTGGCAGCTATTCTGCCATAGACGGCTGTGTTTCTCCATCTAATACAGAGATCATGGACGTTGGGGGCATCCCCCCCAAACCTGAATAAGGTCCATGATCTCCACCCTCGGCCAGGAAGGTGCCTGCCTTCTCTGGGCCCTGACAGGCTCCTGGGAGCTGGCAGACTGCTCCTGGGGAGCGGTGGAGGGCTGGCTGCCAGTGGCTTGCTGGCTCATGTTTTGGGGCCGCTAGGTCAGAGGCAGTGACTGCTGGCTCTGGGCTGGCAGGCTTGGACCTGGCACGGGCACTGTGGCCAGAGTCTACCCCTTTAAGGGCTCCGGGGACTGGGAGAAGGAGAGAGATGTTCTTGGTTGAGGCTGGAAAGGCTGGAGGTCCCCTATTTCGAAATAAGTGTCTATGCAGCACTTATTTCGAAATAGCTATTTCGAATTTGGTGTTATTCCTCATAGAATGAGGTTTACCAAATTTGAAATAAGCGCTCCGCTATTCCGAATTTATTTTGAAATAGTGATTTGGCTGTGTAGACACTAGGAAAGTTATTTTGAAAAAAGGGCTGTTATTTCGAAATAACTTTGCTGTGTAGACATACCCAGAGTTGGGGGCCTAATGACCGTATCCATCTGATGATGGTCACAGCAATGGAACAAAGTGAGAAACTATAGTATCAGAAAATGAAGCATCCAACAGACCGGGCTTGCCGGGCTGAGGTCCAGCACCTCTACATTTGGTAAGTCATAGCCCTGGCACATGTGGGCTTGCTGCCTCAGTTATGAAAGAGAGAAAGAAAAAAGTGCTTAAGTCCTAACACCTCTTTCATTACAAATTAAGTTCTGCCAGCCTCTATTCCAATCAAATGAAAGTTTATGGCCATCTAAACTAGAGCCATTATAGATAAGACAAGACCATAATCCTGATTGACAATGAGTGCTATGGGGATAAATTTAGCTGACCAGGCAAAACCAACCAACAAACTTTTAAACGCTTTTTCCAAGGACATACTAAATCAAGGGGAGTTTCTTCAGAAATTAGTGATTTAAGATATGATAGTTTTAGAAGATAGTATAGGCCTTATTTAGGCCACAAATGGCTACTTCAGTTCACTTTCAATATCTTCATTATATTATATGGTGACCATGTTCCAGTTGAAGATCTCTGGTGAGGTTCTCACTACAGCCCATCAGCCATACTCCTGAACTGTCATGAAGGTTGGGAGCTAGGAGGAAAGAGCCACCTTTCACTTCCCTGTTCCAAATTTGAAGTGTTGGAATTTTTGTGGGCTTCTGGCTTTTGCTGGTAGGCAGTAGAGGAGCTAGGAATATTTGGGATCGCTCCATTACATCAACGTAAAATACAAATATAAAATTTATTTCTTTTACCTCCGGCACTAAACCTGAAGTACATTAAAAATTAAATTTTATGAGATGTAGTTTGTGTAATTTGGTGACCTGCCATCAATATGTAATAGTTGCTAATCATTTACTTTCATATTCAGTTATAAGTGTAATGAGACAGGAAGTAAAAGGGCTTCTCATAGCCAGGGTTGACTCATTCTCTTGTGAGTAGGTGTTTCTGGGTCTGTTTTTCTCAAGCTTCTGGAAAAGTCAACAAATGACCCAGCATTTATGTAGTCCACCTTAAAAGAACAGCTGCATGGATTAGTTAGTTCACAGTAAAAAGAGGTCTGACAAAATGATTTATGAAATATTGTTTCCTGAGTTATGTCACAGAACCACTATGGCTCCAGAGACTTATTTGAGCCAACTATTACAAAACTCCCTGTCCGTATTCAGAAACATTAGCTTCCCTTCTTGCTTTGCCTCCCTCTTTCATCATCTACATTCTGGTATCCACAACAAAGGATTTTTTTTTCAGTTGTCAACCATAATCAAAACCAAACTTATTTTAAAAAGTAAAAATTGCTAAAAGAGATAGCAATGCCTAGCTGTGCAATAGTTTGTTAAGGTTGTCTACATTTTAATATAAGCTTGTGAAAGCAGACAAATCAACTTTATTCAAATGATCAGTATGCTTTTTTGTCTGAGTTTCCTGTTGATAACTAAATCTTACTCCTAAAGGTTTGGATGCCTGTAAAGAAAAATGGGAGCACACACTAATGTACTTGATATAGATGTGTGTATTTGGTGGATGAGTTAGATATTCTATAAATGGTTTTTTTGATGTCATGTTTTTATCCTGATGCTGCTTCAAGAAGAAAGCAGGTCTGTTTTGCAATTAAAGATTTAAAAAATGGTTTTGAAGTTCAAGTTATCTATATTAAAAGAGGAGAGCAGAATATTCAGTCATTTGGATCTCTTTTCTTTAATGAGATCAGTGTACAACTAATTCTTTTACAAAGGGAAAAGGCTTATTGTGAATATTCTATATTCCTGCTCTGTCCTTAACAAATCATGCTCCCCCGAGAAAGTGTCCAGACTTACCCATCTTCCTTGAGTTTGATTTTATTGATAAACTCAAAATGGTAAAATTTAGATCTCCGCCTAAGCTTTCTGCCCCAACTTGGTGGTCCTTAGGTTTTTTCCTCAAAACTTGCTCTGGCTTAGTTTCTGCTTTAGAAAGTCTCTCTCAAGTCCCTTGTATAAAGGTTGGAGGTTTACTCACAAAGAGTGAGCAGAACTTGAGGTTTATGCAGGGCTCCGAAATCTGCAAATATGATGGGTCACTTGAAAACTCTGACCAAAGCAGGGTTGTTCCTTATGCAAAAGTTTTAGCTTTTTTGCCCAATCTACAGTCATCTTATTTTTCTTCAATGAATTGATATTAAGGGAGAGACTGTCACTATCCAGCCTTTCTTTTCAGGTGTAGCATACTGTGATGATACATCGTGAACTTTCAGAAGATGCTGCTTCAGTCTTAGAGGAGGAAGTATTTAAATTCTTGTGATCTCCACATTTAAATAAAACCATATCATTCTATGGTTCTAATGGCAGGGGAAAGAGGAGTGACAAATCCAGAGCAAAATTATAAAGGAGAGAGACAGCTGTTTCCATTCTCAGAAAAATAATAAAAGGTCTGCTATGATTAGGACTAGCAACAGACTTCACTGGGCCCTGGGCAATGTTGGGGGGGGGGAGGCTGGCTCCATGCCGTTTGAAGGGCAGGACTAGGAGCAGTCACCCCTCAGCACTGCCTGCACCATGCCACACCTTTCCTCAGCACTGCGCAGACCATGCCGTGCTCTGGTGGTGATTTTAAAAGCCTGGGGCTGCGGCTGCTGTAGTGGCCTAGAACCCAAAGCCCTTTTAAATCGCTGAGCCGTGGAGCAGCTAAGTAGCACCTTTGTCCCATTCGGTGGCTCTGACTGTGGTATTTGAATCTAACACCTTAAGCTGCATTATCCCTTCATGGTCTGCTAAGGAAGACCAAGAAGTACTGGGGCAAGTGTTGAAATGCATTTTGGTTTTAGAGTAGAGGAATACTTAGGGCTGTCCATCATAGCCAGCTCCATCCATGAGTACACATTGTGAACTATACTAATAGCAGGTAGGACTGCTGTCACAACGTGCCTGTGCTTGTTATTTATTTTATTTAATTTTTAATTACACAGTAAGAATTGTTAGCATAACATTTAACAGTTGCAAACTTTTGAAACCCAAATAGATTGAAGAATGTGGCAAATGAAATTCTGAATATTCCTGCAATTCCATAGAATACATGAATTTATATTGTTTACTATGGGTACATCTACACAGCAACATTGTTTTGAAATAACTAGTGTTATTTCAAAATAATATTGAAATACTGTCAAGCTTGAGGACTTCTTACTCCGACTCATGTAACTCTGATTGTACAAGAAGTAAGGAAAGTCGGAGGAAGAGTGCTCTATTTCAAAATAAGTGCTGTGTAGACAGACGCTCCAGATTTCGAAATAAGCTACACAATTGACATAGCTCAGTATGAGTAGCTTATTTTGAGTTAAGCCCTGCTGTGTAGACACACCCTGTTAGACTTCACTGTATAGTGGGAGGTAGGCTGAGTGACGGAACATCTGGCTCTATTGCATAACAATCAATATAATAGAAATTATTTACTTAGGAAAAAACACGAGCAGTGGCTTTTATAGAGATGTAAAGAACATCTCTGCTCAAAAGAGTTTATTCTGTAGAGCCCTGCATGTAAGTATTCTCAGGGAAGATAGTGAAACTATTCACATGCTTAAAATTCACCATATGCATAAGTCTGTGCAGAATTGGAAGGTATGCAAATAATACGTAGGTTAAAGATAAGAATGGTATGAAAGAAAAAAAACAAGTCTATTGGGCAGTGATGTTTAATAAATTTCTTAATGTTCCATGGGGAGATTTTTGTGATTGATTGATTGATTGATAGGAGACCACCATGTTTTAAAGACATCAGGGAAGTCTTTCAAAAAGGGTGTGATAGTTGGAAATCCACAGAGCACTACATTTTTGCTTTATTTGCGTGAATGCAGTGCTGAAGCCTGTCTGCTGCTGCCTGACCTGAATGGTGAACTTGAAGCATCCCTATGTACTGGCTGGTGCAAGCTGAATCCTCAGTTTTCTATTGCAAGAGCAGGTAGAAGTTGTATTAGCTAAAAAAAAATGCTATATAAACTTAAGAGTAGGATGTCAGTAGTCGAGAAGGTAAGTAGCATGTGAGAGAGAATGCTCAATCAATAAGATTGAATTGTGTAAGTTGTTTTGCTTTTGTTGATTTTATTTCAATTTTTAACTTTTTTTCTTTTAAAAAAGTAGCATTTTTATAGTAGCTGAAATAGTCTTTGCTTTTCTGGGTCAGCCTTGCACATGCTCACAGACAGCCTTGAGGAAGAAATTAAAAAAAATAAAAGGTCAAAGAGTGTGTTTCAGATATACAGGTTTGCATAGAAGGCCTAGATGAGAGTGGAAGAGGCAGGGAGAAAAGGCAAGATCATTTGTGTCTTTTGAAAATTCACTTATCTTCTCTGCCACAATGAACTCATCTCTGAACACCAACTCTACATTCTTCTCATTCACATGCTTCTTAAAAAGCCACTTCTGTGAGGCACACAAGAAGTAGGTTAATAATTTTTGTGTAGGAGGGAAACAAGTATTGTCATCCCAATTTGTCTCCTTTTCTGTGTATCTCGGTTTTTTAGCTTGCAAACTCTGTAGGCCACTCTTCCTTTACTGTTACTATGAACTTAATAAAAATAATTACTGTTAATATAATCACTAGGGTTTCCAACTTTCTAATAGTACAGAGCTGAACACACTAGCCTTTTTCGAGGTTACACCCCCAGCTCGCTACTTTTTCTTTCATGGTGGCTTGTTCTCCCTCATTGTCATTCACTTTCACTGGGTTGGAACAGGCTCTAACTGGGGATGCAAGCTCTAGGGTGGGGCCAGAAAAGAAGGGTTCAGGGTGCAGGAAGGGGATCTGGGAGGGAGTTAGGGCTTTGGGCTGGGGATGCTGGCTCCGGAGTGGGGTTGGGAATGAGAAGTTTGAGTGCATGAGGGAGTTTCTGGCTTGGGGGTGGGACTGAAGGATATGGAGTGTAGGAGGCGGACTGTGCATTGAAGCAGAGGATTGGGGTGCAGGAGGTGATGAAGGCTTTGAAGTAGGGCCAGGGATGAGGTTGTTTGGGGTACAGAAGGAGGCTCTGTGTTTGCCAAGCTAGGAAGAGGGTTGGGGCCTGGGCTTACCTCGATTGGCTCTTGATCAGTGGTATAGTAAGGCTAAGGCAGGCTCCCTATCTATCCTGGCACCCCATTGCACCCATGAAGCAGTCAGCGGGTCCTGTGTTAAGTGTGGAGGGGAGGGAGAGTTAAGAGGCTCCACATGCCACTTTCGCCCCCAACTTCATAGGCCAGTTTCTGGCCAATGGAAAAATAGAGCCAGTGCTCAGGGCAGAAGGCAGGGCATGGAGCCCTGTGGAACCCCTGCCTAGGAGCCAGACCTATTGGCCACTTCACATGCATGGTGTGGAAGCAGGACAGGTGAGGACTAACTGTCTTAGCCCTGCAAAAATCTCTGACTGGGCTTTCAACTGTTTGATGGCAGTGTTAACTGAAGTTTCCAAGTTCTCTTTTTAACAGGATGTGCTGGTCAAAAAAAAAAAAAAAAAAAAAAAAAAGACACCTGGTCATCCTAATAATCACCAATAAAAACGTGATTTGTGATTCCGTATTGCCCCAAATATTTAACACCCTGTATTATGCTCCATTGCCCATGTTTATGTTGTATTGTTTGAATGAACATGGTGTTGATATGAAATATAAAACATGTAATATATGTTTTGAAAGAGAAGTTGAAATCCCAGGAAAGTAAAATATTTATTTTATTTTACTATTTTGTATTCTATTTTAAACACAGATTTTATATATTAAAATGTTTAAGTTTTGCACATGCAGTTGGTATTTGGCTAGAAGCCAGTTTGAAGTTCTTTGAAAATTTGGTCCCTAGTCTCATGTTTTTGATAAGTCTTTTCTTATTAAAATACATGCACTGATGGTTGCTATCATGGGCTGTGGATGAAAGCCTGGCTTGGGGAAGCAAGCCCCAGCCCTGCCTCTTCCGTGTCCATCAGAACCGAGCCCCCATTGTGATCACTGGCCCCTGCCCTGCACTCCCAAACTCCTCTCTTATATCTGCTGCCCTCCCACTCCCATCTAAGGCTAGTGCATCCCCTTTCCTGCTTCTCCCCTCTAGCCCCTGGAGCAGCCGGGCAGCCACACTGCAGCCCTAGTTCCGGCCCGGGGAGCAGTCAGGCAGCTGGAGCACTGGTCAGCCAAGCAGCCACACCTCAGAATACCAGCCTTCCCTGCAGTCCGCAGAGTGGTAGGTGGGGCCACCCCGTTTTTTTAGGGAAGGCAGTACCTTCCCTTGCCTGTATTATCCACTGCCCATGGTTGCTATAGGATTGTTATTTAATCTAATTAGATTTTAGGGTATTCCTACAGGCTCATCTTCCATATATTTGGGAGAGTTTGTGAGCAAGCAAGTTTGTCTGTCTGTCTGTCTGTTCAAGAGCTCCTCCTAAATGGTAACAGCTAGGACCACCACATTTGGTAGGCAGCTTCCTCTTATAACTTAGAGCAAAGTCACAGTTTGATTGTGTGGAGAGATAGGGGTGGCTGAAGCTTCCGCCCTTTCCTCAATTTGTATTGGAACATTTCTGGCTGTTCCCTTTCATCAGGGAGCAAGGGGAAATTGCACAGTTTGCTCCATTCCTCAATCTGGCTGGGGAGCACAAGAAGTAGACAAACCTGGCCCTGCCCCGGCTATACCCGCTGGAGCTGCAGTGGCCATGAAGAGGCACTTCTGACCCAGTCCTAAGATGCTGCACTCAGAAGGGGCTGACGAGTCTACATGTAAAAAGACAGGCAACCTAAAGATGATATGATTGGAAGATGTCGTGTCAAATTGTGAATTGCATTTTGTTTTGTGAATGCTATTTTGCTACTGTAACCTTCATTGCAAACTTAACTTTGTGTTATAACTTTCATGTTGGATTAAATATCCATTTAGTGTTGAAAACCACTCTAATTTTTGGCTGGGTCAGTCTGTTCTGGACATTGTACTCAAGCTATAGTGTGGAATATTTCAGCGAGGGCTGACAGTGAGAGAGACATCTGCTCTGATCGTCTCTCAGCTGCCATCACTCATATTTCTATTTTCTGTTTGTACGGTTCCTGGCATAATGGAGTCCTGGTCCACGACTAGCAATCACTAAAGAAATCCAAATTCTTATTAATTAGTCATCCACAAGAATTTTTCCATAACATGCTGGCTGAGGAAATGGATTGCAGTTCCTCAACCTTGAGTTCATGACAAAAAAAAAGGAAAATACACTTTTTTAAAAGACAGTTGCTTCTCTGAATTGGTACAAAAACCCACTAGATGCTAGCAGACTAGTCCAAGAATGCAGGACAAGCTCCCTGGTATAAGTTTGTTGACTAAAGTGAGAGAGTTGTTATCTGACTCATAAGGACTGCATTCGTAAGTCTGCGTTATTTTTTAAATATATGTAACTCTTTAGTGTGCTTTCAACAGTAAAGTAACTGTGATTAAGAAATTCTTTTGCTAAATTTGTATTCCATGAAGGCCTGCCATATTGTCCCTGGAGGATTTAACTGGAAACCAGAGCTCCCACAATCAGGTGAACACAAGGGGAATATTTTGAAAGCAACAGGGAGCTCAGGAAAGCAGTGGTGCTTGTACCAGAGTCTAAAGCAGCCAGCCGGTGGTGTCCTGCTGTTCAAGTAAGATGTCAAACACATCTTAATACTACTGCTATTGAGAACTAACCACACTCAACCAGCCAAATCATAAACTCATAGAATACTAGGACTGGAAGGGATCTCGAGAGGTCATTGAGTCCAGTCCCCTTCCCCCATGGCAGGACCAAATACTGTCTAGACCATCCCTGATAGACATTTGGCTAGTGGCTAGCGTGTTGGACACCATGGTTCTAAAGTGTCTAAAAGGTGCTCACTCGCCTGTTGTGGAGAAGTGACAAGGGCATCTTCATGACAATCCGACAGGATGAAGCTCCTAAAACCATAACTCTCTGGTCTGGCAACCAGACCATGGATATTGCTAGACCAGAAAGCTCTGGCACCCAGGAGTGCAAGCTGGTTGGGAGTCTAGGATTGGGGAGACCCACCATTGGGACCAATGAGCCTGGTCCCAGGAGAGCTCTGGCCAGGTGGGGCAGCAGCAGGACTGGTGAGCCCCAGCCCCGAGAAGCCCCAACGACGCACATCAGAAGGCTGCAGCTAGCGAGCCCTAGCCCCAAGAAGCCCTGGTGGGGCGCAGCAGCAGCAGGGCCGCCAGCAGTCATCGATCCCAGGTGAGCCCCTGCTGCAAAGGACAGAAGTGGGGAGAGGCCCATCCAACTGGCCACAGCAGGCCAGAGCCCAAGCCCTGTAGCAGCAGGGCTGAAACCCAGTGGCAGTGGGGCCACAGCAAAGTCAGCTAGAGGGGAGGAAGAGTGTTCCGGGAGGCTGCTGGGAGGGGACCTCCTCTGATCTGGAAAATTCCCTCATTTGGTACAGGTCAGGTCCTAAGTGTGCCAGACCAGGGAGGTCCAACCTGTACTTCCAGTCTCACCAAGCAGATCCTGATACCTCTCCCTTCCGGATGGTTCAGGAAGGGAGAATTTTTATTATCTACATATCTCTTGGATTCTATTTTGTGAACTAGTCACTGACTTTGTCTTTATTATTATGTCACAATAGCAGGTAGGCTGAGTGACAGAGACTCTTTCTTAGTGATGTCCCTTTCCTCTTGCACCCCACAGCTTAACAGCAACTGCTTAGAAACAATTGCTTGTTCCAACTCCTTCTTTTTTTGATTTCCTGTAAATGGGCAACTTTATTTTTTGCAGGTGTAAATTGAATAGAACACAGGCTAAGGAAGACAGTGGAAGAGCAGTACTATTGAAGCAGTAAGCAGTAAAGACAGTGTCTCAGCTTGTGTAAATTGGTTTATCTCCATTGAAGTTAATGGAACTATACAACTTTCTGCCTGCTGAGGATATAATTAAATGAACTGTTTATATACATTCAAGTGAGACCTTTTAAATATTTTAATTAGAAATCAGTGAAATCAATATCTTAAAGCAGGTGTACCAATGTGAATAAAGTAAAATAACAGCCTATTTCATCAGCAGGAATGCAGGACAAAGGAAACCATTTTAAATGCACATAATGTACTAAAACCATGTTATAGTATTATATACCTCCAGAATGCGTAAATTAATCAAACAAATTGCCATGAAGTGGCTTCATTTGTAGCAATCAAAACAGGCAGTATTTATACTTTATTTAGTAGATGGTGGTGGTACCTATATATTAAGTTTGTCTAGCATTTACCATTTAACCCTCACCTTCTTTTCCCTTTCTTATAATTGTATTAGACTATAAACATTTGTGCTGAAATTTACCATGCTTGTCTGCCATGGGTTTAATTTTATAAAAAACATTCCACAAAACTGGTGCACTGGTTTCTGAGAATAGCAAAACTGCCTATATATTTCACAAGTATAAATCTTAATTCTTCTGTATTTGTGAAGAGCTCTTGCACCTCAGGAACTTAAAATTCAGCAGAGGTATATTCCTGGATCAGAGAGGTGCTGCTTTTTCCCATGAAAATCCATCCAGATTTGGCTAAATGACGAACAGCAAATATCACCATTATGACAAGTACCTTTACAGTCTTGCTCCTCAATTCTTGGAACATTCTGTTTGTCCTGAGTACACTCTAATTCACTGGCCATCCTACATCACTCTGAAGCAGCTACATAGAACACAGTCACCTGTCAGGACACATACAAAATGGCTCTTTGGCTGCTGTTTCTTTTTCCTCTTGTCTTTAATTGTGTGATCATATACTATTTTCCATGGGACCTCTGATTCATTCAGTGCACTAGGTGGGTGAATGAATCATATGTGCGTAATGAGTAAAGATGTTGTCTGTTAGATCTACATAGGAAAGGAGAAAATGATTTGTGGTTAAGACAGATGACTGACTTAGGAAAACTTGGTTCAATCCTTGACTGTGCCATAAAATGTGTATGTGATGCTTTGGTAAGTCCCTTATATTAAATTTTTGAAGGTGGCCATAAATTGCGTGTTTCTGTGACTTTGGTGCATTGTTTAAGACAGGGCCTGATTTTCAAAAATGTTGAGAGTTCATAACTACAGCTAAAGTCAATAGATCTTCAGTACCTCTCAGGGCTTAGATTCAGCTGGAGCTGTCTGGAACAAAGCATATTTTTGAACGTGTGGGGCAGCAAGCTTTGGTACACTTGCTCCCAGGAAAGGGCTAACGCATGAGATTTCCCTCCCTACAGTGGAAGCCCTTCAGCCCTGGAGAAGCACCGAGCTCCCCAATTCTAGCCCAATAGCTGACGCCTGGAGCCCTTTCTCCCGCCTGCCCCCGCTAATCCCTAGAGTTTTTATAGCATGTTGAGAGGGGGATCAAGGTTCTAGGAAATAAATGACAATTTAAGCCCTACCGCATCTGAAAATTCAGGCCTAACCTATGTTACATTGCACACACAATCACTGAAGCACACAAAATTGGTCTACGTAATGTCATAAAATACATACTATATTTTTGTCTTACATTAATATATTGACTACTTCTTTAATTGATAAAGAATTTCAAATAGATCAATTATTCTTGAACATAGATATGCCACTTTGTGAATACAAACTCAATTATGCATACAAAATAATATATAAAATATATATGTATGATGGCCTACAGAATTTATATGCTTGACAGCATCTGTGAATATCTCTTCAGTTATCTACTACAGCTGCAAAATAATAAGAGGACAATTCTTCATGGAGACAAAGAACAGAAGGTCATTTTGAAGTTTTTAGATATAGCAATAAGTGAAATAGAGCAAACAAAAAAAAGTTGGGATTTCACAATAACAAATTAGCTAAAAATATCAGACGTGGTTTCTGAAAATCCAGTTTTCTGATTTACCATAAAGTTTTTAAAATACTCCGTACCAATTTAGAAGTGATTTAGCTGCTTTTTTTTGTGGCTAAATTAAAAAGACCAGAGCGGGGTGGTGATCAGAAATGTCTTTGTAACGCAAGTCTTGTTTTAGCCTGAATTATTGGGAGAGATGCAGCTAGTCTCTCCATAATAATTGGTTGTCTTCAACAGCATGAGTCTAGTTGGACATTGGCTTTGACTGATCTGTCTGGTGATTCCTTCTTTGGGATACTGAAAACATCCACTCGGTGTGCAGCGTCAGTCAAAAAAGCAAATAGAATGTTAGGAGTCATTAAAAAAGAGGTAGAGCATAAGACAGAAAATATCTTATTGCCTCTGTATAAAACCATTATATGCCCACATTTTAAATACTGCATGCAGATGTGGTGGCCTCATCTCAAAAAAGGTATATTGGCATTGGAAGAGGTTCAGAAAAGGGCAACAAAAATGATTAAGGGTTTGGAACGGGTCCCATATGAAAAGAGATTAAAAAGACTTGGACTTTTCAGCTTAGAAAAGAGGAGACTAAAGGGGGACATGATAGAGGGGCTATAAAATCATGACTGGTATGGGGAAAGTGAATAAGGAAAAGTTATTTACTTATTCCCACAGTATAAGAACTAGGGGTCACCAAATGAAATGCACATAGTCAACCTGTGGAACTCCTTGACAGAGGATGCGGTGAAGGCTAGAACTTTAACAGTGTTCAAAAAAGAGCTAGATAGATTCATGGAGGCTAGGTCCATCAATGGCTATTAGCCAGGATGGGTAGGAATGGTGTCCCTAGCCTCTGTTTCTCTGAAAGAGGGTGACAGGGGAGGGATCACGTGAGGATTACCTGTTGTGATTCCTCCCTCTGAGGATTCTGGTATTGGCTACTGTCAGTAGACAGAATACTGGGCTAGATGCACCTTTGGTCTGACCCAGTATGACCATTCTTATGTTGTTATACTGGTCTGTTGGGTTTTTTCCTACCCCATTCATTTGTGCTGATTATCTTAGCTACAGAATTTCTCCTCCACCCACTTGCTGCTGCTCAGGGTGCTTGGCTGCTAAAGCAGGCGGCTTTAGTGCTAGGTACAGCCTGTTGCTTTACTGTTCCACTGGACTCCTGCTATCAGTAGTCACAAGGGTCAGCAAATTGCCCTTTTCTAGCCCCACATGAGTCAGAATTTCATGGGGTGGGTGTTTAAAGATTAATTTGGGAGACTTGGGAACAGATGGAATTCAGTGGTGAGTGTTGAGAGCAGATGGATTTGATGAAAGTTGGAGTGGAAGAAAGTGATTAACTTTTTGTGAGGTTCAGTAAAATGATTAATTTCTTTGTATGGGGGTTGGAAGGATTTCTGTGAGGAGATCAGGCTGAAGGGAGGAGGAATTTCCGACTAGTTGTCCCCAGACAGTTAAGATTTCAAATGTGATTATCTGTTTTTAAAACAATGCCTCCGTTTGGGGTTGTGTGTTCATCCTCTCAGTTAAATCCATTTGAAATGCCTTTCTTTCAGTGAGAATCTAACTGCACTTTTCTGAGTCAGATAAAAATTCTAATACTTAAATACTATTAGAACTAAAGTCCCTGTGCTTGGAAATCTAGATGTGATCGTGCAAAATAACCCTAAACTTAGGCTTCATTAGGCCTACTTACTGTTGCTGCCAGGAGCTGTTCTGTTCACACATGTGTGGGCATGAACCTAATAAGGCTAGAAAGCATTTTGTTTTGGGCCCTTCATTTATATCTGTGCCTCATTGGTGACTGTGCTTTAGAGAGTGAGTGAGTGGGGGAGGAGCTACGTTTAAATTCACTTTGTACCACTGCAGTACTTCAGAACAAAACAGTATTTCCACCAAGAGCTATGTGTAGTGTAAGGCAGGTATCATGTGAAATATGCATAGGTACTCTCATTTGTTATATTTAAAAATGTTTAAGTATATTTTTTTCCTCACTCAGTTTCTTTGTAGAGTCGTCTTGCATTGCCAATTTCTATATTGTCATGGTGAGCTATTTATTATTGTATTACTAGGTCACTACCTGAATTCAAAGCATTTAAAACTATGTGAATGGTGGTTACTGTAACTGATTAATCAGATGTTTAATAATGTCATAGAGTCATAGAACTGGAAGGGACCTTTGGAGGTCTTTGATTCCAAGCCCCTGCAATCAAGGTAGGATCAAGCACCACCCTAGACTCTCCCTGACAGTTGTTTGTCTAACCTGCTCTTAAAAATCTTCAATGATGGTTATTCCACAACCTTTGTAGGCATAACCACCCTGACAGCTTTTCCTAATGTCCAACCTAAACCTAAACCCCCCTTGTTGCAATTTAAACCCATTGCTTCTTGTCCTGGCCTTAAAGGTTAAGGAGAATAATTTTTTACCCTCCTCTTTGTAAGAATTTTTAGATGTTTGAAAACTGTTTTCATATCCCCTCTCAGTCGTCTTTTCCAGGCTAAACAAGCCTGTTTTTTCTATCTTCCCTTATAAGTTGTGTTTTCTAATATTTTAATAATTTTTGTTACTCTTCTCTGGACCTTCTCCGATTTGAAAATAAGAATGGCCATACTGGGTCAGACCAAAGGTCCATCTAGCCCTGTATCCTGTCTTCCAACAGTGGCCAATGTCAAGTGTCCCAGAGGGAATGAACAGAACAGGTAATTATCAAGTGATCCATTCTAAGCTTTGGGCAAACAGAGACTAAGGACAGCATTCCTAGCCAACAGACATTGATGGACTTATCACCTTTTTTGAATTCTGGTAAAGTCTTGTCCTTCACAACATCCTCTGGCAAGGAGTTCCACAGGTTGATTGTGCATTATGTGAAGAAGTACCTTCTTTTGTTTGTTTTAAACCTTCTCCCAGTTAATTACCCTTTGAGAGCACTAGTTTTTGTTTTACAGGAAGGAGAAAATAACTCTTTATTCATTTTTTCTACACCAGTCATGATTTTATAGACCTCTATTATATGCCCCCTTCATTGTTTCTTTTCCAAGCTGAAAAGTCCTAGTCCTATTAATCTCTTCTCATATGTCAGCTGTTCCATACCCTAATCGCGCGCGCGCGTGTGTGTGTGTCCTTTTATGAACTTCTTCCAATGCAAAGATTCCTTTTTTGGATGAGGTGCACATCTACATGCAGTATTCAAGATGTGGGTGTACTATGGATTTATATAGAGGCAATAAGATATTCTTTGTCCCTTTCTTAATGATTACTAACATTCAGTTTTCTTTTATTTAACTGTGGCTGCACATATTGAATGGATATTTTCAGAGAACTACCCACAATGATTAAAAAAACTCTCTCTTGAGTGGTTATATCTAAATTTGTACCCATCATTTGATATGTACAGTTGGGATTATTTTTTCCAAAATGCACTACTTTGCACTTACCAACATTAAAGTTCATCTGCCATTTTGTTGCCAGTCACCTAGTTTTGTGAGAAACTTTGAAGCTCTTCGTAGTCTGCTTTGGACTTACCTATCCTGAGCAGTTTTGTATCATCTGCAAATTTTGCCACCTCACCAGTTACCTCTTTCTACAGATCATTTATGAATAGTTTGAATAGGAGTGGTCCCAGTACAAGACCCCTGGTAGACACCACCTCTCACTTCACTCCATTCTGAAAACTAACCATTTATTCCTACCCTTTGTTTCCTTCTCTTGTTAGCCAGTTATCAATCCACGAGAGGACCTTCCCTCTTATCCCATGACAGCTTACTTTGCTTAAGAGCCTTTGGTGAGGGACCTTGTCAAAAGCTTTCTTGAAATCTACACTAAATCCCCTGGATCCCTCTTTGTCTACATTTTTCCTGAAGTATGGCACTCAGAACTGGACACAGTACTCCAATTAAGACCTGATCATTGATGAGTAGAGCAGAAGAATTGCTTCTTGTCTTACAGCACTCCTGCTACTGCATCTCAGAATGATGTTTGCTTTTCTTGGCAACAGTGTTACATTGTTGATTTATGTTGAGCTTGTGGTCCACTGTAAGCCCTAGATCCCTTTCTGCAATACTCCTTCCTAGGCAGTTATTTCCCATTTTGTATATGTGTAATTGTTTCTTTTCAAATGGAGTACTTTGCATTAGTCTTTCTTGAATTTCATCCTATTTACCTCAGGCCATTTCTCCAGTTTGTCCAGAATATTTTGAATTATAACCCTACCACCCAGAGCATTTGCAACCCCTCCCAGCTTGGTAGCATCTGCAAACTTCATAAGCATACTCTTTTACTATGCCATTATCTAAATTGTTGATGAAGGTATTAAACAGAACTGGTCCCTGTGGAACCCCACTTGTTATGCCCTTCCAGCATGACTGTGAACCATAGATAATTATTTTCTTGGAATGGTTACCCAACCAGTTGTGTAGCCACCTAATAGTGACTCCAGCAAACAGATTTGATAGTTCTCTAGTAATTACTTTGAAGACTTATTTACCTCCAATAAATGTTTACCCCCTTCAAATCTGCTATCTCTAAATACAGCTTTCAGTTTCATTTTCTGGGTTCATGCACTTCATGTGGGCAGATGTCTACATGTAGGGAATCCATTCTCATTCTTACACTTCCTTACCTCCTTATACAAGTAATGGCTTTTATCAGAAACGTCTCATCTTTTTGCAAATAATTCAACACATTTAATCTGTCTGATGTGAAACTTATAAATATTTTAACTTCCAGTGAATTCTAAAAAGCATAATTGCATCTTTACATCTGAGTTTCATGTATTACTAAGTCACCTAAGCTTTTGTGTAATTTTGTAAGCTTTCTCACATTCTTAGACCAAAAATTACCCTCTACTATTGATTCACAATGCTTGCTTTAAAAAGTTCTCCCATCCAGTAAAATAAAAGCCAGAGGGAAGATTTGAAGTATTCTGTGATATAAATCAAGCAAGTCTATGTAACAATTACACTGTTTTAATAACATATATGTATGAAAGTCAGTCTCTGATTTGCAAATTAAACAGCCTGGTCTTTTACCAACAGTAGAGTTTGCAAAGGAAGACTATTACAAAACATTACAGTATATCTCTACACAGCAATTAAAAACTTGTGGCTGGCCCATGCCAGTTGACTTGTTCTCATGAGTTTCAGGCGATGCACCTTTTTTATTTTGGTGTAGGAGTTTGGGCTCAGGCTAGAGCACAGTCTTTGGGACATGTCACTCTTCTTTGCTTTTGTATTAGAACCATGAAGTAAAGATTCCAGATATTTCTTGGTTGAGTTGAATAACTGGGAAGTCTGTGGTTGTTTAACTTTGGCTCACAATTAGTTATTAATAAATATTTAAAATATCTAATGGGCTTTTAAAAGAAAAATTTAAAATCATAACAGTTAAGCCATCATAATGTAAATAAAAAAGTTGGTGTAAGTAAGATGACATTATTTTATGTGGCTTAATGAATGACAGGATAATTAAATTAAATATTAGGTGTTTTGTCACAACAGGATTTTTCACAAAATATTGTGATGGAGCCTTGAACTTTGAGAAACTACTGTTTTTAGATATCTTTTGCCAGAATGATGAATCTATTTCCAGTAAGCTAGTTACTTCGTCATTCTGGATATGCTTTTGGGAACTGTTCATGTAATTCTCTTAATCTAAACCAGTTATGTACTATATTTTGTAATTGATTAAATTACTGCCACTAAATATATCTCTCTAGAAAATTAAGATCTTGTCTAATAAAGACATTGTTTAATAATTTTTATACCTGTAGTTAGACATCAGTTTTCACATCAGCTGGGGTATCATCTAAACCTGTTGTTTACAATTACATTAAATGACAGTACCTCTGTTAAGAATGCATTTACAGTGCAGCTGCAGATCAGTTCTTTTGTATTAGCACAGTGAGTAAATATCAGAATAATGTAATAAAATGAAATAATGTGACACTAAATTTGAAAAAATTGCAGCGATATCTCTTTCATCAAACAGTGTTCTACTTTCAGATGAAATGACTAGTTTAGGTAGTGCCTTTGAGAACTGGGTGTTACTTCCTTTAGTTCTGATTGCAGTTGGCAGGAATTACACCTTTTGTATGTACTATCAAAAAAGAACATCTTTTTACAGTATACTTTTGCTGTTTCCCCTGCAGATTTATGGAACTTACGCACATCTTTGATTGAATATGACACTTTTTTGAATATATGCCATGCTCACTGCTGCATATGTGAATGATACACTGAACTGTTGGCTAATGTCCTATGAATGTTAACCAGAGCACATGCTCATTTGCTTAACGGCCTTGCAGTGTGGACTGTTTCATTGCTCTTTAATCCTTATTGTGCAAGATACTGGCTAGAGAACATTTTTCATCCATAAGCATTGTTTCATGCTTAAACATATCCATTGTTTGGTCAAAGTTATGAAATATTGTTGCTCAATTAAATTTTGTTTTCAACATTTCCTGGTAGTGGCAGGAATAGAGAAGATAAAACTCTAAAGGAAGAAAATATAGATAAGTAGGAAAATATATTAAACACGAATGAACAAGGAAGAAAAAGAAGAGATGCAGTCAGTAGATATAAGAATCTTGACCTTCAGATTTGGACAAAGAATTTGTTTTTATCAAAAGCTGAATCTGATGTATTTCAAGATTGTATTTCTGGTACAGGCTGACTTCTGAGGAAACTATTCCTCTCAAACAGACATTTGCTCTGTACATTGATTAAAGTGTGAATTTCTTGGGGTGAAAAATGAAAATATATATACAGTACAAATGCAAAAATGTTAGCCAAGTTACAAGATGATGGTAGAATAGCAGTTTATTAAGCAATCCTGTTTTGGCACAGAGATGAGATTGAGAGAGAACTTATTTTGAGCGTGGACTAATATGTATTGGTTCTTCTTCGAGTGATGTCCCCGTGGGTGCTCCACTACAGGTGTCGGGCTCGTCCCGGTGCCGCAAACCGGAAACTTCTTCATAGCAGTAGCCCCCTCCGGAGGACCGCGCGTGCGCAGTGTGTCCCGCGGCGTTCGCGCCTTTTCTGCGTCGCGCGGTCCGACCCGCCAGTTCCTCCTAACCGTCCACGGCCGCAGACGGATCTGGAACACGCTCCTCTCCTGAGGAGAAATCGTTTAGTCAAAAAAATCAGATATATGTTCAGTTGTTTTCCCAGTTAGCCCCTTCCCAACGTAGTGTTAGTCAGTGTTATATCGTTAGTTAGTTAGATTGGTTAATTGTTAAAAAAAAAAAACCCTGTTACTTCAACCCCCTGTTTTAATCCCGGGGGTTACACCCGCACAGCGAACCATGCCCGGTTCTCCCGGGTTCAAGAAGTGCGCATCATGCGGCGAGGCTATGCCGGTGTCGGATGGCCACTCCCGCTGCATTCGCTGCCTAGGGGAGGGCCATATCCCTCAGAAGTGTGGCCATTGCGCCAAGCTAACGGCGCGCACGAGGCGTGACAGAGAGATGCGCCTTAAAATGCTCCTCTTCAACAAGGCTCTTCAGCCGCCGACGTCAACGGAGCGAGAGACCGAGGGTACGCATAAGACCAAAGAAAAGGCCTCCGCTTCGTCCAGGAGCCTAAGTGCGGCAGACTCGAGAGCCGCGTCGGGCCACCCACAGGCGATGGAAAAGCCTTCCAAAGCCCGTAGCACATCGGCGCCGAGCCCCGCACTCTCTGTGGCATCGGCCCCGCCAACCCGTCCGGAGTCGGCACCATCATCAGCGGCACCGAGCCTCCGAGTGGCACCGCAGCCGGATTCGGTGCGGTCCTCGGCACCGAGGCAATCGGCACCGTCGGCGCATGACCGTGCCCCAAATAAGACGGCACCGGTGGCCGGCCCGGCACCGAAGCCTAAACAGGCACCGAAGCCTAAGCCGCAACAACCTAAGGCACCGGACACGGCACCGAGGAAACACTCGGCACCCAGATCCCATCCAAAGCCTAGCGACGCAGCCACTCCTCATCCTCAGGGCGCGTCGGCACCGCACCGCACCGACCGATCGCTGTAAGTGGAGGAGCCGTCTCAGTCTCCCGTTTCGGCACCGGATCCGACGACCTTACACCCTCAGGTGTCGGGACAAGAAGTGCTTCCGCCTTCCTCGCCTCCTGCGCCTCAATCACCATGCCTTCCAGGGGAAATCTCTGATGGGGCCTCACTTATCTCGATCCCAGATAGTCCGGTCCCCCATACTTCTAGAGCGGTACCGACGAAGGCACAGAGGAAAACACACCACCCTCGTACCCCTTCTCCAGGTTCGGACAGGGCAGCCTTCTCGCCTGGACCTTCGATTTCACCTCAAAGACGGCGGAGCCACTATCACGAGTACTCTCCTGCACGCCGCTACTATAGATCCCCGAGAAGGTCCATCACACCACCTCACTATCACCGATCATACTACTCCAGATCGCCGTACCGTTACTCGTACCGCTCTCGTTCCCCTCGATCACCTACCCGCTCCCGCTATTATCGTCATAGGAGCACTCTGTCCTATTCTCCACAATACTCTCATCGTGCGTCTCGTCACCGCTCACCGCATTCGGAGCGTTCACGATCAATATCGAGGCGCTCACCCTTGTCTCCGAGCCGACAGCAAATATATTCGCCAACGACCCAAGGCTCTATTCCACCGGCTCAACGCCCACCAGCGCCTACGGGAGATGCGTCCACGACTTCGGATTGCTTTTCATTTATCAAAATTGAATTCCATCTGCTATTTTGTTGTCCTGTCATCCAATTTTTGAGACCTCTTTGTAATTCTTGACCATCTGCTTTGGACTTGTCTTGAGTAATTTTGTATTATCTGCACATTTTGCCACCTCACTGTTTACTCTGGCCCTCCCCCTTTCAGATCATTTATGAATACATTGAAAAGTACAGGTCCCAATACACAGGGCTTGACGAACTGCGGCGAAAGCCTCTTGCCAGTCCCGCACTGCGCATGCGCAAGAGCCGCATTGCGTATGCACGCGCCACCAGTAAACAGGGCGCCGGGCTGAAATCTACTCGCCACGGGGGAGTAGATTCAATAGATTGTCGAGCCCTGCCAGTAGAGACTCCTGGGGGGCACCACTATATACCTCTCCATTCTGAAAACTGACCATTTATTCCTACCCCATTATTTCCTATCTTTTAACTCAAGATCACTTTTTAAATGTCAGTGCAAGCCAAAATCTACTCCACCCTTCCTTGAGGCCCTGCCTTCTCCATTCCCCTCCTCTCTTTCACTTACTCACTCTCACTGAGTTGAGACAGGAGGTGCAGACTCTAGGGTGAGAATGAGGGATCTGGGTGTGAGAAGAAGTGAGAGGTGCAAGCTCTGTGAGGGGAATTTGGGTGCAGGAGGAGGTGGAGAATGGGATGCTGGATTGGGGATGGGACTCCAAGCTGGAGAGTGTTGGGGTCAGGGGAAGTGTTGGGGTACAGAGAAAGCTGCAGGCTTGTAGTTGTGGGGGTACAGGAGTTTGGGTTGGAGTTTATGCAGGGCTCAGGGCAGGGGTGGTTGGGAATATGATGGACTTGGGGCACAGATTGCGGTGTGTGGATGCTGCAGGAGTGTTTTGACAGAAGACTCGGGATGTGGGGGTGCAGGAGTTTGGGGATGTGAGGGGCTCAGGGCAGGGGGTTCAGGTGAATGATGGGCTCAGGGTTGGGGTGTGTGGAAGGTGCAGGACTGTTATGATGCTGTGGCCAGAGGAGGGCTTGGCCCCAGTTGGGGGTTTTTGGCCAGGCTTCATTTTTAAATAAAATATTATGTCCAACATGAAAGATTTCAACATTGACTATATTTATGGGAGGGATGGGGGACCTTTTTTGGGTCAAGTGCCAGTGACTCAGAGAAAAATCAGTTGGGGACAACACAAGTGAGATGTAGAAAAACAACCCCTCCAAAAGATCCCAAGACTCATTGATGCAGTCCCAACTGAGACACCTTACTCCCCTGGCACGCTAGCCCCATAGTGGGGGAGGAGGGTAGATAGGACTCAAGCCAGATTAATACGTTCAATGCCTCAGGCCAAATGAACTCTTCTGGGGTTCCAGGGTTAGTGGATTTTGTGCCCCCCCCCCCCCCAAGCTCTGAGGTGGGGCCAAAAATGAGGAGACCAGTGTGCAGGACAGAGCTGCCAATGAGTGGGATAGGGATGAGTATGCAAGATCTAGGTAGGAGGTGGGAGGCAGGAGCAAGCTGGGGATAGGTGTCTGGCCATGGGAATGATGGAGGAGCTGGGTACTGGTGGGTGTCTAGCCAGGGGAGGGAGGGGGCAGGAGCAACTTGGCCAGTACCTGAGGGTCTCCAGGGACAAGTATTTCTCGGGCAGGATCCGCAGGCAGCTCTGGAAGAAGTGCACACACAGCTCCTTTAAGAAATCCAGCCGCTCCTTGTACGGTCCTCTGCTACCATCTTAAACCCCCCTCCCACTCTATGTCCCCAGAGCACGAGGGAAGGAAGAGAAGATAAGCAAGTGTGCGCATTGCTGTGGGAAGGGGAGGAACAGCACATGAACGCGCTTCCTGAGAAGCTGGTTGTGGAGCAGAGCTTTGGGACTTACCTTTCCTCCCTTCCCACAGGAAACCAGCTCTGGCTCGTTTTTAGAGGCGCAGGAGGCTATAATGCCAGCATGGGCGGAAGAGGGCTGGGAACACTGCCTCGAGATTAACTGGCAGTGCCTCCACAATCGACCAGTCGATCGCAATCAACTGGTTGGTGACCACTGTTTTAAACAGTTACTGATTCATAAGAGAACGTCTTCTGAAGCTTTTGATTCATGAGAAGATCTTCTTTCTTATCTCATGAGAACTTACTTTGGTTAAGAGCCTCTGGTGAGGGACTTGTCAAAGGCTTTCTGAACATGTGCTGGATTATCCTTGTTCACATGCTTTGTGACCCCTCAAAGAAAGGTCGAAGAATCTCTTATTAATAAACCTTACCTCAGAAGAGCGGCTTTATTTTGATTCTTTTTGTTTGAAAAAGGGATGTTAACCAATTTTGCTGCTACAAGCCCATACCTCAGTTTTTGTTGAGATTTTTAATCTGTGAACTACATCTTAGTATTGGTATAATCAGGTATATTTTCATGAAAATGAGCACTGTAGTGCTAAAGCTGGTTGCACATAAAAGTAAATGAAAGTAGAATAATAAAAGCTTTTGATTTATTTGCAGTTAGCTTATTTTGGCCCACAAACACATTTAAATATTTTTTAAATCAACAGTGAAAGAAACAGATTGACTTTAATTAAATACTGATTTAGACTACCATTTTAAAATTGAAATTACATCCATTTTATATTGCTTGAACACCTGTTAATTCAGTTAGTGCAGATTTTCCTCCTGGATTTGTGTCGTAAGTACCCCATCACACATATTTACTATCTCTTTCCCTTTGCTTTTATGTCTTTGTGGTTTATAACACTATCTGGAAAGACATCCCTATTTAAAATTTGCCTACGGCCAGGTCTACACTACGGGATAATTGCATAGCTGGAGTTGACGTATCCTGATTCAAACTTTGGCGCCGTTTACACAGCAGGAGGTTGATGGGAGAAACACTTCCCTTGATTTCCCTTACTTCTCATACGGAGTAGGAGTACTGGCACCGTTAGGGGTGCCCTTAGCATTCGATAATGGGTCCCTAGTAAACCTGCTAAGTCGAACACCAGAAGATCAATCTCTGTAACATTGATCTGCTGGTAAGTACAGACATGTCCTAAATGGCTCAGATACTTGATTTAGACTTGCCATGACAAAGCAGAAATACCAATATCAAATTGTTTTAGAGCCCATTGTGCTATAGCAAAAGTAACTTATGTAGTTAGCCTTCAAAGACTTATCTAGTTCTAAGATTTTGTAAAGGTTCCATGTAGAGTTCTTTTCAGAGCTTTACGCAATGTTACTCTTTCTTTCATATTGCATGCTTGTTTGGGGAAATTTGTTATCCTCTGAATAATTAAGCATTCTTAAGCCATCTTTGAAAAATTGTTTCTGATTATTAATCACCCAAACGCGGGAAGCCACAGAAGTAATTGCTGAAATAGAAAGAAAACTTAACTACCACTAACTAAAGCTCTCTGACTGGCCACCCCATCACCAACTTTCAAAAGAGTACTTGTGCTGACTATAACTAATTATTATTAAATATTTTAGAGACTCTTTAATAAAACAATAACACACCAGTCACACACTATATGTATTTGTATGTTGTTATCTAATCACTTTTCTTACCTTATCCTGTGGTCTGGGCTGCCAGGCTTGTCAGTTGTAGTGTGTGCTAATGTGTGCCAACTGAGGGGGAAAAAAGACACAATAATCTTTTTACTAGTAAGTCAGCACAAAACCTGACCAAGTGATAACACTAAACATCACCTTTTTAAAGATGTTGTCTACTGTGCTTGTTTCCGTGGGTAGAATCTGTGTGTGGCCACGGGATATAGTATGAAGTCTTGTAGCACGTTACCTAAAGTGTGGATCTGCACAATGATCATGTTGTGGCAATGGATGCCATATAAATACACACATTATTGTAGACAGGAAAAATGCTTTCTATGAAGCTGAAAAGTTGATTTTATATAGGGTAAAGTTTCAAATGATTTAAATGACTTAGGAGCCTAAATGACTTAGGAGCCCAAGCCCCATTTTGAAAAGACTGAGGTGCTTAGCAGAATCTTATTATATTCACATAATATAGTACAAAGTGTGTGTGTGTGTGTGTGTGTGTGTGTGTGTGTGTGTGTGTGTGTGTGTGTGTGTGTGCGTGCGCGCCCGCGCAAAAGAAACTTATGTATTTAAACATGGCAATGTTTAAATCTGGCAATTTAATAGAGAGCATCTAGTGTTTAGACTATAAATGACCATAAAACTTACCTTGCATTTTTTGTTTTCTACAAACTTCAGGAGGGACACAGAGATTACCTCGTATAATTGGTGTATCTTTAGCAAAAGAACTCATCTTTTCTGCACGTATTGTGGATGGAGAAGAAGCAAGAGCAATAGGATTGATCAGTCATGTGGTGGAACAGAATGATTCAGGGGATGCTGCCTACAGAAGAGCTCTAGCCCTCGCACAAGAATTTTTACCTCAGGTACAACATAATGAAGCTATATTTTGATTTTATTTTGGAATGGTTTAGTTCGTTGTAATATAGTGCTATGGTTAAATAATAATCTGGTTCATTTGCACATTTAACCAAGAAGAAAATTACTATTATCTCAGTTTACTGTCTGTGTTGTTAATTTTTGTCTTCCTCTTTGCTTTTAAATGATTATAAATCATTTTTTTAGCAAAGGAATAATTTTAGAGACTGCAATATCACTGTTCAAATAATATTGGAAAAGTATTGAGGATAGGAGAACTACTACCTTTGTACTAGCATTTCCCTGGAAATTTAACAGTGAAAATTATTTCCCAAATTGAAGGGTTTTTTCCATTTATGCAACATATTGTTTTTTACTAGAAGGCTCATTTGTTTGCTTTCTGGACCATGTATATTAGCACAGTGATGCCATCATGCTCATGCACTGCTCTAGATTATATACTCTTTTCCTTTCACTTGATGTAACCGTGATAGAGAGATCTGAAATATGACTACTCAACCATACTCTCTATTCAGCATTAGAGAACTGCATATAGTTAATTCTGGGTTGCCTTACTTTGAAATTTCACTATTGGTTTCTTTTGACTAGAGAACCTACTATCTGATTCTTCATAGCAATCAGTCAGGGAGCATGTTGAGGGAACATGTGTGTACACTGGAGAACTAATCAATGGGGCCCTCACTAATTTGGGGGTCCCCGCAGGAGCATCAGAAGCAGTATAGAAATGAGGGGTCATTGGTGTTGGAGCTGTGACCCTGCCCCATCTTTTCCCCAGAAGTCCCAAGTCCTGGCCAAGTCAGAAGCTGGAGCCAGATGATGGTAAGAGTCACTCAGGAAGCCCCAGACCCTCCACCTACCTTGGGCAAGCCTTATCAGCACCCACACTGCAAAGTGCTGGTGCTGCTAGCAGGAGCCACCCTTTGCAAGAGCTGGTCACCTTATCAGCTCTTCCACTGTGAAGCACAGCCCCTATGTTCACTGTTCAGCATCCGCCCAAGGTTATAATGCCCATGTTAACAACTGAGTGGGCATGGCCCCCTTCGTTCTAGTTCCACCCTTTCCCCCAGGAATTAAGGAGCCCAAATGTTCTTTGTGCCCAGAGCCTAAATAACTCTTAATCTATCTCTGATTATTTAGCTGATCATTCTCTCCCTTACTCACAAGGAAGTGCACATACATCAGTGTTTCTTCTTGCAGCTCATCTAGTAGTTGGTTTTTTTTTCTGTACTGTCAACCAAAACACCAATATATCATCCTCCCTCATTGTGGCATGCAAACGTGTGGAACTAGATCATTTTCTATGCCCCAAAATACTAGAACACTAGGAAGAAATCTGGAAAAAGCTGCAAGAGCATTGGTGATTATTGTGACGTGCCCTCCTCCTGCAATAGACATCAGTCTTCACCAGTCTCCTCAGCCTCCTTCCTGCCCCATATCCATGAGAAAACTGATTCTGACCTAATCTATATCCCTCTTCTTTCCCATCAGTCCACAAAAGATGCCACTCCTCCCCCTTGATCTCAGATAGCTGAGATTCTAGATGTTTTAATTTTTTAAAATGTATATATATATATATAATCGTATGCGCACACATATATTTTAAGCACACAATGGTGATTTCATTGGATCTCCCAGGTGTATCTTTTCTGTTTTAGTTTTGTAGTCTGTAAATTCTTTGAGCGAGGAACTATTTTGATACTAGACTGACAGCACTTAACAAATTAATAATCTTTTCGTGTCTTCGCGCCCAGTGAGAAATGTTCAGTCTTTGAGCAGTGCATGTTGATACTGAGCTTATGACAGAAATGGATATCTTCAAGGGAACATTTCAGGAGACTTTGCACACTGACACTAGAGAAGATATTACAAAAGTGTTCAGCATATGATTGAGTTTTGAGGAGCTATTGATAAATCCTCTTCCCTGTTGAAAGCTCTGCAGCAAGACTATCCCAACCAGATCCCAGTCTATATCGAGTGTCATTGAAAAAAAAATCCTCCTTTTCCAGATTATTTGGCTTGCTATAGTAATTTTAGAAATCCTTCTCTTTGGGTGGAAAACATTACAAATTAAACAGTAAATTTAACTACTGTTGAACATAGCTATTTTAAAAGAAAAAGGGCCTGGATTGTGATTTGTAGCCACAGCCTTGTAATGGGGACAGTGCAAAGATTTCCCTGCTCTGAAGGCATTGTGCCTCATGCAGGTACAATTCTGTGTAACCATGTAAGAGACTGCATTAGCCTCTTCCCTTTGCATGCTTCTTGTCTTCTGGCCAATACATGTGTTTTTAGAAACCGGTGCCTGTGGTGGCCCTACTTATGCAACATATTTGCACCCCCTGAATGAAAGGATTCCTGGCCATTCTCTGTGAGTTTGAGCTCCTTGAAATATCTTCTTCCCTCCCTTGCACAACTTGAGGTCAACCATAATCTGACTGTTGGCATAGTCATGCATTTTAGTTTTGAGGCTAACATTGATTTATTCTTTTTATGTTGAGGTGCTTCCATGTCTCTTTATTATAAGATCATTACCATCATTATTTGGTTACTTTGAATCTGATTTCCAATGCGTTGACTCCCCCACAACTCAAGTTAAAGTCCATGGGAGCAGCTGGTGTTCAGCACCTCTAAAATTCAGGCCATGGATGTTGTTTTGGTACCATGTAGTGTTTTGAAAACTATATACTGCTTTTAGGATTTTTTTTAGTTCTAGAAACATATATTTGGGAAAAAAATGAGTATCACAGTCATAGTGCTTATTAAAAAACTACAGACAAAGCCTACAGTGTGCTGATATGATAGCATGCATATGTACACACTTTAAAACATAATTTTGCTGTATCTGCTGACCTGATTTATTTTTACTTTTAGGGACCTCTAGCAATAAGAGTTGCAAAATTGGCTATCAATCAAGGGATGGAGGTAAGGATATATAGTTGTCATTAACAGCCTAGAGGATGAAGAGGAGATCCTAAAATTGAGAATTAAAATCTTCTCATTGATGTAATAGATGACTCTTAAGAAAAGAAGGTAGCTAAATAATGAAAGACTAAAATGTGCCTTAGAAATGTCCAGGCCACCACACAAAGAAATCTCAGATCGTCTCAGACATAGTCCAAGATCACAATTGGTTTAATCATTACATGGGAGAAATAAAATTTTTCATCATCAACAGCATAAATCCTTAAGAGATGTAGCTTCCTGGCAGATCATGCTCCTATAGATCTGTCTCTGGCTAAGTTCTTAAGATGGTCTGGGTGGGGAGCCAGTCTGTCCATCACAGGCAGTCTTGTTGAACCACCAAAGCTTTTGATGATCATGTGATTTCTGGCTATGTAATAGCACATCTTGAGAAAATACACTTTGTAGTTTAATTTGTTAAAGTATTTTGTTAAAAGTGGAGTATATTTGAAGTAGTATAACATTGGAATCATAATAGGTACAGTGCAGGGGTGTAAATGTATTAAGTTTTTAATTTTATATGTATATAGATGTAATATAAAATCAATCCATATTATGATACAGTAAATAAAGGACATGTAAAATGATACAAGATATACGGATAAAATATATTAATAAGATAATGTAATAAAATGCTGGAAGAAGAAATATTATATCACATCAGGAATATATACCTTGTGCCTGACTGAGTATATTATTGCTGTGTTTTCACTATGTAATATACTGAAGTACAAAAATATCATGAAATTGTCCCCTTTTAAGTGTTGAAACTGCAGTTGGGTCAAACATGTTTTCTCAGATGAGCAGGCTTTATGAGCACTTCTGGAAGTGTTAGGGATATCTACTGTGATGCAGATCTAAGATAAAGTTCCATAACAAACATTGACATAAATAGCATCTGCCCTACTCTTCTGAAAGTATAACTTATATGGGAGTGAGTAGTTTCTTCTTAGGTGTAATTTGAATAACTAGTTAAGTGTGTCAGCTTATTTGTATTTCAGTAGCATTCGGCATGTTCCAGGCACTTTCCTTACATATGAAAAGACAGTCACATCCTGGGAGATAACTGTTTCAAAACATCATTAATGACCAATCTATATGAGGTCTAGGTTTCTTCCCAGTAACAGCTGAAACAATCAAAAATATGCAGCTAATGAATTGGTTTTAGTCAAAGACAATTTGTAGTAAGACAATACATTGTGTAGTCACCCATTATTTCTGACAATCTATTAAATAGTAATTACAGCGCTGAATAAGGAAACTGATTACCAAAATACTGCCCGATCCATAACCAGAGTAGTGAAGAATTTCAGCATAACAATACCGTGAAGACCATGGACCAAGTTAATTTTTGGGATAGGAATACAGTATTTGAGTTAGATGTCAGAAAATAAAGTGTGTTCTACATACAGAATGATTTTCACTCTTAAATTTAATTTTGTTTCATAGGTGGATTTAGTAACAGGCTTAGCAATTGAAGAAGCCTGTTATGCTCAGGTACGTAATGCAATAATAGAATTATACAAAGAACAAAACAACAAATCAAAACCCCTCAGTTGAAGATTAAAAATCATACAGATATTCACCTTGAAAATGATTTATATTTTCTCCCAGCAGTATTTCAGTTGTGAAATTTAACCTTTCATCTTAGCCATTTTTAACATGGAAATCTTAAAGAGGGAACTATAGTGTAAGGCAAAATCATTACTTTGTATGAAGGGACTAATCTGGGTGGGGAAGTTGGACACAGAACCTAATCATCAGATGGTTTAAATGGATGCATCCTTGTTGAGATATGCTGATATATCATACCTGGAGAAAACTAGAAGGATTCTGCTTGCTGCCTACACAGAAGAAAGAGTTTTACCTAACCCCCTTAAAAAAGTAGTCAGTAATTAAGAGTAGATGCATTATATTACTTCTGTGTTTGACATTGGTAGGACCCCTACTGTAATACTGTGTTTGGTTCACGTTTCAAGAAGGATGTTGAAGAATTGAAGGGTATTCAGCTAAGAGTCACAAAAAGTATTAAAAGATTGGAAATATGTCTTACAGTGAAAGATTTAAGGAGCTCAATCTGTTTAGTTTATCAAACAGAAGCTCAAGGAATGACTTGATCTCACCCTGTAAGTACCTCATTGGGAACTGAAATTTAATAATAGAAGCTCTTCAATCTAAATATAACAAGAACTTGCGGCTGGACATTGAAGCTAGTGAAACGCAAACTAAGAATATGTTTAACAGGAGAGTAATTAATCACTGAAAAAACTTACAGAGCATTGTAATGCATTCTTCATCACTGGAAATTTTTAAATAAGGATTGGCTGCATTAGTTCAGGTACAGCAATTGATTTTGATGCAAGAATTAATACATGGAAGTCCTATTTCTCTGTTATGCAGAAGATCAGACTATGAACTGTATGAGTAGAAGTGCCATTTTAACATAAGAATACAGAATGTAGTTTTATGTAGTTTAAATTTTGTAGGTGAGAGTCAGGTTTCAAACTAGAGAGTGAATTTTTGATGACCACCTAAAATGATTTGAGGCTTGATCAGTTAGAGAATTGAACAAGAGCCTGTTTCTATTATCTGGCTACTCTATCCAATGCATCTTTTAATATATCCATCACTTCAGTATCTTTTTAATCCTTTCAAACCATTTCCATACCTCTTCCAGAGGTGGTGTTTGCAAGTTATATAAGGAAATACTGCAGGCACTACAGTTGATCCTTTAAGAACTTTGAAAATGTTAACTCCCTCTCTTCCTCTCCAAGCTCAGTAATTTCAAGAGCATCCATTGTTTGCAGTGTTAAACCACCTGGGAAAGTACAACTTTGGGTATAATTTAGTTTTCGTTATCTTCTTATTTTACAGTTTTAATACAAAAATTTCTTTACCAGAAAGTGTGTTAAATAATTATTTTAAAACACAAAAGGCTAGACCTGCAGGTGGTTTAAATCAGCAGGGCTGAAGTAACTTCTCTGGAGAGATACTTATTTATACCAGCTTTATATCTGGTCCACAGTAGGTAAATCAATTGCGTGTAGAGTGTTTTCATGGTCTTTTGTACTAAAGAAAGGTGATAATATACCTTTTTAATTTTTTGTATTGATAATACAAAGCTATTTTATTCTTTGTAGACTATTCCAACAAAAGACAGAATTGAAGGTCTCCTTGCTTTTAAAGAAAAGAGGCCCCCTCGCTACAAGGGAGAATAGGACAAACTGATGCCTTGAAAATTCAAATGAGATAAAATGACTGGAAGGACCTTTCACCTGCCCTTTGCCTCAGCGCATGGAATAACACAACCACCAAAGTAATAGCAAACCATACTTAATTGCAACATCTGGAATGTGTTCAGACATGTGCCTGATCCAAGCATAAGTATCAAGTCATACACATCATGGTTTATGAGGTTGCTCTGTATACTTGCAAGGTCACCGGTTCATAAGCATTTTTTTATTTAACATGTATGAAACAAATCATTCCACAGTTTTAAAAAGAAGGGAAATTCTTTAAATAGACAAAATATATAAGGTAATATAGAATGTTTGTCTGTTGTTCCATTTTATCAGAATAAGTGATTTCTACATACCAAAAATGTGAAATTATACCAAATATGATTTATAAATAATTCTGTATATCGATCAAAATCATAGTTCACTATCTGTTCTAGCTGAATATGTAAATTATTAATAAAGTTAATGGCAATAAGAAGAACAATTGTTCAGAGGATTATAAACTTTATTTACTTGTCTCATAGTGTAATAAGTAAGAAAACCTTCATTCTGAGACTACTATACAGTGGTGTCTCTGTTACTCTGTTCATTTTTAGCCCTCAGTCACACAAGGTTATATTGTAAACCTTGTCTCTTATTCCAGGTTCCTCCAAAATATCACCTGACCAGCGCTATCCGCTAAGGAGTAATCTTTAATTAACGTATCCCATTTGTTTTTTACTTCCAGGCTGTATTGCAGCTTTTAGTGCAGAGCTATGGTTATGCACGTTCTTAAAGCTAGAAAGTTTCCTTGTTCCACAAAATGCTGGATCTTTTGCATGATCATTTTGCAGGTTCTAATAAATACTGTATTTATATACAGCTGCTCTAAATTGAAATGCTCTTTTCCTCTATTGGAACATAAACCTGTTGGCTTTGAAGTGAAGAAACCACAATACCCATATGTGTGGAGGTGCTATGGAAAATGGGTTCTTTAAAATATTCTATTAACTTTACTGGTAAGTAAATGTAGCTTAGCAATCCGATGTTAACATATTTATATGGAAACAACCTTCTTCATCTTTGGCTTGCATTGTCTTCATGAAACTTCCACTTGCGCTGTTGTTTCTGCAACGTTGCCTATGGTCACTCTATGGTGATATAGCAGCTGATCAGCATGAAATGACAAGAATTCATTCAAATTCATAATTAGCCATATCTTTACATGGGAATTGATTATGTCTGGTGAAGCACCTACTTTGCTGATTTATAAACTTGACAAGTTGATCATTTCATGCATGATAATTTGTAAATAAAGCCCTAGTGCTTTTTGATAGTCATGTAAAGCCTTTGAGGTCAGTTTCTCCTATTTTCAAAATGCTAAAATATCATTTTCATTTTTACTGAGTAGGAAATAATTATACATTAACAGAAGAAAAATATTAAGTCTTTGCTGAACGGCTTGTGTCTCATAACTGTGATATACAGACTAGTTATTGACCTTCCTTTAGTTTAGTTTTCTAACAAGCATTGTATATTGAATAACTTCAGAATATGTGTGTGTGAGTGTACATCAACGCTGCATGGCGATTTCAGGATACCGAAGGTATCCGAAAATAGCTTCCCTGCATCTACACATGCTGCCCGTTACTTTTAAATATTTTTCAAATGGCGCACTATTTCGCTGTCCCGGTAAACCTCATTGCATGAGAGATAAGGGATGGCTCAAAACAGCAGGGTATTTTGAAATTTGGCGGTGTGTAGACGCGCCAAATTTCAAAATAAGCTGTCTCGAAATAGTTTTGAAATAAGATACTCAATTTGCATAGCACAAATTGCGTATCTTATTTTGAATTTAGGGTGCTGTGTAGATGCACCCGCTGTGTGTGTGTGTGTATGTATGTATACATGTATGTACGTAAAGTCTGCTCAACCCAATGTATAAATTCTTGGCCTTAGGCTAGGAGGTTTGATTTAAGTATAATATTTTGTTGCCACAATTGTTACAACATTCCTTTTTCTCAGGAGAAGATGTTGCCATGCTGTAGCATTTTACATTCCTTCTCTTGAAGTCAGCAATTTGAATAATATTGCAAAGTGAGTATAAAATGGAGACTTTTTCCAAAAGTACTTGTAAGTCATGATACTGAAACAGTTTAGAGGGAAAACTTATTCTGCAAAAGTTACTTGCGAGACCTCTGTGTGTAAATTAAATTATAAGTGAAATAACTTCATGATTACTTCATCTTGATTAATTAATGTCAGTATTAGAATTCTACTTCCTGAATTGGGGCACTGGGGAAAAATTCTCTCATTACATCTGACCTGTATTAATTCTAACTGCTATTTCTCACTCTTTTAATTACTGGGGCTCAGCCTTGTCAATCTCTGGCAGCAGGACTGGATTATGAAAGAGGCTTTAGGGGCTGAAGCCTAGGGGTCCCCTTAGCCCGGATGCCTTATTAGCCCAGAGCCCTTGGATGTAGCCACTAAGCCCCTGCATGCTGCGGCTCTGCTTAGCTGTGTGTGTGGGCGGGAGGGTGAGTGGCTCTTTGTGCTGTAGTTACCCTTCCACCCAGGCTGGAGCTGCCTGTGTCACTGCTAGCAGCTCTTGCCTACAGGCTCCATCCCGCCACTCTCGTTCATTGGGAATCGTGGCTAATGGGAGTGGTCGAGGGCAGTGCAGGACCACATGAAGCCATGTCTCTCTCTCCCCCTCCCCCCCACTCCCAAGGGCTTTTAACATTTTTTCCCACTGTCAAAATGTTTCAAATTGCCCTTCTGTTGAGATTACTGAGCTCGCTAAAGATCACTTCGAAGGTGTTGGTTCATGGAGCATTTCTGTGGGTATGTCTGCACTGCCACCCTAGTTCGAACTAGGGTGGCTAATGTAGGCATTCAAACTTGCAACTGAAGCCCAGGATTTAAATATCCCGGCTTTATTTGCATGGGTGTCGCCATTTTTAAATGCCCCATAGTTCGAACTACCTGCCCGCAGGTACACGTGGCACGGACTAAGTAGTTCGAATTAAAGCTCCTAATTCGAACTACTGTTACTCCTCATTGCAGGAGGTTTAATGGTAGTTCAAATTAGGAACTTTAATTCGAACTACCTAGTCCGTGCCGCGTGTACCCGCGGGCAGGTAATTCGAACTACGGGGCATTTAAAAATGGTGGCGCCTGGAAACATGCTAATAAAGCCCGAGATATTTAAATCCCGGGCTTCATTTGCAAGTTCAAATGCCTACGTTAGCCACCCTAATTTGAACTAGGGTGGCAGTGTAGACATACCCTGTGTGATCTGTTTTTCTGCCAAATCAGTGAAATGTGAATTAGTTTTCAAGCAGTGATACTTGTTCATAGTTCTACTCCATGATTCCTACTGCAACCAGTCCAGAGGCTTTCTTAACTAACTGCACTCAGAATAAAGTACTACTGTGCTTCACACACAGCCACTTCTTATTTATGTTTGTAAAATGTTTCTCTGCTGTGCACTCACCCATGATCAAATCTTTTGTGCTTCCATTTCTTTGTTGTTGTTGTTGAGGGGAAGGGGAGGCATAAACTTGAAGCTCTCAAACATTTCACCTAATAACACTATCAGCAAGTCACAGGGATACACCATATAATGAGAATGGTGCACTTACTATATTTGGGGAGTGGGTAAGTGGTAAATTTGTTCCAAATTGTGCTTAAAGGACTCCTTTTTCCTCCTGTATATTTACTGGGTTTTGTTTTTGTTTTTTGGAACATGTATTTTCTTTTGGAAGCACAAGTAACATGGTGACACAAGAATTTGAATAGATTTGTTTAATAGCCATGAAAATAAAACATTCTGAAAGTGTTAATAGAATAGCTTTAACAAGGTCACAATCTGAAACTGTTTTGTGTGTGTGTGTGTGTGTGTGTGTGTGTGTGTGTATATATATATATATATATATATATATATATATATATATATATATATATATATATATATAAAAATTTCCTGTGGGATAACAGAGTGACGACATCACATCACTCTGCATCCTGCCTGCTACCTCCCTCCCTTTCCTCACCCAGTGTTTGGCTGCTGCGCTGGGTCTGCGAGACCTCGAAGCACCCCCCCCCCCCCCCCCCCCGGCGGGTGGTGGGAGAGCGCAGGGCTTGCAAGGCCTCGGAGGAGCTCCCTTTCCACCCCCAGGGACAATGCCAGACCTGGCATGCTGCAGCTGGGAAGGGGCGGTCATGGTTGGGGAAGAGGGAAGGGGGGGGTCAGAGAAAGGGCCCAGGAGAGGGGAGGGAAAAAGGGCCTGGGCTGACAGGGTTGACGAGTGGGGGGCAGAAGAAAGAGCCCTCCCAGCAGGGGCAAGGGTAGGAGAACAGGAGGAAGGGCCCGGGATGGTGGGGGCCAGTGGGAGGGTGACGGGTCCTGGGCTGGTGGGGCAGAGGGGGAGGGAAAAGGGTGGGAGGGAGAAAGGGCCCAGGTTGGCGCGGGGCAGGGGGGAAGAAGGAGAGTATGGAAAACTAAGAGCAACTTTTATGAAACCTTTGGTCTTGCTTTGTTAGTTCGCTTCATCTCCAGCGTTGTAGAATAAGCAGTAAAAACCCAATAGCACATACGTTAGGCAAGCAGGAGTGGAAAAGTTGATCTAAGCATAGGTTTTAAGCAATCCATTTATTTTTGGAGTTATACAAATCTTCTGGCTTCTCCACTTTAGCCCTTTCCAAGCCTCTTTCTAAATTTTTTCACTAGATGCCAGCATGCATGCCTGTGTTTAAAATGCATTGTATTTTGGAGTGTCTTACATCTTAGAAATGTCAATAAAGCTTCAAAACAAGGTGGCACAGGTAAAAGAGATCAAAAATCAATTCCCTGGTCACTGAAGTGCAGTCAGATCTGGGATGGCACATTTACTGCTGGAAAGTGTTCCGATTTAATGGTCATGAACACACTATGAGAACCTGAATAGAATAGAAGCTTTTTAACACACATTAATGCCCACAGATTACAAGTGCTGATCTGATCTCCCATAGTCATACCAGCTGCCAAAAGTCCTTGAGGGACCAAGGAATCAACAAGGTATAAGGAAGCCATCACCATATATCACCTATACGGGGGGGAGGGGGGGGGCAGGAAATTGCATAGGGAGAGTCTATGCTGTGCTGACACATAGCTCTTTGCTAGGGTGATCATTTGGAGATGGATATTCCAGCTCCATAGCCAAATTTCACAGACCAAGGAGCCAAAGCAGCTGCAGCATACCTGAGGATCTCTCTCATTTTGTGTGTAAGTGGACATGTACCTAAAATATATATGTATACATACACACTGTATCTGCTTACGTAGATTTAAGACTGTTCATTGAAGCTTCTAAAATACTGTTTCCATTGTTAAAAAAACTAATTAAAACTGTATCTCCACAAATTTGTGTGTTGAGAGTAACAAAACCATTTTGTATTATACAGGTTTTTTGTTATTTCTTGTAATTACAGCATATTTGTCTGGAGTGTTTCACAAGTGTTCTTTTGTGTAATACTGGTAGAGGAGATTAAGTAATATCTTCTTACTAAATTATTGCTCAAGAACATCAAATGTTGTTGTGATGTACTGAGATTTGAGGTAGCATTCCTTTGGCTGTTTTGTTCCTACACCCTTTCTGGATCACAAAGCAAAGTGGCATGTGTTTTCTCTAACATAAATGCCAGTAACCACTTCAACTAAGTGTATGATTCCAGTTTAACTGAGTGGTGGTCATAACACTAATATATCCAAATCAACTTGGCCATATTTATATTCCACTCTGTGCCAGAAACCAGGAACTTCAAAGCTTCTTCCTTTCAGAACTCCAAAGGAATACAAGTTTGTGTTTCTTCATATCATCAGACTTAATTATTGGCAATAAATGACTGCTGGCAAGAGCAACGCATCACATGGCTCCATTTCTGTTTTAGAAAAGGTCAGCATATGGCACAAACACTTTGCTGTATTATGCAGCCTTGTACTCTGATCACATAACACATGCTTCGGAAACATTATGCAATGTTATACTCACTGATTAATGGCTGCTTGCACAAGAAGTTTTTCATTACCCTGGATGCTAGTGTCCTGGGAATGATTAACTTTGTGACATAATTCTCATCACATAAATATGAAGGACTCAAACATAACCTCAAAATAATGTTTCAGAAATAACTGAATTCTTTACTGTTTACTATTGTGTACTGTACGTGATTAAAAACTGCTTTAAAGCTTCAGAGAGGGATAGATAAGTCTGTCTCGGGTATCTGAAAACAAGATTTATATTTAGGAGTTAAAGTTTCACCTAAGATTATTTTTGCACGCAGCAGCTTCTCATTCACAATGTTTTTCCTTTGCTTGTATACATTTGAATTTCCTGAGACTATCTTGGCCACCTCTTTCAAGTGTTCAGAAAATGAGCTAAGTAGAGCAGGCCAAATCCTGCTCTTACTAGATCTGTGTAGCCCATTTAATCATTGCAGCTGAATAGGTATAAATGAGGTCAGCATTTGGTCCAGTGTGGGTGGTGGTTGTGTATACACATATGGGCCTAATTCAGCTCTGTCTTTTCAGGGTAAATCCAGAACCCGCTGCTCTGTATTTATTCTGCTATTAGAGGAAACTGGTCCTAAATGAAGCAACTCTAATGTTTATTTGTGGGCTCAATTCCCTTACATAAAAGTATAATTTACAAATACCTGTCCATACAAATAAAAAGAACATGTTCTGAGTCTAAAGTCAATATATTGAGGTAAGGTGTTTTGTTTTTTTTCCACCCAGACAAACATCTGGAGTATAGACCAAGATTTTACTCAGTAAGGTCACAAGGATTTGGCCAAAAATTACTTGATTCTTCCTAAACATTACACTTGAATTATTTTATTCCTGAAATTTTCATAGCTGAAACTGAGCACGTGTTTTTTAAAAAATCTCAGTAATTTCTCAGTCCCCTTTTCTCACCCTACCATGTGATATTTCAAAGCGTCTTTATAGGCAGGACACTGTTGCTTACTCTGTTAATGGCAATACTAATTAGGTCTCCATTCTTTTCCTCCATTTTTCATTATCAAACAGAGGCTGTGAATGCTTAATCCTTGAATGACCATGACTTTCCATTCCTTTTTTCCATAAGTCAATTAGTATGTGTTTGAATTTTGCAAATTGTTGGGTGTGAAGAAACTATGGTGATGCACACAATTGTGATCCCCATAAAACAAACTTAGAAGAGAAAAACTTGTAAAAAAATAAGTAATTTGACCCTTTCCCACTTTCCTGCAAATGTGAAGATCCATCCAAAATATATTATTTTCTACAGTGTTGAGTGCTACCAGTTGAAAAGGTTTCATAGTTTTCTTAAGGGAAAAGTTGTTTTGTATACCTGGAAATTCAGCCTACAAGATCATCTTGCACTTTAAATTTCTTTAAAATGCTGTATTTTCAATACAAGAAGAGCTCCTGACAATGAGAAGTCCTGTGGCCCCTTAAAGGCTAACAGATTTATCAGGGCATAAGCTTTCATGGACAAAGACCCACTTCATCAGATGCATGGAGTCAAAATTACAGAGGCAGGCATAAATACCTGCTATGTAAAAAAGAGCACTGTTTATCCCTTTATGCATTCACATTAAATGCCAGCCTGAAAATTAAGTCTGCTCTTGACACTCTCACTTATGTATATGATCCTTCCTCTTGCAAATAGCCCAGTTACATTAAATAGGACTGAATGCATGAGTAAGGGCTTTAGGACTAATATTCCACTAGGAGTGGGATGGTCTAGAAATATTACCATTATACTGCCTATGTTCCTTCCTTAGAATATAATCATAACTGAAAGCAAATGAAGAAGTTAAACATTGACTTTCTGTGTGTGCTTTCTAATTTGTGCCTTTTCCCTCATTCCAATTACTATGAGCATTAGCAAATGCTCAAGAAAGCAGACTCTGACTAAGCATTAGCTATCAGCATGGTCTCATTATAGCTAAGGGCCCTTATTCTCCCAAAGCCTACGTGCAGAGCCAGCTAGTCTTTCAGCTGTGATGACGAAATGCCATGCATATCTTCCTGGAATAGTACGCAGATAAGATGCCACTTGTTATGCTGAGGTTTCAGATGAACTCCACTAAGGATTTCAAAACAGCATGTCACAAGTCTATTAGGTTTCTTTAGCAACCAATTCATTTTAGACATCTTTAAGATAAAAAGGAAAAATATTATTTTGTTTACCTTGAAGATTTCACTGTTTAAACCCTTGGAGGAAATGGCTGTGGGGAGTCCGTTTATACATAGCTTACATGTACTATTTTTTAATGATCAAAACAGATTTGTTTACATCATGAAGTACATATTATTTATTATCCAGGAATGATGAAGGAAATGTTATGGCTCTGATGTGCCATTGTGAAAGTCCAAATGTACAAGTTGATGAGCAACTCCCATGAGTAGCTAAGTGCCTTGAACACCCACTGAGTTCAACAGGAGGTGGAGGCGTTCAGGCATATTCTTGCAATTTGCTTAAAGCCTCCAGTACCTGTGCAGAATCTAGTTGATTTCAGTGGAATTCCATGTGGGTGTGAGGATCAGATTGTGGAAACAGGATCTCATTCTGTGATTCCATGTAATTAACCAAATCAGCTCTGGAAACATAAAACTTAAACCATAGAAGCTTATCGCTTAGAGTAAGAGGAGGGGAGCATACTATTACTGCATGATATATTGTTTCAGAAAGAAGCACTGTATTTAGTAATGATTATTTACATAATGTGGAGGTAGGGATTTATTACCTGGAGTTATCTATATGACTAGAGCAGAGTTACTTGAATGTGGTTTTTTTTCTTGTTGGTTTTCAAGGTGGTTTTCTTTTCCATGGAATATACATTATTATTAATTTGTGATGTGACTTGATTTTCATACTGTTCATTAATGATGAATATGATAAATAATCAAATTAGCCTCAGTAATAGATAGCCTGTAGCCTGGAAATATTGAAAATTAAGAGCTTGATCTAATTCACATTGAAGCCAGTAAGAGGTTTTTTTCCATTCACATAATGGAAACTGGATCACACTTAACATCTCTAATATTATTCCAATCGTGCATTCCTAATGCATATGCAATTCCCAGTGAGGTAACTAGAAATCTTGGGGAGAAATGACTGATTTTTTTTCTACAACTCTTGGTGAACATAGAATGAATTTGACCTCTCTATAGAGATCCCACATAAGGCTCTATGTACCACTTAAGCCTAACAAAAGAACACAAAAATAGCCATACTGGGTCAGATCAATGGTCTGACTAGCTCAGTGTCCTTCCTTCTGACAATGGCTAGTGCCAGAGACTTCAGAGGGAACGAACAGCACACCAGTATTCACTTAGGGCGCGCGGGTGTCGACATCAAAGGTATTTGTTGACCACCCAGGTATGCGTCCAGACTATCACGCTGAGCCGACAAACAGCTGATCAGCTGTTTGTCGGCTCAGCGCGGCAGCCATGTAAATTTAAATGAAGCGGCGATTATTTAAATCGCTGCTTCATTTTCCTGTGTCTGGTAGCCTAATCTACATACCTCTGGCAACAGAGGCATGTAGTCTAGACGTACCCTTAGTGACCCACCCTCTGTCATCCAGTTTCAACTTCTGGATGTCAGGATTAGAGACATCCAGAGCATGGAGTTACATCCCTGCCATTCTGGGTAACTCATCTAATTATTTTTGAACCCAGTTACCACTTGGCCTTCGCAATATCACCTGGCAGTGATTTCCATAGCTTGATTGTGAATTGTGTGCAGCAGTACTTTCTTATATTTGTTTTAAATCTGCTCTTCTCTGGACTTTCTCCAAATTATACACATCTTTCCTGAAATGTGGAACCCAGAACTGGACACAGTACTCCAGTTTAGGTCCAGTGGGCATGAAGTAAAGCAGAAGAATTACTCCTCGTGTTTTGCTTACAACATTCTTGTTAGTGCATCCCAGAATCATGTTTGCTTTTTTTGCAATAGTGTCACACTGTTGACTCTTATTTAGCTTGTAGTCCACTACGGCTCCTCAGATCCTTTTCTGCAGTTCTCCTTCCTAGACAGTCACTTCCCATTCTGTATGTATGCAACTTACTGTTCCTTCATAAGTGGAGCACTTTGCATTTGTGCTTATTGAATTTCATTCTGTTTACTTCAGACCTTTTCTCCAGTTTGTCCAGAACATTCTGAATTGAATCCTATCCTCCCAAACTTCATATGTGTACTCTCTATGCCATTATCTAAATCAATGGTGAAGACATTGAACAGAAGCAGCTACAGAACCGTAATTTTTGAAAATTAATTTTTACCCCCTTTTCCTGATAATTGATAAATATGTGAAAACAACATCAGATCCCATTCAGATCCTTGGGCAAACCAGCTATTTACCTCTCTGCACTGTGAAAACTGACTCTGTATTCTTACCCTTTGTTTGCTACCTTTTAACAAATTCCTATTCCAGGAGAGAGCCTTCTTTCTTATCCCATAACTACCTACTTTGCTCAAGAGCCATTGGTAAGGGACTGTACCCATGTACACTATATCTACTGGATCATCCTGGTCACTTGTTTGCTGACCCTCTGCTCCCCTAGAGTTCTAATAGATTGGAGAAGCATGATTTCCTTTTGAAAAAAGTCATGTTGCCTGTAAAATTTAGTTCAGTGTTATTTTTAGGAGCAAGATAATCTTATGCCTCAGGATGTAATTTAATCACTGACTGACAATAATGAGGAAACTTTCCCTATGGGCAGTTTATTCCATAATTCTTTTCATTCACACTTTTCTGAAGCTTCTGGTACTTGCTGCCATCAGGTAGGATACTGAATTATATGGACCTTTGGGCCTATTCGTGCGCCAGCCCTTTGAACCAAAGTGTGAAATTTAACTTAAATTATACAAGAAGCTAAATAAACAAATGCTTCTTTCTGATGTTCTCTGGTTAATAAAGCTGATTGTTTTTTTACTACTAACCATGTAGTATTTTGCTTAAAATCATTCATTGTCGTTTTCTCTGTTTTCCAAGGTTTAAAATCATTAATTTTGATACCTGTAAAAAAAAAAAAAAAAAAAAAAGATTGGTTTTTCATGAAGTACAGTAGAAGAAATGTATATCTTGTTTCTTATTGAAATTTCATTTCAATGTATACAGAAAAGAATGCATAAATATGGTTCTATGCCCTGGAAATTATTTAGAGATACAATTGTTACAAATTACCATTCTGTCAAATTTTCCCAAGCCCCAGAAACAAAAGAATATGGGTAGAACATAGACCATAAAAAAAAATCACCAGCCACATCTGTTAAAGCCAGGGAGAATAGATGGACTCTGCTGAATGCCCTAAAAATCAACAATTCCAGACTATTTGATATTATAAAATAATAACAATGGCTTTTGCCCATCAGAGATTTGCAACAGAATTGTAAACAGCTTACATAATGGTAAAGAATGAATAGCAGCTCAATAGACTTCTTAAATGCTAATAGAATTATGACTCTCCTTTCTTGTGTAATTAGATGAACACCATTTAGAAATACAAAATTATGACTTTTAAGACTTACTGTGGGGAGTATCAGATTATTTTTATGCCTCCCATCCATTCCTCTGAGAATAATTTAACTGCTAGTAGCAGATGGTGATTTTTAAACCCACTGCTATTTTGGTGTGCTTTTTTAAAAAAAGCAAAAAGCCTAAAAATAGACCCAAGTTACCATATCCTGCAAAAATATGTTGTCAGCTCTTTACTCTGCTGGCTGAAAACAAATCTGTCAGCAATTTCTTTGGGTTAAAGTATCTGAACACTTGTAGTTTTTTTTTTTAAAGAAACCTTTTTAAGTGCTGTGTAAGAGAGTCCATTTAAAGCTTTAAGTGTCAACAAATTACCATCTGCTGTTGTAAAGACACTTTATCAGATTGATGAGACCTTCTCCATTAATGTTCTAGAGCAACTGCATGAATTACACTTAAAAGTCTGAATAAGCTTGAAATCAACAGCTTCAGCTGTACTGAACAGACATGCAGACACACCCAGTAACATATAACTATGAAAACTAAAATGCGAGTGTAAGTTGTGTGTAGGAAAAGCCTTCATAATAGTTCTTCAACTAAGGCTTTTACTTCTCCTTTAAAATCATTTGTTGCAGTGTAAGTGTGTGGTTAGCTACTGGATCACAGAGAACAGGGAAGAGGAAGGTTGGCTGTGCTTTTATTTGGCTTACATAATAGTAAGAAAATTCAGTATTTTTCAAAAGTACCTATAGTTCAACTGTAAGCAGTATTACCACAGTTCTTCATAGTGGTCACTCTGGGCAGTTCCTGTGCAGAGGAATCAAATGTAAGCCTTTCAAGTATAAGACATGACTAACTATTGTTATCTATACAGTACCATTCATGAAGATCGCGCTGAACAATATGGGTAGGGTGCTACATGAATAGATTCTTGGGTCTCCTTGGGGTAAAGCGTTGCTATTTTAGTAAAAAATATAAATACGCAGAATATTACATAAATCAGGCAGGTACTGTATTAACTGGCCTCATTGTTCAAGGCCAGACCTTGTAAGTGTAGAGCAGTGGTCTCCAACCTTTTTAACCACAGGATCACTTTTTCAATTTAAGTGCATTGTAAGATCTAACTCCAACCCAAATACCCTTTGCCCCACTTCCTTCTTGCCCCTTCTTTGAGGCATTGCCTCTGCTTCAACCTGCTCACTCCATCCCTCTTCCTCCCCTATCCTTGCTCACTTGCGTCAGGCTGGAGTAGGGGGTTGGGGTGCTGGCTCTGGTCTTGAGCCAACGAGTTTGGAGTGTGGGAGGAGCTCCAGGCTTAGCCCAGGGTGGGGTATTGGGGTCCAAGCTCTGGGAAGGAGTTTGGGTATAGGGGTCTCATGTTTCAGGTAGGAGGTTGGGTGTAGGAGGAGGTTCAGGGCAAGGACAGTCAAAACCCCAAACTAACCCACTTTGCAAGCAGTAAAAGTAGTAACAACAACCCCACACGTACGTGTTGGGTGGGGAGGTGAGAAGGAAGGACTGTGTGTGTGTTGGTGAGAATAACAGACACATCCACAGTGTGAGAGTGAGACAGAGATTTGCATTGCCGAGCTCCCTCCATCCCCTTCTCTCTCTGTGTAGATAGGGTACAGAAGTGGGGGGAGGAGGGACACCATGCCATCAGTGCCCCCCTTCTCCCTCCCACACCCTGCACAGCAAACAGGAGGCTCCCAGGGGGGCAGCTCCAAGGCAGAGGGCAGGAGCAGCATGACAGTGGGTACAGGGGCACCTGAAGTGCCAGCACTTCCTGGCCAAACCAGTCAGGATCTGCTGTCAGAGGCTCCAGGATCTACTGGTAGATCCCGACCTATTGGTTGGTGGCCACTGGTATAGAGCATCTGTGCTGGAGTCTAGAGAGCTCAGCAGCTGTCAGGATCAGGCATTTATTTTGCCTCATAATTTATAAACCAATTAAAAGAAGTGGTTAACATGTTATGCTCCAAAACCTAATTCCTTAAACAAATCTGAATTCTGTTCAGCATCCTTTGTTTTTCATATGTGTGGTTGTAAATTTTGCTCTTAACTCTGTGAGGCACAGAAGGCTTGGGTAGATGGCTCTACACTTGCACATTTGCATTAGCTGCTGCAAACCTAATCTAGCTAGGAAACTAAACTTTGGAAGTGGTGTTTCTAGCTGTACCCATAGATGGCTGTGCCAGGGGCTACTGCCCCACAACAGTACTAGTAAGCTTTGACTCCCCATGCTGACTGTCGGCTCTTCTTTCCATCACCTAGTGTTCCTGGGTCCTAGAGCTAGAATGATCCAGTAGTAAGGGCCTTGGAAGTAATCAAGGCAGAGTAGTCAAAGTGGTGATGGTTCTGATTTGCAGGAAAGCTGGGATGGGAAGAGGAAATTAATAGGGACAGAAAACATGAAATCAGCAGCCTCAGAGGATGAAATCTTCAGAGGCAGGCTTGTTTCTTAAAGTTGGTACAGCTCAAAGCACTTTGGGGTTCACATTGTATTTTGAATGCAAATAAGTAATAATAAGGGAAGGATGCAGACCAGAAATTAGCTCGAGGAAGGCAGAATGATACATATGAGAACTTTTACATCAGTAATAGCAAGGAAGTAGGGAAAACTGAGACACATCATACTGTCTGTTGCAGATACATAATCACTGAGGACAAGTTTAAGCATTTTTTAAATCAAAGAAACAGATGTTTTTGCATAGTATTCAGCCTCAAAATGCAGAAAATATTTCTTAATATTTCTGACATTCAGGCAGTTTCTGTTGCCAGAGGATGTGGTGAAGGCTAGAACTTTAACAGGGTTCAAAAAAGAGCTAGATAAATTCATGGTTAGGTCCATCAATGGCTATTAGCCAGCATGGGTAGGAATGGTGTCCCTAGCCTCTGTTTCTCTGGAGGTGGGTGACGGGGGAGGGATCACATGAGGATTACCTGTTGTGATCCCTCCCTCTGGAGCGTCTGGTATTGGTCACTGTTGGCAGACAGGATACTGGGCTAGATGGACCTTTGGTCTGAACCAGTATGGCCATTCTTGTGTTCTGATGTTCTCTTTACAAAGTGAAAGGCAAGAGCATATGTGGATTACGTGGTTCCAAGTGTTTAAGGAAGTGACAAAATGGCATGGAACAACCTTCATTTTCACAGAAAGTAGTGAAGAAAAGAAGCGCAGCATTTAAAACAATTTGATTGTTTCAGTAATTCATTGTTTCCTATTTAAAAAACAACAACTTAATATCTTGCCATCCCCCATATAGGCCTCATCTTTCCCATCAAAAACCTCTTCTCCATCTATCCCTGGCTTATCTCCTTTGTAAACTCTACTCCTGCTCTGCCCACAACACTTTTACTCTCTGAGCACTGATTGCTCTAGAGTGTTGCAGTAATGCACTATTGTCTGGGGAGCCTCCAAGCTATTCTCCCATTAATAGCAGGTTTATCAGATAGAAAAACGTGGATACTGCAGCAATGTCACCGGGCCCCAAAACTTGAGATAAGACCTGGTAATGGAACTCTCTAGCTGAGATGATAAAAGTTAGTTAGATCCAATCTTAAAGTATCATGTAGTTTCTTAGTTGTGAGATTTGGTTAAGCACTGAAACGGGCAGTGATAGACTGACCATCGCTTAAAATCTTTAAGACAAGAATGAATATATTTTAAAACAATATGCTTTAATCTGGCTATTGGGAGAAATCGGGGGGGGGGGGAGGGGCTGGTCCCCTGTGGCCTTGAAATCTATGAATCTGAGTCTCCTTCCTTCATGGGCTGTGGGGAGAACAACATTGCCTACAACATGCATGTAACACTTGCAGCTCTGTATTAAGATAATGACTGTAATCAAGTCTAATGCTTCATGATTTCAGTCAGTCATCTTGGGTAGTTAGGAAGGAATTCCACCCCTCATGTAATTTTGCTAAGATATAGTCTGGAAGCGTGAGGAAGGAGGGTTTCACCCTGCTCGGAAGTATCAGAGATTGGCCACCACTGGAGATTGGTTATTTTGGGGGATGAACAAATGCTCCCAGATTTGGTTCAGAGACTCTTTTGTCTAGATGCCTGACTGTAGTGTCTTGTTCACTTACTCCTGTAGTAAGCTCAAAGATGATGAGCATCTGAATGAAGTCCTCTGATCTGTGATAATACAGGAGGCTAAAAAAGATTATCTAATTATCCCTTCTGGTCTTAAATGTCTGACACTATAAAACCAGGAGGCACATCAAAATGGCTGTGCAATGGCTATCCTTTTTGCAGGTGGGGATGTGGTTACTGTGGCACTGAAGCCCCAGTTATTTCTGGAGATGGCATCCACAGGAAGTCATATTGCCAGTATTTAATGAGATGGCATAAGCTGCAGCCTAAAGCTGAATCATGGATTACAGTGCTTAATGGAAGCTTTGGTTATGCAGAGATGATAAAATCAGCCATGAACAGTTCTGCTGTTTGCTGGAATTAAACAAAGAGAGAGATGAGGTGAAAACAATGTTCTGTGCTGTATAATTATTTTATTCATTCTGCTGCCCAGATTTATCCCAACAACTGACTTCAGAAAACCCCACATGATAAATAAATAAAATATAATGTTCCTGGCAGTAGAGCTCATTTTGCTAACATGAACATTTGGCAAGTTTCTATATTCTCAGGAGTATGACTGAAGAAAAGATGCTATAGTAAAGCAAAAGAATCAGACAGAACAGAGCTCGGCTCTACAACCCTTATATTGGGTAGCACTTATTCATGTGTTCAGTGAGATTGCTTGTGTAATCAAGTACTTACCATGTGTGAGAGTTGGAGAATCCAGCCTCAGCTCCATAAAGCAAAGGGGGAAGAAGAACAGAAGTCCTTTGGCCTGATTTTATTTTTTAAGATTTAAAAGGTAATATGGAGAAGGGAAAAATGGTTTGCAGAGCCAGGTGGGTAATTATAGTTAGGGAAACTATACAGAGCTCAATTTTCCTAATTAGTTACTCCTTATAAAAGGATGTAGGCAGGTGCCAGAGATTGGCTCATTTTTTATAAGTAAATATATTTTTGACTGTTCCAAGCCTTCAGGACATTACTGGTGTCTCCAGGTGCATCGTAATCTAAGTGAACCACACAGCCTTAATTGCATAACACAACACTGTTACAAAATGTTACCACACCAACAGCAATTACATTATTTCATAACAAGGAGCAGTTGTTCTACAGAACATTTTACCCTTAAGGGAAAACTTCTAATTATTAAAAACAGAGCGAGAGAGAGAGAGTGTTTGTTTAAAAACAACTAGGCCTCATGGTCAGATGGACTCCAACAGAAGTGTGTGTCAGAGGCTAAATAAACGTATCAGCACAGCAGGTTGCTGTGAGCTTATTGGGATGAGATGGACCACCTTATTGGAAAGAATAACATGGCCATTTTGGTGAGGGAGAGATGTGGGGGAAGAACTGGGATGAGGAGACTCTCTCAGAGGGAAATTGCAAGTGTCTGCCAAAGGGAAGATAGACCAGAAATTTGCTCCTGGATAAAGGCCATAATTCTCAACTGTGAGTTGCAGAACACTCACCCACTGAAGGATGTTGGGAGCCCTCTGCACATCACAGCTATGGAGCCTCTACTACAGATTGAACCTCCCTGGTCTGGCACCCTTGGGACCTGATAGGTCCCACATGAGGGATTTTTCTGGACTAAGGGAGGTCATTTCTGGACCCCTGCTACTGGTTCCCCTGGCCTGGCCTCCTGGTCGACTCCACATCTCCTGCTGGCCCCACTGCCCTTCTGATCCTGCCAGGCAGCCATCACTACCATGACTTCCAGCCCCACTGGGCAGCCACACACACAAGCTCCAGGACCTGCCAGGCAGCCACGCGCTATGGCTCCAAGACCTCTGGGCAGTTGTGCACTGAGGCTCTGACACCCACTGGGCAACCGCTGCTGTGCACTGTCTCTCCCTGCCCCACCGAGCCACTGCCACTGTGGCTCCCTACCTGACTGAGCCACAGATACCATGGCTCCCAGCACCACCGGCAGCCACATGCCAGGTCTCTCAACCCTGCTGGGCAGCCCTGTCATCAGCTCACTGTGGTCCATACCGCTAGCTCTCCACCTGGACCAGGGGAGGTCATTTCTGCAACATCTGTGCCCAACGATGGATGTTGCTGGACCACAGAATCCCAGTTAAGAGAGGTTTCTTATTTCTTGTGTCTCAGTGATTCAAACACAACTATGCTCAAACTCCAAAAAAAATATATACTTTTTTCTGGCAAGCAGCTGTACAAACATAAATCCAGATTTTACAGCTTCTTTCCTTCTTGCACATTAACACCAGCAATTCAAGTTCTGCAGGGTAAAAACCAGTCTTGAGTTGTGCAGGTGGAAAGAGCTAATTTTCCCATCTCACTGCCTGTCATTGCCCTGCTTTGTACAGTCCTGATGCCCTTAAAATTCCACCTGTCCTGCTAGAAAAGTGTAATTTTATTAACAAGGACAACGTATTGGTCAGCCACATACACACACATGTCCTTTGGGGAAGTAATGTAGAGCAGTGGCTTGGAGAGTAGGCCTGGCAGTCAGGACTCCTGGATTCTACTTCTGAATTTGCCACTGAGCTACAGTGTAAATTTGGGTAAGTCACTTAATTGCTTTTGCCTCATTTTCCCCATATATACATAGAGATAATACTTGTCCCAGAAGGCTGATGTGACAGACTTAAAGATTTTGAATTTATTTGAGATCCCCTGAAAAGAGGAGTAGTTCTACTCCTACTGGCTTGAGGTTTAAAATAGTCCATTTCTACCCTGGTGCTGTATTTCTACAGCCTATTACATGGGCTTGTTGCAATGTATCTTTGGGGATATGCTATCCTATCTCTCATGTTCTCTCCCTCCTCTTTCCCTAATATTATTTTAGGGCTGTCGCCTGAGAGAGAAGAATTCTGGGGTCAAGAGGAGTGCCTTAGATGCTGGTAGAAAGATGTTTGTCTGCCATCTCCAACTCCAGCCAACAACCAGCTGGGATTTAATTGTGGATGACTAATGGGATGTGTGGATGAAGCCTCCAAGGGGCAGGTCTTTCCCAGACAGCATGTGTGACTCAAATCATGATTATCCATTCTTCCACCTTTATTAGCTTTTTCATATCTGTGATCTCTTAGTGTCCATTGGACTTGTAGCCTTACAGTCTTGTAGGTCTGCAAGTATTGCATATTTCAGTATTGAGATATTCTGTTGCTTATGCTTCCAACAATGTGGATGAGAGTTTGCAGTTATCCTTGAAAATGAGGATGAGAGGTGTTGTATGCCCTTGTGACAATTTTTATCAGAACCAGCAATATACAGTAGCAGCTCAAATATGTCTATGTCTATCTAATAAGTATGTAAAGTGGAAAATTGCAGAGTAGTGTTGTCTTGCTCACCAAATCATTTTATATTTGAATTCAAATGAACTTAAAGCTTCACTTGCGTCTTGAGATTCTAAAATGGGTCGAGTTACTCAAGCGTCAGTTTACAACTGTACCTGACTACATTTTTATTCTTGATCTAGGCTGGCTCAGCAAAAAGTAAACCCCGATGTGTACTTGCTAAATGCACATGCTAACATTAACCAATGTCCAATCTCAGGATTCAAACAAAGCAAACCACAGAGGAGAGTCCCAATAAACTGCAGCTCTGTTTTAAATTCTCATCAGTGCTTGAGTCAATTTATATACAAAGCCTTGTATTCCCCATTACCAGTAATACTATCCTTAGGATTGTCCATCTATTGTGAGGGAGAGGCATCCCTTATTCCTTGAGTGCCTGATCCAAAGCGCCATGAAATCTCTAGAAACACTTTCACAGTTTTTTTTTTTTAATCAGGCTCTTTCCCCTTTATTAATATTTTTAAAATGTTCACAGAGGCCTGCTTGAACTATTGATGTTGGCAGCGTCATCAAAAGCAGCATCATGCACATCATGTACCCCTGACACGAGGTTCGTTTAAGACAGTGTTTAAGATAGTGTTCATGTCTATAGTTAAAGGTGTTATTTTTAGATGGAGAATAGATTCATTGTTAATACGGTGGCTGCAATGAGATTTTAATATCTGGAATGGCATTACTTCAATTAAAAGTATAGCATGTGCTCTCTAAACTCAGAGAGTAAAGGAGTTTTGGTTTCCAAAGCCCAATTTGGAAATGACTGGTACAGGACCACTGTGCTTGCACACTACAGGATGTTCTCACTGTAAGTCCAAAAAACTTTTTTTCCCACAGCTGAATTGCATTTGCACATTTTTTTTCATGATTCAAGAGCGGGGAATGGGAGTTCTTATAATGCATCAGTTCCTACAAGTGTGAACTATTTTAGTGTGGAATGGATGTATACCAGGGCAACTTATAGCAGGACTCCCTGTATTTTTATTCCTGTATTGTTCAAGTAGATGCTCCCTAGAAGCATCTACACAGGAAATACTGCTAGGTGCTGAAAATGCCTATAATGATGGTTTTTAATTATGTGATCACTTGTTCACTTTGACTGTATTAAAACCGCAATCTCATCTTTAATGTGCCAGCAAACAGCCATCTCTCCTGAAATTTAGGGGGGGACCTCAGCTAACTTGGTTTCCTATCCATAATAGACTGCTTGTGTAGAAAAGTTACCATATTAGAGACATCCAACTTTAGATTGTGATTACCTGCTGTCTTGTAAAACCTAAGTGTTCATTTTCTGAGCAAGGGCATGCAGCAAATACCTATTTTAAAAAATACAATATCCTGGCAGGGGTAGTTTGGCATTTAGACCATCATGTCTGCAAAGCACACATTCATGCCCTTGGTTATACTGTCAACAAACAAAAAAGCTCATGCTCACATACACCTTCCTTTTTCTGGTCCACTCCTGTTTCTTGGTCTCATACAGACGGTAAGTGGAATGACAGTTTTGCCCTATATTCTCTTGTCACCCACCAGTAGGACATTTACAGCATAACAGATTTGAAGAATCAGTGGCGAGTTCAGAGATAAATCATCTAATGCAACTTTTCATTCATTAAATTATAATTGAATTCTGTTTTAATTCTCATATCCTTGAAATAGTACTTGAATATATTTGACATAGACATAAATACAAGTACTTATATACTTGAAATAGTACTTCAAGTGTGGGGTCAACAGAGAGCCTAGATTCTGTTCTTTCTAAAGATAAACTATGAACACTAAATATGCTATCATCATGGAGAACGTGGTCCTGAGACATGCTAAGCACTTGCTGCAACTGCTCTTCCTTTTTATGGAAGTTTATGGTCCTTATTTCCTATCAAGGTTGGGCCTTAAAATTATAGTCACAAGGGTTTCTTTTGTTTGTTTGTTTTTGTTTATAACAGCTCTTCTTACCAAAATGAAATCATCCCAAAATGACATGGCAAATTTTCTGACTTAGCATTTCCAGTTTACCACAAAAAGAATGGAATGCATGAAGATTTCATATAATATTTTTCCAAATGTCAGTATGCTAATGGAAAGTTTAATATGTGGAAACAGTATTATTATTCATACGCTGGTGTCACACACACCATACTGAACACTCAGACATTCAGGAAAGACACATTTGAATGTTTGCAAACACTGAACATGCGTTCAGTCTTATATGACTTCATTGGTACTAGTACTACTCTTGTGTAAAGTTAACCACGTGTGTCAGTCTTCACAGGATCTGGGCCTAAGAAATATCTTACATATAACTTGATCTTTTCACTGCTTTTTGCAAAGTATGTGAGGATCTTGGACTGACTTTGCAAAACTAGTGAAAGGATTAACACTGGATCTTAGACTTCCAGCACTTTTGTGTCTTTCTCAGCCATGCTGGTTTTTGTGTCAGCTGTTTGTACTACTGGATTTTATAAATGTCCTGAAAAGTTTTGGATGACTAAAATTAAGTGGCTTACTTTGTAGTGTTATTGCTCATATTGGACACTTTTCACCAAGCTTCTTAAGAATTGGTTTTTTTTTTATGGCATTAGCCTGTCAATGGGGAGACAGGGACATTTTCTTGTTGTTGCTGTTAATCTAGTACAGTAATTCTTCATTTAACACTATCGATGTGTTTCTGAAAATGTTCTTGCTAAGCGAAAACGTGGGGTCAATTTTCCCATTAAAAATAATGGAAAAGGTGGGGGTTGCGTTTCAGGTGGTGGTGGCAAAATCAATTTTTTGTTGGTTCTCAGTCATCAACGTCAGCATTAGATATCTAGCAACACAAGATATCTAGCAACACAAGATATCTAGCAACACAAGTCACCACGGTTTGTTAAAACACGAAGATAAACACATGAGTGAGAGGAGTGCTGTGACTACGTGTATTCATCTGCTTGTGTGTATTACCACTGTTTTCACCAACTTATGCCGCCATGCGAAGTATTCCGCCACTTGATTATTTTCGTATTATTTCGGGGATGGTCATGTTATTCAAAAAACTTTCCCTAAAAAAAAATCGTGCTATTGCAAAAACATGTTAAGCAGGCACATGTTAAACAAGTAATTACAGTATACTTATTCCTGTTTAGTCATGTCCCACATTGACTTATATTTAAAATTGAAGGTAAAGATCCTCAGACTATACATATTTTTAGGCATGACCTTGCTCACTGAGGTCAAAGGTAAAGTGTTTTTGAATTGTGAAGGATTTTTTTTTCCCAAACTAAAATTAGATGAGCCCAATACAAGGATAAGGGGAAAACAGAGGCCTGTGCTTGGAATATTTTCATTGTCAAAAGACCTGATTCTTCTATGTTGCCTTGGTAGTAATGAGGTAGGAATAACTATTTCAGCTGATGAAGTTACTCTGGTGTTGAATCAGTGTCGGTGAGATCAGAACTGGTCCCTGAATTATAGAAAAACAGCTCTCTGTTTCTGTCGCTGGGAATATAATCGTTCTGTCAGGTCTAGTGTACTCTATACCTTTTCTTCAAAGGCGATATATTGACCTGAACTGAAACCTCAGAGGTCTGGTTAGCAATAAATATCTAGAAATGAATTTTGGCCCAATTTTCATGTATTGACAGAGAGCAAGATCTTGGTTTTCACAATCTGTGACTTGAACTCTGCGGCTCACAAACCAGTGCTTTTATTCAAATCAAGAATGTCGATTTACCACAACACTGAACACTGCTTTGCTAAAAATATCTCCCCAACCCATAGAGCTGTGGCTTGTGGCCTTGGTGTCTAGGCTTTTATTCCCTCTAAATATATTCTGTACTTCTTTCTGTGTGGTTGTCTTGTTGAATAAATAACAGGCAGTGGGCACGGAACCAGAATTCATGTCTGTGTATTATATACAACAAAGCAAGCAGCCTTTGAAGTGAAGGGGTAGAATTTCATTCGGGGGTTCTTCTGATGTCAAAAACCAGAAGCAAATCTCAGCAAGGCATACATAAGCATGAGAACCCAGAGACAGAATTGTAGCCAGTCATTCAAGATGTGCCTGTTTTGTTTTATATAACCCACTGAGCCAAGTCTTTAAACCATGCTTTCTTCTCTCCTCTGAAATTCCCCCAAGCTCTCAAGGGTCCTGTTGCCCCCCACCCCTCTGTGTGTGTGTGTGTGAGTGTTTGTGTTCTTGTCTGCCTGCCTCTCTTACTGCACCATGTTTCCCATGTGACTTTATTTACCACAAGAACAGCTCTAGGCTAAGGGTGATCAGAGGAGCGTTACATATTGCTCTATGTATTGCCTGTTTGCTCAGTGTCTCTGGAATACTGCTGGTAGTGATTAGCACATCTCTATCTCCTTTGGTCAAGTTGAGCAGAAACGTACCCAATGAGCATTTCCATTGAGCTCACATTCCATTCAAAGAATCTACACCTATAGGGCCTGCTTTCAAATGAATGGGACTATTCATGGACATAAGGGAGTTAGAATTGAATCCTCTGGTAGTAGGTTGATTGACTCTTGGAATTCTTTGGTCTGATGCATGCTATTAATATGGTCAGTAGATGTTAATTCTGATAATTCAGTAGTAACCACTGCAGTTAAAAGTGTTTACTCTATGGTTAAAGCTACCCTGGCACTTTACAGCACTGTCACTTTCTGGCTCAGGTGAATGAAAAAACACCTCCCTTCCTCCAAGCACAGCAAGTTACAGAGCTGTAAAGTGCCAGTGTGAACCAATCTATTGCATTGGGAGCCCAGTGCTGTTGCTACTCCTTTTATGGAGGCTGTTTACATAGAGCGCTGTGGTCACACTTTCAGTTTAAACCGCTGCCCCAGCTGTGCTCTAAACTTTTGAGTGTAGACAAAGCTTATTTTAATCATCTATTTTGAACCTCTGTTTAGTAACTGTAGCTCACACTTCTGATAACCTGCTTGGAAGACCAATTTGTGTTGTATGTTCATTAAGTGCTGAATTAATCTCCTTAAGTTGGGCCACCCGGATACTATGGGGATCAGTGCCTTAGAATGTGTTTATTAATAATAAATAAAAAGTACAGAAAAATACTTTCTTTGTAGTAACTGTCATCTCAAAGCAGGCCTGAAATTGGTAGTTTAGCTGGAATGTTCTATAAATTGAAATTTTCTTTGTTTCTTTCTTTTCTCTCTTTCTTTCTGCCCTGCCCTGCCCTGCCCTGCCTCTGTGAGCAAGAGTAGGTATGGATTCTCTATGGATACATTTACATTCTCTGCAAATGTAAAACTGATGATCTGGACTTTCTGTTTGAAGTAAATTCCAGTTCAGTAATGCTTGGTGTTTGGATAGATTTTCTAATACTATGATAAATGTAAGGGGGTAGTAAGTTCCAACTTTCTATTTTAAGTAGTAGTAAACACTACACCAGATGTGGGCGTGAAGGACCCTGAAAAAGCCAACTGAGTTCTGCTTTTATTAAACATTTTTAACTTTCATAACTGAGAAGTTCAAGGCATTGTTTATGGGGTTTTTTTTTAAACAGCTGCAAAAAACAGGCTTATACAACTTAGTTTGCATAAGGGCAGTGAGTCATCCACATCTTTTGTGGTTGTGTGTTATAACACTTTACATAACTTCCATCTTTGAACATGGAATGATGAACATATTTTGTATGTATACTAAAAACAAAAAACAAAAATGTCCACAAAACAAATAGTACCATATATTAGGCACAGGTATAACTCCACAGGTTTACACAAGAGATTAATTTTATTTTCACTGGGGCCTAAAGCCTGCAGGCCTTACTCATATGGAGGTCAAATGTATAAGAAGTAGTAGTAGCCCTGCCCTGCTCTCTTAGCAGGCACTTCAGTGGGGAACTCCAACATGTTGCCAGCACAACTGGTAAGGTTCCACCCCACTGCTTTAATTTCACAAGTTCTTTGGGGATGCCCAGTAGAGATGTTTCTGAATACACAGTATATGTGGGAAACCCCGGCATATCTGAAATGTAAGAAGCTTTTTAGGCATGCTCTGGTTTTTGTATTGTAGTGCTTGGGGTATTCAGGATTTTACCACTAAGAGGTGAGTGGCACATTTTTGAGCCTCAAACCCATTTGAATTTGAGTGATGTTTATTTTAATCACATCATCAATAATAGGGATTTACTAGTGCTGATCCTGAGAGGTCAGGTCGGGCATGTGGTTGGTCCATTGGGAAGACACTAGAGAAATCACACTGGTGCTGACTACTATCATTGTTCTGCTCCTAAATAGAGATCTTCAATCTTTAGAGCAGAGGTAGGTAACCTAAGGCCCGGAGGCCAGATATGGGTGCCCACTTGCCTGGATCTGCCCCCTGAGACTCAGGGCTCATCTTGCCCCAGTGCTGAGGAGCATGCAGTGTTGTTCCTACCCCACTGTGGGCTGGAGCACCCAAAATCTATTAGCCTGTGTCCCCCTAGACTCAGGTGTGTAAGGGGAATGTGGGGAGTGTCTTTCTCCTCATTTGAGGGCCATGTCAATGACGGGGATTTTTTTGTGCAGCCCCAGCCTGATTTTCCTGTGTGTCAGCGGCTCCTGACCCAAAAAAGATTCCCCACCCTTGCTTTAGAGCTACCAACCAACAATATTAGACATATAAAAATCAGGAAAAAGTTGTTTGATTTTTGTTTGATGGGTGCAATATTAATCACTACAGGCAGTCCCCGAGTTACGTGGATCCGACTTATGTCGGATCCGCACTTACGAACGGGGCTTTTCTCGCCCCGGAACTCGCAGGCGGTGGGACAACCCAGACGCGCAGTGGTCCCACCACCGCGTCCTCCGGGGTGAGAAAAGCTGCTCCGAGTGTCCCTGGTCTGCAGGGGGGGTCCCCAGCAGACCAGGGACACCCTGAGTAAAGCCGCAGAGGCGGCGGGGTCCCGCGCCTCCAAGGCTTTGCTCGGGGTGTCCCATGTCTGCTGGGGACCCCTCCCAGCAGACCAGGGACACCCCGAGCAGACCAGGGACACCCGGAGCAAAGCCTTGGAGGCGGCAGGGTCCCGCGCCTCCGCGGCTTTGCTCCGGGTCTCCCTGGTCTGCTGGGGGGGGGGGGGGGGGCGCAGCTAGTGCACCCCCCCCAGCAGACCAGGCTTTTGTTGTGGACGCCTGGGGTAGAGTAGCTGGGGTGCTGCCGGGTTGGTCCTGGGGGGACCTACCCGGCAGCGCCCCAGCTGTTCTGTCCCAGGCTTCAGATTCAGCTGCTGTTGAAACTGATCAGTGGCTGATTCCAGGAAGCTGGGGGCAGAGCAACTCTGCCTCAGGCTTCCTGTAGTCAGCCCCTGGTCAGTTTCAGCAGCAGCGGCTGAATCTGGAGCCAGTTCCGAGTTACGTACAAATTCAACTTAAGAACAAACCTATAGTCCCTATCTTGTACGTAACCCGGGGACTGCCTGTATTTGAGTGCATCTAAAATATGTGAAACAATAAGTAACTATTGCAATTAAAGCCGATCACATCCCACATTACTTTTTCCACCCCTTTCTAGACTGATATTTACTCAGTTACCAACTCAAATGCCAATTCAAGATGAATATTCTTGCACAGTACAAGAGGGAGTCAAGACTTTCCACAGTCAAGACCTGTCTACAAAGATGGGGGGGCTTCCCATCAGAAATTCAAGCCAGTAGCAAAATCATCACTGCAAACTGAAAACGTGACAATAGTGGAGAGTGGTTTCTAAACTGTACCTTTGCACAGTAATATGAAATGTAAGCAAATAATCATCTCTATCTAAATGACTATGAACCCTAACTTCGAAAGTACAGAGTGCACTCATAGTTCCTATTCATTTCAATGGGAGTGGTAGTTCTGCACTTCTGAGAATCAAGTCTGACAAGTTTAGGAGGATCTATGAGGTTACATGATAGGATGCTAAGCCATGAGTGAAAAATGATTGAAGAGGCCAGATAAAAGTGACTTAAAATAAAGACCTTGTCAAAATAATTTCTAAGCAAGGAAATTAAATACTGTAAGCAACAGTTGAAAAAGTGGCAGTTGCCAGAGACTAATAACTAGTTAGGGAAGCAGAAGGGAAGAGATTAGTCCTTGTACCCCTAAAATTATTATTGCAGTTACAAGCTAAATATCAGGAAAAAGTCTGATACTTACACTGTTTATGTACTCATACAATAATTGCTTGACATGCAATGGAACTGGACCCATGCTACCTGATTGTATTTGCATCTACTGATGTTTGCATTATTCATTGGGAGTAAATTATGCAATTGATTATTCTTGCTGTACACAAATTGTCTTAATACTTTCACAGATATTCGTAGTATTCACCAAATAGACGTATCATGGCTGAGGAATTCCTGTGCAATCTAAGGAGGAATTCCTGTGCAATCATAATATTTTATGAACACTTTGTGACCAGTGGCTTGGTAGATTAAAACAGTCATAAAGGAAATTCTAACTTACTTTGAGGGTAGTGGAGTATTTGTTATATGCCTTAATGCGGTAATTCAATGGGTCTATGCATGAAAGAAACACAATCCCTTTCCCAATAAGAACAGCCAGGCTCAGAACTGAAAGACAATGGGGCAAGCTGTTAGCTTCATGGATCCTTTATCCTGCCTTCAACAAGTTGCAAGCACTGTTTTGCTGAAGCTGGGAGCCTGGAGATCAACAGAACACTAGTTAAAAAAGAAGGGGACCAATTGTCAGAAGCTATCCAAGGAGACAAGCTGACTCGGAGACACTCTGCAGAGGGAATTTGAAGGAATTGGTCCTTCCCAGCTCCAGGAAATAGTAATCTTGGGTGGGGGGGAGGAGAGGGGGTGGGAGAGCAAGCATGAGCATATGCTGGTTTGTTTGTTTTTAAGATGAATGTTCTCTTAAATGCTTTTCTAATCAATAATACTCTGCTTGAAGAAGGCTGTCTGGTCAGTTGGTACCCCAGAGAAGGAAACAGAACCTCTGAGCCTAAGCCAGGCCCAATGAGGAAAATCATGGCTGATAAACATGAGATGGAAACTGATTTATACTAAGAAAGTTGGTGGCCAGAGGCCCAAGACTGCAGCGAGGGTGTATTTGAAGAGACCAGGAGAGGTATGCCAGGCAGTTAATCTGGTAACTATGACAACATGCACAAACAATTTTCAGCCTATGGGTTGTTTGCTAACTGTTATGTAAACACTATGACAGTGTCTATGCTGGGAAACTGTAGGAAAAATGGTTGAAAGGTGCTACTACCCAGGTTATTACCTTGTAGCATTGATGGTTACTGTGTCATCTAACCCTGCCTGGTGCTTAAAACACTGGTTGCTGGCGTCACTCTATGTACACTAGAGATCTCATAGTTGCCATGTTGGTCATTAGAATTTTTAGGGAAGAAAATATAGACAAGACCCAATCTTGGCATGTTATAAGTCACCTACGTCACATCGTGGTTTTACTTCTTGACTGGATGGCTAAAAGGTTTTAAACAGGAATAATGAATGTGCTTATTTGTGCACAAATAGCCTCATTTGCATAGGAGTAAGAGTACTTGTACAACAACAGCTCATTTCCTACATATTTGTGAGAACAGGACTAGCAAATAAAAAAGAGTACAAATACGAATGAATGTTCATGAAGACTGTTTTTACAGTAAGAGCCTTTCCCTGTTTGTATCATCCCTCAGAGTTCCATCCAGTCTGAAGATGGATTTAGTTTCTTCAGGGAAGATGATCTCACTGTAGTCAAAGCATGGGCTTTTGTTTGCTACTCTCAGGTATTGCATAGCTGCAGTGGAACCTTGTAAAAAATGTGTGCAGCTCTCTCTGGGCACGTAGGCAGCAAATGCACCTGACCTCCCCACAGGCTGCCTAGCTCTCCCAAGATCATCAGCACCTGCAGGATTGTAAACCGGTTAAGCCTATTATTACAAACATGGATGAGCGCAAGTACTTCATGTAGCTAGCAGACTTAACTGGTGAACATTTTCCCCAGGCAAGCTCACAAGCTGAGTTTTCTGGAAAGCTTCGTATTTTCTGACATACAGTTATGAAATTATGTGATGAAATGTCCTCTGGATGTTTGGAGTTTATTGTTTTAAACCAGGTTCCAGGCATTAACTGTCTGTATGGTTTAAATGCTAGAATTTCTGTTTTGTTTTGTATTTTATGTTTCAGCTGCTTTTTTCTCTTGACACGTGAAGCTTAAGCAGCATCTTGTGTATTAACTCTTAGTGCTTCCGGATGTTTCTGGAACCATCTGTGGCAATGAGCCCCGTGTTGCTCTTACATGTTGACAGCATGAAAGAATCCTGTGGATTTCGTTTGCACCAGATCCTTTACTTTCCATGCATATTGTCCTCCCACTCCCATATTTGTCAATCCACTTCCCTTCATCTTTCCTGTGCCCCATAATAGTCCCCCAACCCCATGAGCCTCCTCCTATAATAATTTCACAAGCCCCTCCCTTCACATGAAGTTTCCCATAGCAGATTTTCTTTATATCTTTCCCGTTGCCAGTTATTTTTCTAAACCAGATCCACATTCTCTTCTTTTGCAACAGGGATTAATCTAATTCCCACTGAAATCAATAGCAATCATCCCCTTTCTTCTGTCCCTCCCTGTTGGTACAAAAGATGAAAATCTATTTAGGATTTTAATTTAAATTTTTCAAAAATATGGGAATATGCAGGTGGCAAGACAGACTCGTTAACATTATCACAACCTATGTTAAAGACGTAAGCTTACTATACATCTACTAAAATAATTAAAATTAAATAAAAAAATATTCAAGCTGTTGCCTATTTGCTGACAAGTTTCAATGAAAGCCAAAGCACTGAATGAATGGTAGCCATTGGCTGAGCATCTACAATCAGAATTTGTTGATGTGCTAAACCAGTTTTTGACAACACTATCCAGGTGCAGAGAGAGTATTTTCTTCATTTCACTTTATTCAGCTACTTCAGTTCAATGACTAATTCATGGAAAGATAAAAATAAAATTGAGAGCTGAAAAGCCGGAAGCTTGTTTTCCTCTTCCAGCCTGTAAATAAAAAAGTACAGATATTTCCTTTGTTTAATAAATCAGGGAGTTTAAATGGAAAACGTGTTTTGAGAAAGCTGTTTTTCTTTCGTATCCAGTGTCACTGTTCACTTGTATTCCCCTTCTATGGACCACCAAAAGCACCCACTCTTCATCTTCTGGCTCCCCAGCTGGGAGGCAACATAGGACTGTCTCTCCTCTGAGTGGCGTATTTGTAGGCTAGACAGTTCCCTGCCCATGGGCATCCAGCAGCTTAGTGGGGGAAAGGCTTTGCCTTCCCAAACCACCAGCCTGGCCCCGCCTACACTTCCCTCAGAATGCTTGCTGTAGGCGTTCTGGGGGCAGAGTGCTGCCCCCAGCCCCTGCTCTCCCTGTGCTCTGGGCCAGGGAGACTGGAACCAAGCAGCCTCCTCCCTCTCCCTGGTGCTCTGGGAGCCACACCACGTGGCCTCCCCCCCGCCTCTCCTAAGCACCAGGGGAATAGTGGTGAGGGGCCACGTGCATGCAGCATGGCTCCCCCACTTCCCTGAAGCACCTCTCCCTGCAGCGCGAAGTGCACATGCTCCCTTGCCTCTCTTCCCCTGCCCCAGGGAGGCTGGAAAGCCATGCTGTGCGCACACACCCCCTTGCCTCTCTTCTCCTTCCTAGTGCTCCAGGGAGGCTGGAGTGTGCTTAGCATGCTGCCCCACCTCCTCCCTTCCTGGGGGGTGGGTATGTTCGGTACACAGCCCCACCTCCTCCCCTCTCTGTAGGGCAGGGCTTCAGCAGAGGGGGCGGAGCTGTAGGTGTGGTTGGGGTCATGCCTGCCCCAGCCAGCCGCCCACGTCCCTGCCTATGCTGGGAATTCCCCAGCAAAGTCAAGCTGCAAAAGCAGGCCTGCTTTACATTTCTCCTCAGAAGCTAAAAACAATATAATTGCCAACAGTTAAGCTACCACACAGCCCTTTTTAAGCAAGCACATTTATTCTTCAGGTGAAAGCAAACCCAGAAGACTTGCTAAAAACAATAGACGAGCCTACATACATGCCAATAAACTTAAAAGAGAATCATCACTCCCTGATTCCAACAAGGGGCTCTATCTAGTAAACAGTTCTCCAAATCCCACCCTGGAGTTTTTCCATGGTCACAAGTCCAAAATAACTCTTAGTTCAGAACAAGCACCCCCTGAAACTGAATGCCATGGTTTTTATCCAGTTTGGGTGTTTGAAGAGTCCCTGAACAGGCTGCTAGCCGACAATGGACTTGTGTTCACAGTGCAGCCTCACAGGGTTGGCTATGGAAGATTTGTACCCCTTTCCTCCTGAGTATGTCTTGGGAAATCTCCTCAACTAACAATTCAGTCTCATCTTAACCCGTTGTTCTGAATAATCCAGTGAAGCTCGTAACACCTCCTAAGGTTTACATTGGTCATGAGTCCTAGACAATTACATACATTTCCATAATAAAACACACACACATTTATTTTAGTTCAGTGAGTTCCTCACATACTTAAGATTAATTCAATAAACTTTAACTTAATTCAAAAAGGTTTGTCCAGCATAGTGGAGATAATTGCCCTCTCTGTTGCATGTTGCTTTATTTTATTTAACTAATAGAAAACATTTTAAAATGCTGGTTTTATGCAATTTTTAATTGAATTCCAATTTCCTTCAAAATGCGGTTTGACCCAAATTAAGAGTAATAATTATTCCTCATCTAGTAAATAAGAAACATCATTTACCATGTTCTAACATTAAAAAATAAGAATATAAATAAATAAACCTTAGCTAAGTTATATAACCTAGAAAATATGTACAGGCATAGTCTAGCTTCTTGGCTAGCAAAAAATGCTACTAAACAAAAGAGATTCAATAGTTATTTTCTTTTTAAAAAGTACAAATGCAAACAAGATTCATAGAGATTATTTAAATCAAGTTTTCCTGCTTGGTGGTTCAATCATGATTAAAACTGGTTTTAATCAATCCACCTTGATGTAATGTGCCTTCACATGGCATTTTTCTCCCTAACCCTTACTACAAGAAGAAGAGGCCTTTTGTCTACTGTTGTGAATTCCTCAGGCCAGGAATTTCATGTCTGAGACTCTACTCAAGAGTCCTTAGACCAGATCTAGAGAACTTCTAACCTTTCTGTCTTCCCTTCATCAGAACAGCCTGAGCGCCTCATTCTGTGTACCCCAAACCATGTGGCAAATAAACTAAGCAGAAAAAGCTGCATCATCTATGCGGCTTGGTTCTGGATCAAGCATTCCTAAATTGGGAAATTTCCTCAATAGACTTGTTTGCTACCAATGTGAACACAAAGATCTGCTGTCGAGGATGACAGTTCGAGAGGTCTCAGGCTATATCTACACTGCTGGGGTTTTTTCAGCAGAAGATATGCAAATCACACTTTCATTTGCATATTTTCTGCTGATCCTTTTTGCAGAAGAGGTTTTGCCACTAAAAAGCCCCGTGTACATGGGGCCATTTGTCAGAAAAAAAACCTTTTTTGCAAGATCCCTTATTCCTCCAAAAATGAGGTTTACAGGATCTTGCACAGAAGGGGTTTTTTTCCCCCACAAATGGCCCTGTCTACATGGGGCTTTTTAGCAGTAAAACCTTGTCCGCGAAAAGGATTGGTAGAAGATATGCAAATGAGAGCACGATTTGCATATCTTCTGACGAAAAAAACAGCAGTGTTGACATAGCCTCAGTGGGATAGCCATGTTAGCCTGTAACTTTGAAAACAATCAGTGGTCCCGTGGCACCTTAGTGACTAACCAAAATATATATATTATATAGCATCATGAGCTTTCGTGGGCAAAAGCTACTTCAGATGAGCTTATCTGAAAATGTAGGTTTTGCCTATGAAAGCTCATAATACTATATGGTTACGTCTAGACTGGCATGATTTTCCGGAAATGCTTTTAACGGAAAAGTTTTCCGTTAAAAGCATTTTCGGAAAAGACCGTCTAGATTGCCACGGACACTTTTCCACAAAAGCACTTTTTGCGGAAAAGCGTCCGTGCCAATCTAAACGCGCTTTTCTGCAAAAAAGCCCCGATCGCGATAATGGCGATCGGGGCTTTTTTGCGGAAAACAAAGCTGAGCTGTCTACACTGGCCCTTTTGCGCAAAAGGACTTTTGCCTGAATGGGAGCAGAATAGTACTTGCGCAAAAACACTGACAATCTTACATGACATCGTCAGTGCTTTTGCGGAAATTCAAGCGGCCAGTGTAGATAGCTGGCAAGTTTTTCCAGAAAAGCGTCTGATTTTCCGGAAAAACTGGCCAGTCTAGACACAGCCTATATGTATATAAGTTTGAGAGGGGTAGCCTTGTTAGTCTGTTTCAGCAAAAACGATGAGGAGTCCTGTAGCACTTTCAAGACTAACAAATTTATTTGGGCATAAGCTTTCACAGGCTGCTTGGAGTGGAAACTTCAGTTTGGCAGGTGTGCGTACATATATATATATATATATATATATATATATATATATATATATATATATATATATATATATAATGTGCAAAGATGGATGTATTACATTACTATTCTGAGGACCAGTGCTAATGAGGTCAATTCAATTAGGATGGATGTGACCCACTCCCAACAGTTAATGAGATGGTGTGAATACCAAAAGAGAGAGAATTGCTTTTTGTAGTGTGCTAGCTATTCCCAGTCTCTATTCAGACTCAGACTGATAGTGTTATGTTTCAGAGGGGTAGCCATGTTAGTCTGTAACTGGAAAAACTTAAACAACAACAAATAGTCTTGCAGCACCTTAGAGACTGACACAAAATGTAGATGGTATCACAAGCTTTCATGGGTACAACCCACTTTTCCAGATGAATGGAGTTTAAGCTTTCCAGTTTTCAAATAAATAGCATAGAGAAGGGATGGGGGAGGGGAGAGGAGAAAAAAGAAGAAGAAAGGGGAAAGAACTTGTCAATTAAAGTGTCATGCTAAATGAAGCTGATAAGAATACTTAGTACCCCCTTTAAGTACCCTTTGTTTGGTTTTTTATATCACTAGGATGTGGAATGTAGAGGGCCATGATGTCTCTGTTTAGACTTCTGTTGTAGGAATCAAATTTGTAAATGAAATTAAGTTCTGTAGATTCCCTGTCGAGCTGGCTTTTGAAATTGATTTGAAATAATACAGTGATTTTGAGATCCATTAATGAGTGCCCAGACACCTTAAAATGTTCCCACATAGGTTTCTGTGTATTGCCTTTTAGGATATCTGATTTGTATCCATTAATTCTTTCTCATAGAGACTGTTCAGTTTGACCGATATACATGGAAATGAGGCATTGCTGGCAGCTGATGGCATAGATCATATTAGTGGATGTGCAGTTGTATGAGCCTCTGATGACGGGGTTTACATGGTTAGGTCTTGTGATGATATCACCTCTATAGATGTGTGGACAGAGTTGACACTGGGGTTGATGCAGGCTTGGATTCCTGGGTGAGTATGATGGAGGTGTCATCATCATCATCGTCCTTCATGCCCACTGGTGTATAGGGCAGCAACAAAGGTCCTCCACTTCTGTCTCTGGCCAGCCTCTCAATAGTGCCCCAAATGTAATTCATGCTCTTCATTTCTACTTCAACGGTCCAGTGCCATGCTGTCTTGGGTCATCCTCAGAACCCAATTCTGGTCTTAATCTTGGCACTAGGACTTCCATCTTCATGTCAATAGCTTCATTTCTGCTTTAACCACAGGCAGTCATACAAGTCACTGTAAGTGACTCTGGAAGGCTGTCACACACAGTTGAGAAGGAATTCTTTGTTGCTGTTTCCATAACAAAAGTTTTTTCTAGGTCAGAGTTGTTAGCCCTGAGCCAAACCCCCAATCCGGCGTGAATGCTTAGTCTGGCTCCTCTCCCCTTGACCTTTCTGGCTTGGTTGAACCTACCAGGAGCACTAAGCTCCTGCTGCATAGCTCCTGGGATTATAAGAACATGCAAGCTGCCCCGCCCTGACAAGGCACATGCACAAGGGGGAGATAATGGAGGTGTGCTGCGTGATTATTGGAAAGAATTTGTTTGAGGTTAGAGGGTTTTCTGTAGGAACGGATTGGCCTGTCCCCCAAAGCTTATGAGAGTGAAGGGTCATTTTCCACGATAGGTTGTAGATTGTTGATAAAGCGTTGCATATTCCAGCTCTGTGGTTTCATGCTGCAGTCTGTTTTTTAAGGTTGATTTTTTTTCTGAAGTATGGCAACTTGCCCTGCTTTCCCCATATCTAAATTTGTAAAGGACCTGATTCATAGTTAACTATTCATGCCCCTAAGCCAAATCGGACAATGTAGGAATACGTCAATCTACCTGAACAAGTGGTAAAAAACATCAGAAGGGCTGCTAGTTAGGAAGCCTTTCCCTTCCTGGAACTTGATGGCCTTTGATGGTCCCTTTCATTGTATATATGTCATCATGTACATTATACTACTACTTTATTAGCACAACAGCTTTGGTAACTATCAAATCTGTTCACAGGTTGGCCCCCTATAAACTCTATTTCATGAAGACAGAATTATACACATTCATTTGTTTACCAAAATGTGGTTTTGCAAATGTATGAGGCTAAAACTCCACATATTTTGTTTTTTTAGGGTGTTGCGTTTTTACTGGTCTACAATAAAGTCATAGCTCAGATTTTTGTAGGTTTTAGTGATAAGTCTAAAGGGCAGGCTGTTTCCTCTCAATACCTCTTTAAGCAGGAAACTGATTTTATTCCTTTTTTCTATACTTTAATGTAAATTACACTCTCCATGCACACATCTGGAGTTAGAACTCAGTAAACAGCTGTTGCTTGTTTCAGGGGAGACCCTCATTCTGAGATTTGTAGGACAACTACTTAAGAGTCTTGTTTATATGTTTACCACTCATAACTCCAGTATGGTAGCTTTTGGATCAGCTGCCCAATTTGGCTTGAGAGTCCTAAAATCATTATTTTAATAGAACTCTTATCTCTTCCCTTCACCACCCCCCTTCATGGAACGATCATTGCTAGTCAATCACCTACCTTGGGAATCACATGGACAAAGGTGTGAAGATGAAAGAGAGGTTATTTAACTTACACTAATTGCAGAGTTCCTGGATATGGCTTTCTCCACCCGGGTTCCATGACCTGCCCAACTGTCCCCTTGACATAGAGTCCTGATCTAGCTATTCTGTATTAGGGCAGGAGCTGAGTGGCAATTGGGGCTACTCTACCTTTTATATTCCGGCTGAAGGAGTGTGAAGGAGCACACAGTGTGCAGTCAGCCCAAAGGGCACTGCTGGCGAAGCCATTCTGGCCTTGTGCACACAGCTACTGCGGGATCTCTATGGACAAAAAGCATTTAAAAGATCTCCAGTTATTGTAAGGTAAGTTGCCTAATTTTAGGCCCTGATTGAAAGAGAAATTTGAGCATGTGCCTAGCTTCCAGGATGTGAGTAATTTCTCTGATGTACCTGCATGCTTAAGGTTAAGCGTTTTGCATAGGCCCTTTGCTGAAGTAGTGCCTGAAAGTGCAGGACCATAAGTTCAGCCAGTAAAGGGAATTCATATATACACAGTTGAAACTATTAGACCCTTGGTCACATAAAATAAAATAATTTCCTGCAGCAGCTGTTGCCAAGAATACTCCTACTCTCTATAGATCATAATTGGCACAACTCTTGTAAATAGTAGCAGCCATGTAAGCTGTAGGGCTGTGTGTACATAGAAAATATCTCATAGATATATACTCTTACCTGTTTTTTTTTGCCTTCTGTATAGCTTTTAAGAGCCAAATCTCTTCAAGTAGATGTCCCCTTTTACATGCAATTGTGCACCTATATATGCATGTGCACAAATTGGACGGAACAATGTCCATGATATAGTGAGATGGACACTAGCATGAGTGAACACCGCTCAAGTTGCTCACCCAGTTGCAGTAATTGTAATCACAAATACGGATGTGAGAAGCGAGTGGCCCTCTCTTTAAAAAAATAAACCCCAGCTTGGACAGGGCCTTTAGTGACTGGGCAGCCTAGTGGCTAGAGGGTTGGTTTGGGGCTGTAAGGGATGTGACCCCTTCTTTTTCCTTGGGTCCTGGCACAGAGTCCTGGTTTGCTCCTACCCTTAAACAGGGAAGACAAGTGTTGTTCCCAGGTGTGTGGGGGTTTCAGGACCTGTGCTGAGCTGCTCCCTATGTAAGTCTTTTTGTCTGGGATATGGCCATACTAGTTCTGTTTCCCCACTGTTGGGGTTTGTTTGCAGACTCCCTGTGGCAGAAGAAGATTTACTGGCCTCCAGAGACGACACTGGCAGACAGGTTGGCTCTGTGCCTTCAGGCAGCACAGAGAGAGCTCCTGCCTCTTTGCCAGTCAGCCTCTGGCCCTGACTGAGCCAGGCTCCCTTCTTTTCTCCCCACTCCAGGCCTGGTATTGGCAGCAGGTACAATGGGGCAGGGCTAACTGAACCCACAGGTTTTCTTTAATCCCTGCTTTGCTTGGCAGCTGTGTTTCTGCTCCTTCATAGAATCATAGAACACTAGAACTGGAAGGGACCTCGAGAAGTCATCGAGTCCAGTCCTCTGCCCTCACAGCAGGACCCAGCACCAGCATTTAATTTTTTTCCATTACTTCCTTGAAGTTGATGACTCTTAAATTAGCTAATCACCCAGACTGCTCTGGAAGCCCTCTGTGCCCAGGCTAGCAGTTTGCTTATGGCCATGTTCAGGAAGAAGGCTGAGATATACTGCCCGCAGAATTCAATAGTACAAAACAGCCATCATGGTATGCTCCATGCAATAAATGTGTGATTAAAAATGGCTCTCCGTTAGCAGTTGAAAGTCTAGCTGTATTCACGGAAGTTTCTCTGGCGAGGTTATATGACTGGGAAAGAAACTACTTAAAAATCGGTAATTTTTCTGAATTTTACATTTATGAATACTATGGAAAAATTCAGTGGAAACGCCACGTGGTCTGAGCAAAACAAGTTATGTAGTTTATTCAGTAACACACCTTTTGGTTTTAAAATTGTTACACTATTGAAGAAATTGTTAAATTTGACTTAAAATGAAAATGCGTCTAGATTTTTTTTCCTTTTAGGGATTTTTAAAATTAATTTATGCAAAAACAAAGATAGCAAGACTTAATAAAAGAAAAACTTTATGAAGCCTTGAATTAATGTGTTCTTTCTTTCTTTCTTTCTTTCTTTCTTTCTTTCTTTCTTTCTTTCTTTCTTTCTTTCTTTCTTTCTTTCTTTCTTTCTTTCTCACACACAGACACATGAGTTTAATGCGTATCCATGTAATGAAACCTCACTAGATGTACATTTTTAGCTGAAGTCAAGCTTTGGAATTTTCACAGAAAATCAGCACAGAGCAAGTCGTCATTCTGTAACTGTGATACAGTGGGAATAATTACACTTTAAGTACACCTTATGTCATATTTCCAACTGCCAGAGTGGAAATCACTACTTCAGTGAGCTGTAATGTAAAACATTAGAATATTGGTGTATCTCCAGGGCTGGGTTCTCAGATGAAACAAACTGGCATTGCTCAACGGAAGTCAGTGGTGCTTTGCTGCTTTACGCTAGCCGAGCGTTTTTGTAGCTTCTCTGGCGGAGGCTTGGCCCAGCAGGCTTGTTAAATTGTAATACAGTAAAACTCAAATTGTCCGGCATCCAATAGTCCGGCACTCCTGTTGGTCTGGCATCAAAATGGCAAGAGCCTAGTGAGTGAGCTTCAGCAAAAAATGAGTCACAAGGTAACAGTGGCAGCAGCTAAACTAAGCAAAAAGGGTAAAAAAGGCTTAAAAAAACTAAAACATTACAGTATACTGTATACAGTATGTACAATAAAAAGGGTTAAGAACACTTTCTATACAGTATATAATGTATACAGTATATATATAACCATCTTATAGTACCTCTTAATAGTCCAGCATATCTGATAATCTGGCACCACCTAGGTCCCATAGGTTCCGGATTATCGGAAGTCTACTGTATACTCTTTACTCATTCTTGTTCTCTTTCTTCCTGGTTCCTTTTGGTGGGATTTTTTGAATGATGACAATCTGTGTGGGGGAAGATACTCTATTTTGAGTTCTCATAGGCAGAGTCCTTATTAATCATAACCAGATCTAACCAGATAGCCCCAGCTTGTAATTATCACTATTACTAATGGTTCCTGAAGTATATTACATCAGTGAGTAGCCCAGTCAGAACACATACTTTGCCTCAGCCCATCTCTAATATTTTACTCACTCTCTCTTAATAAGTCTCTTCCAACCCTTAAATATCAATGCAGGATTCAATGAGGAAGAACTGTCCTGCTCCTAAGATTGCAGGTTAAGTTATGTTAACATTGTGATGCTCAAACATATAGAACTTTGCTATTCTTGGCTCTGAATCGTGGAAATAACTTGGAAACGGTACACGTGGTAATTCCAAAGAAGATTTTTGTTAAAAAAACATATACAGTAATTCCTCATTTAACACGTGCCCGCTTAACACGTTTTTGCGACAGCACGATTTTTTTTCTAGGGAATGTTTGTTGAATTACATGACCATCCCCGGAATAACGTGATTTCTCTAGCCAGCCCATTGCCAGCAGCTGTGCAGGGCTTCCTCCGCCTCCCTGCAAAGCGGCGGAGGGTTCGCTGCTCACCGCGCAATTACCTGCTGACTCCCCCTCGCTGGATGCCTTGCCCCCTCTCCTCCACCCCTGCTTGCAGGCCGGCAGCTGGGTTTCTCCAGCCAGCCCATCACCGGTGGCTGCGCGGGGCTTCCCCTGCCTCCCTGCAAAGCGGCGGAGGGTTCGCTGCTTGCCATGCCATTCCGCAGAGACCACCCCCCTCGCCGGATGCAGTGCAGGTCCTGGCAGACCCGCCACAGAGGCATATTCCCAACCCAATCCCCCTGCCTTCTCTTTCCCTTCCCTTCCCCAGAGCCAAACACCTCTCCTCCCTGCTGTAACCCAGTCCCCTTTCTCCCCCAACCTTATGTCCCAGTCCCAACAGACACCACCGCTTGAAATGCAACCCCCACCTTTTCCATTATTTTCAATGGGAAAACTGACCCCGCCTAACACATTTTCATTTTATGAAACATATCTATAGTGTTAAATGAAGAATTACTGTACAGTATTTGATTTTTTTTCTTGAAATATTTTTATTTGTAAGCCAAATACTGCAGTAATTTGTCTAGAAAATTAAGAGACGGCTGCTTACTTTCAATGAAAATTAACACTGTTTCTCACCAGGCAGTCAATCACTTAACTCAGTTGTCTTCTTATATTATTCAAATGTGATACACATTAGTCAAACATAAGTGGTTGGAGAATCATGTTGCAGAATGCCTCTTGAGAGAGAAGCACGTTATAAACGGTTCTGCTAATGGAATATTTATGGTAATGTAAATGAACTCCTTAAGGGTGACACATCTTTGAAAGGTGAGTGTGCAGCCCTACCGACATGCTACTTCCCTTTATTGACACTTAAATTTTATTATTTATTGAGCATGGACAGTGTGATCAGCACTGTGCAAACTATTGCCCCACTGACAGGGAACTCACAGGGTTCCACCACCCTTGAGAAACATTGTACTTCAGAAGATACATCGGGAATGGAAAGAGCAATGCAGACACACATCTCACGGAAGCTTAAGGCAGGGAAGAAATTTGGCCCAGGTTAACAGGAAGAATCTCTGTAATCTGAATCGTATAGAAGTGTAGAATGGGACGAGCCCATGGGTGGTGGGTGAATTGTTGGCTTGGGGAGGCAAGCCACAGCCCTGTCCCTTTTGTACATGGCTCCTCCCCTTCTGCACCTGCCAGCCCCATTGTGGCCTCTGGCCCCAGCCCTGTGTCTCCCCATCTGTTATGGCCACTGGCCCCTGCCCAAGGTTAATGCCTCCCCACAGTGCCAAGCAGCCATGCAGCCCCGGCTCTCCCAGAGCTACCCACCTTATAGTAGCCCCATCTAAGTTGTATTTGCCTAGTTTATTGATAAGAGTATCATGCGAGACCATATCAAATGCCTTACTAAAGTCTAGGTATACCACATCCACTGCTTCTCCCTTATCCATAAGACTTGTCATCCTATCGAAGAAAGCTATCAGACTGGTTTGACATGATTTGTTCTTTACAAATCCATGCTAGCTGTTCCCTATCACCTTACCACCTTCCAAGTGTTTGCAGATGATTTCCTTAATTACTTGCTCCATTATCTTCCTTGGCACAGAAGTTAAACTAACTGGTCTGTAGTTTCCTGGGTTGTTCTTATTTCCCTTTTTATAGGTGGGCACTATATTTGCCCTTTTCCAGTCTTCTGGAATCTCTCCTGTCTCCCATGATTTTCCAAAGATGATAGCTAGAGGCTCAGATACCTCCTCTGTCAGCTCCTTGAGTATTCTAGGATGCATTTCATCAGGCCCTGGTGACTTGCAGGCATATAACTTTTCTAAGTGATTTTTAACTTTGTTCTTTTTCTATTTTATCTTCTAAACCTACTTCCTTCCCACTAGCATTCACTGTGTTAGGCATTCCTTCATCAGAATGTCAAGTTACTTCCCTCCTTTTTTGGTAAAAGCTTCCTTTCTACACTCAGCCTCTGAGGCACCCTGGGTGATGTGTGAATTTCCCAGATTATTCAGTGGGGGCTCTAGTCAATTCTGTGTTGGATCAATGGAAAAGAACCCCTAGATATTGAACCCAACCCTGCCTACTCCTGGCTTCACCTTGCAGAAGGTTTACACATGGATAGTTAATACTGTACAGGATTTAATTTCCAAAATGTTTAATGCTATGTATAGTAAATGCAGTGCACAAAAACTCCCTCTTGTGCAAGAGCCGTTCTTCCTCATTTTTTCAGGAAAAATGGCTCTTGCACAGAGGGGGTTTTTGCGCAAAAAGGCACTGTGTAGATGGCGCCTTATTGTGCAAAAATGGCTCCTAATTAATTATGCAAATGAAGCATGGCAATATGCTAATCTGCATTTCATTTGCATAGGCTTTTACGGAAGAGGGAAGCTGTGTAGACGTAGCCTTTGTATATTTTGACATCTGATGTTGACAATTTTTGTTTTAATGATTATAAAGCTAACTTTTTAAATCTCAGCATCTATTGTCATTAAAATATTATCTGACTGATCCTATAATTTTGGCAGATGTGACTTTAAAATAGCCAAAAATGAAAAAAAAAACTCAATTTTGTACAACTGAGACAAATTCATAAAATAAAAAACTTCAGTATAAATATTGATATTATCCATTGAAATAGCCAACATGGATTTCTCCTGATCAAATCATACATTTGTAAAAGAAGCTAATATAATTCTGAGGTGTATTAGCGAGAATGTCTATGAAGACAAGAGAAGTAATTTTTTTGCTCTACTTTGAACTGGGGAGGCCTTGGTTGGACTAGTGTCCAGCTCTGGGAGTCACACTTTAGGAAAATGTGGACAAATTGGGGAGAGGCCAAAAGAGATCTATAAAAATTATAAAGGTTTAGAAAAGCTGATTTATGAGGAAATATGAGTCTTCAAATATGTTAAGGGTTGTTATAAAGAAGGCATAATCATCTGTTTTCCAGGTCCACTGAAGAAAGGCGAAGATGATGTTATCTTAGTTTTCAGCAACGGAAGTTTAAGAAATTCTTTCTAATTATAAATGTAATTGAGCTCTGGGGTACGCTTCCAAGGTAGGTTGTAGAATCTGTGTTTGGGTTAGATACATGCCTGTCAGCAATGATCTAGGTTTACTTGGTTCTGTCTTAGTGCAGGGGACTGAACCTGATGTTCTCTCAAAGTCCTTTCCAGGTTGACATTTCTATGATTCAATGTCTGTAAGTAGTATGCATGTACCTGTTTTGTTAAAGACTAAAAGAGTTGTGAGCTTGTATAATGAAGTGGGATTTGCCCATGAAAGCTCATGGTACTCAGGAGCAGCCCTAGATGAGCTGCCAGCAACTGGTGCCCTAGGTGAAATGCGTAATTGGCACGTGATTGGGGCCCCCCGCCTCCAAAGTCCTCAACAGCCATTTATCTTGGTGCCCTAGGCGACCGCCTAGTTCGCCTGTATTGATGGGCCGCCACTGTTGGTACTATATATACTTTAGTTAGTCTCTGAGGTGCCACAGGACTACTTGTTGTTTTTAAAGTTGCAGACTAATGTGGCTACCCCCTGAGACAAATAAACAATGGGTAGCTGTGCTGTGTTTAGTCTATTTAGTGCTTTTCCTAAGCATTAAGTAATATACAAGATAAAAATATATAGTCTTAAAATAAAAGTTGAGAGTTCACAAGACTAACAGATTTGGACTTTAATGAACCCAGAGGGAGAGTCATGGAAAACACCCTGCCAGCAGCTCACTTCCTGAGGGCAACTGTACTGTTATCCTTTCAACTCACCTGGTTGCAATCTGTTTCAGTCTCTCTAATTTAAAACATAATCCTTACATCCTTCTGTGAATGGGATCTTTGTCACATACAATACAGCCTGAGGGATAATGGAAATGGGATGAGTGAGAAAGAGATGTGCTACCCATTGGAAAACAAAGTAATCACCAATTAATTCTAATATATGGGGTCTCTCCAGCCTGTCACGATCTTATTGGGAATATCAGAAAATTAAGTTTGTATAATTTAATTTTGTTTATAGAGTGGCAACATTCAATGCTATGAATTTCTGGGTTTCTGGGTTACTCAGATGCTAGATTTCTGTCCACATCCTACTGCCCACCTCCTATATAATGTTTACTTCAATCATTTTATGTTTGGGGGAAAAAAAGAATTTTGCAGTGTGCCAGTTTATGATGATTCTTTTATTATATGTAACATTTACTAGACCCTATTTCAAACTTACTTTACGTCTTGCTTCAGAAACAGCAGTGCTATGGTTTTAGGGGATGATTGCTTGTGCAATCATGGTCATTACAAATGCAAATAGCTGGTTCAAAAGTTAAGTAGTCATTTGTATATTCAGTTTCTATGAATGCATGATGAATCACAGTAACTGCACATGCAAGCAATGCACTGGCATGTTTACACTTGTAATTCCACTTATTTTAATGAAAAATTAGTCCTTGTTGTAGCACTGATGGTCCCCTGTGGCTTTTCCTCTTTCAGGGAACCACAAATCACTGTCCATTGATGCAAGATAGCTGGATGGACCAGCATTCTTGTGGTGAACCTAAATATTTTATCTTTTTAAAATTCCTTTTAATGGTAATTTTACCCCTGGAACCATGTACATATTTTAGAGGACCACAGAGGATACACCAGGCCAGATCTTGGTAAATAAATATGAATATCACTAAATCCTACCACCACAAGTGAATACTGCCTTGGAGAAGCAGACTGATAGTATCAGATGGAGCCTTTCACCTCAAAGTCACAGTTCAAAACCACCATTGCATTCCTGCTTCTTGTCTTTGCTTTCAAGGTCCTACTTATCCAACTATATCCCTTAGCTCATCCTCTCAACCCTCGTTTCTCCATTCTGCGACTGATGTCCATCTTAATGCACCACCACACGTAGCTGTATTTTCCTTCCTGCTATTCTATGTGCATGAAGTGCATGGATACTCACTTCCTTGTCTTTCAAATCCCTCCTGAAGACCTACCTGAACCTTATCAAACTGTTCCTACTTTTTTAACTTTTTAAAAGAAAAAGTCAGTCTCCTTGAACAAATAGTTTCTTTGAGCTGTACATAATCTTTTTGATGTTACCTCTGTCCTTCCTGCTCTTGTCAAGTCAAGTTTGAATTTATCATGGAAGCTTCTTGGGACAGGAGTAACATATCCTTACCTGGACTGTGAGGTACCTGGCCTGCCCTTATACACAGCTAAAATGGTATAAGTAAAAATAAACTCGGTTTGACTCAGGTTGTGATCAATGTTCCCTCTAATTTTCCATCCATGTGCAGAATGAATGTTGTTTCATGCACCAAGGCAAGTGCAGATGTGCACCATAAGTAGAAACACATGCTGGCAGCTGAGGGTGCTTTGCTAATCAGCTGGGTGGCATTTGAATCTTTCCTGAGTATTTCCCAACTTACAGGGAACTCTGGTCCTGATTAAAAGTGGCTGTTCATTGGCCTAAGTGAAATGAGTCTGTGGTCTCACTCTAGTGGGTATTAATGGTGATATAGTAAAACCAGCTAAGACAGCATTCAGAGTGAAGGCAAGTAGCAAGCTGAGATGTGCTCCTCTGCTAGCCTCTATTTTATTGTTCTCATCCTCCTACTGCTATCTAAAAGCCATTTGTCCGCTTCATACACATGTTGCCTCCTCTGTGACATGGACTGTGAGCTCTCTAGTCAAGGGCTGGTCGTCTTTGTTTCCTTAGTAATGCTATCATGTCACCAGTAATGTAACAAAGGGCATAGATTGAAACGGAATGGCTCTGGGACCAGCAGTGAAAGTAACTTAAAATTTCTTATAGGTACTGTCTTATTGCAGCCTGGGTTCCTGCCAGCTCTTTAAAGGGCTCCCTGCTGGCTTTTGCTGCAGCTCAGCTAGCTCTTGCCGGACTTGTGCAACCCCCACCCTGAAAGGACATACATGCTGTCAAGAACCTCATTCATTTTGACACCTGTTTCACTTTAAAACAGACACCTATAAATAGAGGAGTGAATGCAAACCTCGATGGCATTGCAAAATATTATGGAAAATGCAGCTTACAATCCTGTGAAGAAGGGGGGCAGAAAGACACTATCTAACATAAAAACCTGGCAGCTTCCTGCAAGGGCTGTTGCTTTTAATTTAAATGCTCATTTCTTATTCTATTTTCAGATCCTCTCTGGGATTTTAGGAATGTTGAGACGTGCTGCTTATAAAGCCCTAAGTACAAAATGGTCACGGATGGCTGGAATGAGGCATGTTCTAATGGAAACAAATCACTTGTCAGTAAGCAGCCTTCAAACTTTTGAACAAAAGCTCAAAAGGGTCAGGGAAAAGACATGTTTGTTGACTTAAAATGGCTGGGTACAGGTCCACAGAAATGCATAAGCTTCAATATTGAAAGCAAGTATTCAATGCTAAGCAAAGCTGGGCTTTTAAACAAGGTTAAGTACTTTGATAACAACAACAAACAGAATGAACAACTCTGTTCCCATCTAGTGTATTTGCAGTTACTAAATACACAGTAAATTAATGAGGACTTTACTACATAGCCTTCAATTTAGGAGTATCACTTTAACATAAGTGTGCGTGAGTAAATAAAGTGAAAATATGATTTATAACAACCAGTCTTCAAGCTAAGCAGCTAGGCTAACTGTGCCAGAACCTTGGCTGGTGTAAATAAGCATGGCTCACATGACTTCTTAACCATCTGAGGGTATACCAAAATTATGAGCCTGCTAGTTCAAGACTGCATAGTTCTTAACTGCTGAAAACCTCCTACAATGTTATGGTTGACAGGTTGTGTAAATTCACAAGACAAATATGCAAGATGATTCCCACATCAACTATAATTCATTTCTCCTTATTCACATGTAGCATTTTCTATTATGTGTGTGTTATGTGGCTAAATGACACATGCTGTGGGGAGCATAACTTTGAATTTCCTGACCACTGGGCATATAAAATGAGAAAAAAAGGGAAAAGCGAAAAGAAGTCTTGTGTGACTGTGCCTAATCAAATGCTACTTTCATCGTGCCTTACATCTTCAAAGCCCTGTAAAGATATTTAATTAGGGGAACCAAATAACACCTCTGTGAGGCAGATAAGAAACTATTATCCCCATTTTATAAGTGGACGGACTGAGACACGGTGTAATTGATATGTTCAAAGCCACTTACTAACTCAAGACCTGGTGGGTGTAACAATATTCTGATGAAACCCCTTATTTATATATATAAATAAGCCATCCATGGAGGCCTTGGAAATGCACTGTTGACATGCCTATCCTTTATGCTACACTCCCTATGTGTTCATAACCCACACTGCTCTTTTGAGGAACAAGTCTTTGATGGCCCTGACCTGCTGACTTTCTGAGACACCACTCCCCATTCTCAGACCCTAGATCACTCTTAAGTGCCTTTGCCCATTTTTCCTAGTGATTGGCAGAAAATAACCTTGCCTGATACCCTAGGTGAGTGTCTGCCTTCAATAGTGCCACTCCAGAGAGTCACCACTGGAGTTTGGGGGCAGACAGAGAGTTTGCAGGAAGCCACCAGCTGTTTTCACCTCTTCCTAGAAAAAAAAGGAACTACCTATAAAGAGACCAGGATTTGGCAACTTTTCCCTACCTCCTCTGGCCACTTCTCTTTTTTGTTGCCCTCACAACTTCTTTCCTTGTTCCTCTCCTGAAGGCAAATCAAGGACAAAGGGAAAAGGAGGCAGTTCTTGGAAACTGATAATTTTGGTTTTGGTGGCAGCAGCTGCAACCACCACATGGCCTCCTCCGTGCAAGGGCCTTCTGTAGATGCTGTGGTATGTTGTCAATGAAAGATTTGAAGTAGGGATTGTCTGCCTAGCTGAAGAAAAGGCTTCCACACTGCATACTAGCAGCATCTGGGAAGTCAATGGATGTTCTATTGACTTCAGTGGGGGCTAGGATTTCATCCCTAGTGCTGTAGAACTATTGTTAGTCTTACTGCTCCTCCAGCTAAGCTAATGGAGAGGACAAGGAGGGTCCACCAGAATCCAGGATTGGTAAAGGGTGGAGAGGAGAAAAAGAGCATTCTCAACACCATGGCAGCATTGGCGGTATTTAATGTAATAACACTATGTGAATGGATGGTGCCATGTTTAGTGTTGTGAATTCCAGTCACAACAAATGCTCCAGTGAAACACACACATGATACAATTAGTTCTTCCCTGAATGATCAGGGTACATCAATGTAAGCATTCACACTTGTGATGGGCACTATCAAAAACATTAAAATAAATAGAGCAAATTATTATGTAGAAACGTGTTATCATGTGTTGGTCAATCTCAGAGGCCCTCCATTGCTTGAGCAAGTAAAAAAAAAATCCCAAAGTTACAGAACAGGATGTTCTGTGCAGCTCAAAGATGCCTTAAAACCAGGGCTGGATTACCCAATAGGCAGACTAAGAAAGTGCTTAGGGCACCAGCAAAGCAGGGGCACCAAAAAAAAAAAAAAAAAAAAGAGTTTGTACGGTATAGTATTGTTTTTACTTTGAATTACATATGGGGGGGACGGACCATAATCTTTTCAGTGCCTGGGGCCTCTAAAGGTCGTAATCCAGCCCTGCTTAGATCAGCCTGCATCAGCTACTCTTAATAGTGTGTATCAGGCAAAGCACCAGCAAAATGGACAGATGGCATCCTAGTATCTCTGTGCAAGGACAAAAAATCTTGCAGTGTGGCAACTACAGACTGGTCTCATTGCTATCGGTTTCTGAAAATATCTTTGCTTTGTGTTTTGCTTCATGGGATGCAGCTGGTCTTTGAAAAACATTGTTATCCATAGCAATCAGGTTTCACTGTTGGGTGGTGACTATGAAAGTTGTCCTTGTCCTCCATCTTCCATGGTTGACCACCTGAATTTAAAGGCCTGCTTCATGTGGCATATATCAACATGAAAAAGGCTTTTGAGTTGGTCAACAGGTGAGCACTTTCATTGACACTGGAAGAAGGGGCTATTCTAGAGGTTGTGCTACAACTGAGGTATGATTGTGTCACACTGATAATGGTGCAACAGTGCATGTGGCTTCTTGGCTTTTTACTGCTTTTCTGCACAATCTCAGGTGTTCAGCAGAAATGTATTGTGTTGAGCTATTGTCTGGATATTAGGACTACATGTGTCAGAATCCAGAAGTGTTCACCAACCAAGATTAACTATGTCAATGATTCTGCCTTGGTTATAGAAAAGTCAGAGAATTTAACTCTGTCCTCCACAGCCTTTAAGATGCTGCCCTCGCAATGAGGCTGAACAGCTCAGAGAAGAAGACCAGAACCTTAGAGCTGAGCCACCAGAGCTTGCACTGCAAGTGGTATTAAGTACCACAGAGACCACTGACAAGTTCCTCTACCTAGACTGAAAGCAGAGTTCAGATAATCAGCAAACCAGATGTTCTTCAGTGAATAGGTCTTGCCGCTTCCTCCATGGAATCTGTGTCTCGCTTATGGGCAGAGAATGGCTTTGCGCTGAGACTAACTTCAGGATCTATCAAGCTTGCAAAAGGCCTGAATTGCCATCCGGGTCAGAACCCTGGGTGCTCTTGGATTGGATAGAGGAATTCTGTATTTCTGGCAGCACCAAATTCTAAGCATAAAACAATTTGACTTTGCACCAAGAAATGTCACAATCTCTCAAATATCTGGTCTTTCTTCAATTGCTCGATTGAAAAGCAACACTGCAAGTTTTTCAGTTGGGTCACCAGGATGGATAAAACTACCCCGGCATACTGTGCTCTTAAGCTCTTCATCCATGTGCAAAGGTCATACCTGGAGTCACTTGTGCGGTTGCCCCAGATATTGATGAATCTGCATGGGGCCAGCCAGATCGGGGACCTTCATGACACAATGCCCAGGGCAATGCATTCAGTGGTGATCACACTGACTCATTAGTGTCCTCTTCTGACAGTCCTAATGACCATCCTCATTAGAGGAGGCATATTTGAAGACGATACAATGTTCTTCATCTGTTTGCTTTTGTTTTTAATTGTGTGATAGCTAGGGGCTATAAATAATTTTTTTAAAAGCTATAAAGTTAGATAAGCCTGCCTTTGCAGTGGCCTTCAAACAACCACTAGTTAGGGTGTGTCAAGTTGCAGTGAGTCTTCCTGTTGGCCCTGACCATACTACCATCAGTCAAAATGGAGCATAGTGGGCAAGTAATTGGAAACCATAAAACCTCTCTGGACTTTATCCTGAATTTCAGGCTGGGTCACTGTCCTCATGTGGCTTCTCCAGCATGTGGATTTAGCATCTCCAGTATCTATCTTTCACAGTTCTGAATTTAGCATAAATATATGAAGATATAATCAGCTGCTTATGGAGTTTTTCCAAGTACAGTGGTTTGTCTTATGAATAATTTCTCTGTAATGTGCTGAGCCTGTTTTTTTCTTCAGAACTCTTCTTCTAATCTTGTTTTCATAGCTTGTTACCTCTCTGACTTTCAATTAACACTTCATCTGGGTTCTTTACTTACACCTAGTAGGTGTAGCATTTTGAAATACCTCTGTAATGCAAATTTAGTCCTGTCACTTTTGCTAGGGGCACTGTAATGTGTAGCTTCTGCTCCCGTAATTCTGTTGCTGTTTTGCCTTATAACTTTTCACAAACTCTGGATTAATACAGGTCAGTTGATAATTTAGGGACAGGTGGCAGTATGTTGCCTGGCCAAAACCCATTTATAATCTGAAAGCTCTTGTGGAAGCAATGCATAATTTGAATGAGGTAATAGCTCATTAGATACATGTTTGGGAAGCGTTTGAGGATGGATAAATTAAACCTGATGAGTAAATATTATTAAAGAAACTTTTTTAGTATCCTTTTAAAACTTTTTCACAAATGACATGATACTTAAAGCAGCTTCAGGTAATGACAAATGTTTCAAGCAAACAACTCCTGTTTCTAGAATCCTATCTCTTACCATGTCTCATGTTGCATGTGAACACAGCACAAAACACTGCTCAAAGTTTCTTTGCTGAGCATTTCAGGAGTAATATTGCCTTACAAATGTGGAGATTCTCATGCTAGTTATTCCATTCAGTCTGATTCTACCCTGTATGGTACCCAACATTTCCCTGCAGAAGCAAAGAGCAAGCTCCAGGATTTCTTAGCAATCAAACACAGCTTTGGAAACATGATGGAAGAAAACACAACAGCTGAGATCTCTATGCAGTAAATGTTTTTTGAAATGAGGGCCTCAGTTTTTCCAGCATGTTAAGCAGATTCTTTTTTAGTCTAGAATATAATGAGAACTGAGGCTGAGATCATGGTAGCAAACCCTTAAGAGTTATCAATGAGTGTAATGGAGCAGTTAGTAGCTGGCTTGGTAGAGACTGTTGTTATGGAGCTTTTAAAAAAAATAACTGTGGCATCCAAGCTCTGCTTCTGCTTATTTTAAGGTTTATGTGCAATGGCTAGTGTGTGCCTGCCCTGAATTACAGTGCAGTTAGGTTTTCTGAACCAATCCAGTCACTTGTTGCCAGTGAGATTCTTCCTTGATGTGAAGACACTTTAAAATAATTTGATCTGTGTGTGCAGGTCACATAGTTTCAGCACTCTAGTAATTTTACTATCTCCTTACTTTCAAAGGCCAGGGACTTATATACATGTAACTTCCCAAACCTTCAGACATACTTGCATTTTCATAAAGCTAGAGCTACATGGGCTGAGCTCTGTGTCCTTTCCTGCTCTGTGGCTGCATGTTCCACTGTGGATTTACTTAGACTGATTTTAATCTTAATCGTTTTCATCGTGATCATTTTATTTGAAAACAAACGTTTAAAGGCTCCCAGTGAAACAGCTGAAAAAGAAGGGCACTGTCTTTTTCCTTCTAATAATATTACCTGATTTGATTTCCCATTAAGGAGAAAATATCAGGTAGCTTTGGACCTGGGTTATTGCCTCTCGAATTAGGGTGTTGTCCCCGTCACTGGTTAAATGATGCAGTGCAATCTTAATACATTAATGCCTTTAATGAAAAATATTGTTTCTAACTTAGTAGAGAGAGGATATTGATTTTATTATTGGAACGTGTTGGGCAGCCTATTTCTGCAAGGGAAAATGTTTCTGGAAAACCTGCCATCAACCAAATCTCCTACCCTTTTAGCTGCTGTACTATTTTAAGGTAATAGTTGCAGTGGATATCAATTTGTATGTTACTGACTGCTTATAATAAGATACACTATACTGACTGGGAAAATTTTGATTTGTTACACTGGTTTAGATCCAGGATAATACAACTGGAAAAATCTACACAAGAATAATTGAGTAGAATTTGCCCCCTGTTTCTGCCAAGTTGCTTATATTTTTGTTTTTTATTTCCACATACAGTCTACATTACTTCCCTACTGTGTTCTGTTGTCACAGCATTTTTGCCTGCCAATGATGAGCAAGCTCACTAACATAGAGGGCAACTGCCCTGAGGCCCTGTGATTCCAAAGAGCCTGGGGCTAGCTGCCACCACTGCTATTGCAGTAACAGTAGTAACCAGAGCCCTGGGCCCTTTAAATCGCCACTGGAGCCCGGAAAAACTTGCTCTATGTGACACTAATGACTGTTTGGGGGAGAGGGGGACGTTCAGTCTGGGCAGCATTGAGGGCTGGCTGCCTCAGCCCCGCCCCTTCCACACCATGTCTCACCCCTTCCAGGAACATGGAGCCAGCCCCTCCTCTACCTTGGCCAATGGCCCAGCAATTCTGTCAGCCTCCTTGATTACGATAGACTTTTCTTGGGGCTAATAATATATATAACCATCTCATGGTATGCCTGAGCTGGGCAATCAGAAAATGAGTATCAACCACAGATACCTCACATGTTTCAGAGAGGCATGTAATAGAAAAACTTGGGTTGTCTGTTCAACAAGATATCAGTTTGGAAATAGTGCTTAGTGTTTTTCATTTTCTTTAGGAAGGGAGAGGTTTGAAAGGCACCTCTGTCTTGTTTATCAATACAGAGAATGGACTCTAATTATCCTCCACGTACTATGTCCAAGATCCAAATCCAGACCTGCTAAATTGAACCCCTGGAGACTGAGGTCTGCAGCATCGCTTTCCCGGTAAATGAAGACAAGGCCTTTTAACTATGGGCGGGGACTGTCTTGCAGTGTGTTTCCACAGTGCACAATGAGGCTTTGATCTGGGTTGGAGCCTTTAAGCACTGCTATAACATCAATATTGTTTTGAACTCCATACAGCACCTATAGTAGATGAGAACAGTGTGATATAAACCAAACCAGAACGACCTTTCCCAATGCCTTACTAACCTGTTGGAATTCTCCGGAAGAATTAATAATGGGTGATGATAAATATTTATCATAGTTCTGTTATCTGAGTCTTGTGGAAGAAGTAGGTTTTTAGATGGAGTTTAAATGATGAGAGAGGGTAGGATCTATAGCTCTGGGTTTTTTGGAGGTCGTCTATACAGTGGGTTGGGGTGGCTTCACTGGAGAAGAAATGAATATAGGGAAAAGAGAAAAGCAAATGAAAGGGACCTTTAGGCTGGCATTGTTGCGGATGTGAAAGGGGTGCAGTAGACGGTGGTGAATAGTGCTGGTTATAAAGCCTACAGCTACAGATGTATACACGACCCTGGGCAAGGTGTGTGTGTTGGGGTAGGGGTAGGGGGAGGGGGAGGCAGTTCTGCACCCCTAGGAAGGGCCTCAGCTGGAAGGGGCAGAGCCGGGGCAGCCAGCCCTCAGTAGGTCCGGAGCATGGCCCTGGTCCCTCTACCAGCCCCTAGAGCCTGGCCCTGGAGTAACACTCTCCTTCTCCCCCACCCGACATAGACTACATATCAGAAAAGGTACATGGTTCATCTACTACAGTACAGTATCCTGTGTCACATAATGGTCTGTCTTCAGATCTTTCAGAGGAAGGTGATAACTCCTGGCCTGGAATCAGGACAGATTGATTTTGCAATGCTGGTGTCTTTGCTACTTAATTATATGCTATTGGGTGTTTTTTACTTTCCCCATAAATAAAATTAGAAGCTGAGGATGAGAGGTCGTCACCTTTCTCACCTATAAAGGGGAAGGGAGTGGAACCAAAGTGTAGAATTAACCACATTGAAGAACTTACTCATTTGCAATGAAGTCTTTCATGTATTCTCTTCTTTCCAAAAGTGAGAAGAACTAAAAGCAGCCACATCAGTTAAATTTGCTGTAATGTACTCCTGTGTCTCCGAGCCAATGCCACTATCCTACACATACCACATCACATGAAACCACTAACCCTAACCATGAGACTGACACATTCATGTCCCTACAGCATATTCATTGCACTCCGTTAACAAATGAATATGTTACAATGGCTTTGACATTATGCAACACCTGTTCAGTAGAATGGAAACAAGGGACTCTGTGATTAAAGATATTATCTTCATGACAAAGCACTGCACAACTGTTTGGCTAGAGCTCTGAGGCAAATGGCATATTTGCATATGAAAAGGGATTTGTGTACGTTTGATAAATGATGGAATAACTCCTATCTATGGCAAGGGAGAGGGCGTGTGACATACTTCACATATTCTGCTATTACCATTGCAAAGAGGTGTGAAAGGCACTACAGTGGTAGCTATGCATGGTCTGTTCTTTGACCATTAAGGCCAGGCATAACTGATCATTGTAATGTTGCCAACTATTCTATACAATAGCCAGTTTTAATCCAGAAATCTGAGTTGGAAAGGACCTGTTAGGATCCATCTGTGTAGGGCAGCCCATGGTGCATCAATGTTTTGTCCAGTCTAGTTTCCAGGTTGTCAAGCAAGGGGCCTTTTGTCATTTCACTTGGAAACCTGGTCCAAAACCTAATAACTTCCCAAGAGTGAGATTTTCTGCCTCCTATATTATGGATCATTTTCTCTATATTATGGATCTTAGTTCAAACTAAGCAGCATCAGCCCAGCCCTCTGCTTTTCTGTCTGCTCTGCAAGGATATCAAAGTAGAAGGGGGGAATTTTGGAGGCATGAGCTCCATATAGTTGAGGACTAGCTGCTGGATAGGAGTAGATAAGGTAAGGCGAAGCAATAGGCAAGACAGGTGAAAGAAAGGAGGAAATGGGACTTTCCTTTTTGAACCCACAAAAGGAGAGAACTTGTGTATCAGACTTTTCCTGCAGTTCTTGCTCCTGACTGTGATGGTGCTATGTGCCAGAATGAAGAGCAGGGAGACTTTCAGTGCTCCCCTTGTGAGTGCCCACCGAGGCTATGTCTACACAGCAGTGTTATTTCGGAATAACTGGCCTTAGTCCGAAATAACATAGTCTGTGTCTACACAATAAGCAAATATTTCGACATAGTGTCAAAATAAGGTCCAGTTGGGGGACTTCTTACTCCAACTCCTGTAACCCTCATTGTACGAGGAGTATGGGAAGTTGGGGGACAAGTTACATAACTTATTTTGAATTTAGCCCTGCTGTGTAGACATGCCCCCAGTGTGCAGGAGGAGGTGGAAGCAACCTGACTCAAAGTTTAAAAGACTGAGAAACTGTAGGTGAGGGATACAGATTCAAGGGAGGGGCAGACGGAGGGTAAGGGAAAAGGAAAAGAGCAGAAGGGACAGAAGACGAGGAAGTAAAGGGAACAGAAGGGTAGGAGCTTGGCAAGACTGTGGATTCGAGTAAGAGAGGCTGGGGAAGACACAGATACACACTGACCACATTTCCCTACCAACCCTGACATTGCATCCCTTACTCCCTTATTCTTGGGTCCTACCATGAGTCACCTAAGGTGACATGCTTTTCATGGCAGGGCCTTACTTATAATTGCAGATCCAAATACAAGATAATAGCCTTTTACTGCCAAGTTTCAGAGGGCCTGTTTCAGCAAAAACAATGAAGAATCTTGTGACACCTTAAAGACTAACACATGTATTTAGGCGTAAGTTTTTGTCTGGAACCTACTTTGTCAGATGCACTTCTACTGCCAATTTCTCTCCTAGGGCATGTCTACACAGCAGGGCTAAAGCCAAAATGAACTATGCAACTTGAGCTATGTCAATTGAATAGTTTAAGTCGAAATAGCTTATTTTGGCTTTTGGTGCTGTCTACACAGCAGGAAGTCCGAGGAAGAGCACTCATCCTCCGACTTCCTTACTCCTCATGAAATAAGGGTTACAGGAGTCAGAATAAGAAGTCCAGCACATTATGTTAAAATAACTGCTTGTAGTGTAGACACAGACTATGTTAATTCGGAATAATGTCAGTTATTTCAAAATAACACTGCTGTGTAGACGTTCCCTTAATGGTAGAGGACTGTGCTCTGGATGTAGAGATCCCAACCCTGATGATGACCCATGCAGGGTGGCAATATGGTTCTGCACAATAATTTTTTTTACATATATGTTTTTAAGAATAGAAATTTTCATTATAATAACTATGTTCAAAAATATTAAAGTTGCAAAGGCAAACACAACTTAGGAAATACCAGAATTGAGGTTGCTTGTATACCCAGGGGTGGCCTATGACTATAGGCTGACTTGGCCAACACCTAGGGCACCGCCTTCAACGGGGTGCCCGATGATGACGTCACTGGGCACCCGATGATGATGTCACTCAGTTGACGGCCGTGCAGATGGGGGCGCCGATCGCGCATTTTGCTTGGGGCGCCAACTGCCGCAGCCAGCCTTGGGCCGCTCCTGTGTGTACCTTTAATTGGATTCCCTTGTGTATATTAATTATGATATAGTCTTTACTTTCATGATCACATATTAGATTTTGCACAGGATGCCTGCCTCATTTTTTGGAGAAGTTGGAAGATGTGTAGTGAATGAGGCAGGGGCTTAAAATATGAGAGAGATGATCTCACAGTTAAGGCAGCTTAATGCCACCTCAGAGATTTGGTTTCTCTTCCTGACACTGCCACAGAGTTCCTGTTTGATTCTGACCAAGTTTTTAACCAAAGTTTTTAATAAGTGAACAGTATAAGATTCCTCATTTTATCGAGATCCAACTTGAGACTCTGGGGTCTGTTCAATTTGCAGAAGCATGGAGCCCTCAGAGTTTCAAGTGAGTTTAATGCTTTGTACATACGAAGGGCTATAAAATCGGGACATAGGCATCTCAAATTGAGCTTTTTTTGTTTACCTTTTTGGCAACTTTGGCCTTAATTGCTTTCTGCCTCAGTTCCCCGTGTGTTAAAAATGAGATACCTTGCCTGGGTGTTGTATAAATAAGCTCCTTAATGTTTGTAAAGAACAAGACACTGGTGAAAGAACCATAGAAAAAGCCAAACAATAATAATTAATAATAATAGTTCTGTATTCAGTACAGGCTTTCAATGCTGTAAGTCTGGGGACACACATTGAATGATTAGGATAAAAATAAATGTTTAATAGCTTCCCTCTCACTGAATGATGCAGAAGCTCCTACAAAAACAATAGTCTGTGATCATGTAGCTTTAAAAACAGCGTCATAATGCCTGTGCACAAGGGGATGGGTTAAAGCCACACAGACAACCTTAGTTCTGGCATTTCCTAACTCTTGAGTGCCTTACCTGGGTAACCTAAATGTTCTTTTCATAAAGATTTTTTAGTTTATATTAGTGCAGCTCTTTTCTTAATGACCAGCAAATAATGTTGATTCCACAAGGCACACTGCATAAACCAAACATCCTCTGAGACACCTTTGTTCCATCATTACTTAATTTTTTAATTGGGTGGTGTTTGGTAATACAAATGGAATAAGTAATAGGGTCATGTAAATTCACAAACATAACCAGGAAATGGTGATTATCTGGGTCAGCATCATTTAGTGAGATGGAAGCTATGAAACATTTATTTTTATCGTAATCATTCAATGTGTGTCCCCCAACTTACCCCATTCAAAGCCTGTACTGAATGCAGTACTATTACTATTAAACCGACAAGCAGAGAAGCACACAATTTAATACAATATTTGTAAAGTGGTCTTGCAATGGCATTTGTTCTCTCTTAGAAGAACAGAACGTTCCCTGCCAAACCCTCAACACACTTAAATGAGACAGATTGCTCTTCAGTGGAGATATGAGCATGACAATCCAATTATTCTTATGTAGAAAATGATGTCTAAATGAAGCAGATCCTCATGTCTTAATAGGTCAAGTAATCCATGGCTTGCTTTCTTACTGATAAGTGACTTGTTCATTTCCTCCCTGATCTCTCTGGTAAGACACTAATAATGGTATCAGTTGTGGGCTGAGGTTATATGGTGGATGTAGAATTTGACCGAAACAACTGACTCATGTAGTTCACTGTTTTCTCATGTGTGATGGTAACAATTTTTAGCCACCAACCACTTAAGCTCTTCTTTGAACCAGTGCTCTTCTTGGGTACATCTACACTGCAACACTATTTCAGGATACTGGAGTATCCCAAAATACCTATCCTGCATCTTCTCAGCAAGCCCGTTATTTCGGGCTCGCTATTTTGATGTCCCTGTAAACCTCATTCTACGAGGAGTAAGGGATGTTTCAGAATAGCACTTTATTTCAAAATTTGGCGCTGTGTAGACAGCACCAAATGACAAAATAAGCTATTTTGAAATAGCATTGAAATAAGATACACAATTTGCGTAGCTCAAATTCAAGTTACGTTGCAGTGTAGATGCACCCCTAGAGAAGAGCTAGCATTAGATACTATAACTAGTCCCTACTAGCCATTCAGATTTCCTTTTTCGTTTTTCCAATGCAGCAGAAGTCAGAATGAATCCATTTTGCTTGTGAATCATCATCACTGACAAGATAATCAGTTTTCACAATAAGATTTCATCGACTAACTTCTTCTGAAAGGATCACAAATGAAAAGCATTAAAAAAATTCTGTAGGACCTATTACAATGGTATTTTTAAAAAATTCCTAATGATGAACTGATTGGTTTTTTGTTATTGAACACAACATTAAAATAATTGAAACTAGGAAAACTTAAAGATCATTGTTTGCCAACATAGTCCTTTAAAATAACTGAACATGTTTGCAAAATTTACTCCAAATAGAAGAAAAATATCCTCTGTTAGCCTTTGCTGTTAGGAATTTAAAGCTTTCTAAATATTGCAGTGTGGGTTTAAAATGTCTAACAAAACTGCAAATAAGGAGTGCTGTAAATCTGGGGTATGGCAGAAACAATCAGAAGAGTAAATAGAAATGATTAAACATTTAATCAGAAGCATTATACTTTGTTGTGTTCTTGTTGTAGCTGCAGGAAAAGATGCTGTAACAGATCTTTAAATAGAAAACCTGAGGCTAAATTCCACTTCATCCATCAAAAGCAGCTGCTAGGAGATGACCTAATTTTAGCGGCTTATCAATTCCTTAGTGCTTGTTGGTTGATGTAACTTTGATCCTCTGATGCTAGATGACTTTTGTGCTGAATATAGCTAGAATTTAATGTGAATCTTTTGGATGGCTGCCCAGCCAAGCTGCATAATCCAAACAAAGAGAGGGAGCAGTACATGATTCAAGCTACTCACGTGTACAATAACACAAATATATTTATCCCAATTCCTTTGGGCAATCAGTTTCATGTCACCAAGCACATATTTCAAATATAGTGTCCTTGGCTTCCCCTCCCCCCCAAAACAATGCTTTGCTTTTCACGGAAAACACAAAATGCAGCAAGACGCCGACGATGCCAAGAAATAATGATAGAGTCAATAATTACAGGACGTTTTTAATGAATGTTTTCCAAGCAAATCATTGCCATTTCAAAGAGCTGTTATTTCTATTTATGTAGAGCTTAGTCCATATCTTCTCAAGGCAAGGGAATAGCTTTGTATTTTTCTTTAATTTCTTATACCACACAATTTTTTGTCTTTTTTTTTAAATGTGGATTGTAACTTATTTTTTCTCTCTCTGTCTCTCTCCAATAAAACCATCTGTGACACACATGCAAGTTAATGCCCGAATGAGGGGTGCTTCACACATATTTACTTGCCCTAGTTGGCATTATTTGCTAGTTATTAAAAATGATGATGGAGTTGTTTGTCTGCCCTATGTTTTTAATGTTATGAGTAAATTATATCAAGGGAGGAGTCAGCCCATTGTACAGACTTTTTACTGGGAAAGAGAATGTTTAGTGTTTGGACCCAGGGACTGAAAGAATTTCTGAGTCTCCTTTCTGACATTGACTCATTATATGAGCTTGGGCAATTCACTTAGGGCTTGTTTTTCATATTCCAGATGAAGTGAATGAGAACTGCATGTGATCAGACCCTTAACCTTTCTATCTCTTAATTTGTGCACAGTAAAGTAGATCAACAATCCCAGGCCTTACACGTGGAAACTGTAAATTAAATATGCAAATCCCCATTTTTAATGCATAACTGCTCATTTACGTACAGCTTTAAATTCCTGCATTTGAACTTCTGATCTCTTTTGAAAACTGGGCTGTCCATGACAAAATCTCCAGGAACCAGGCTGTCAGGCAGCAGCTGAAATTGATAATTATCTTCACATATCTTATTTTTTAAAGTTTGCATTTACATGAGAATATTATTAAATTATAGTATTTATTTTTGTTTACTTTATGGTTGGATTAACTAACCGGCAGATGCTTGAGCTTTAAGTATTAGCAATTGTAGGTAATTGTAGGTTGCAAGATGGCCTCTTTCAGGCATTACTTTTAAGCTGGTTGCCACATTATTATTTTGTTTTTATTCCTGGAGTGTATAGAAACCCCAGCTGAGACTGGGAGCCCATTATGCTGGTCACTGTACATACACAGAGAAACTGTCCATGTTCCTCAGGCTACCAAAGGGTGAGAGAAATGAGGTATTAATGACAAGGGGCTGAGGTGCAGAGCAATAATGTGTCAGACCCAAAGTTATGCAGAACAGTTGTGGCAAAATAAGGAACTGAATCCATTCCTCCCAGTGCCTAATCACAGAGCCATCCTTCCTCTCCTGTGTACATTTTCCTGGTAAGTCAATCCCTTATCTAAATTGCAGGTGGTAATTATGGCTGTGGATAGCAAGCATGTTCTCACTGGGATTCTTAAGGGAAAACTGGGTCTTTCCCAGGACATCTGGGCCCCATTCTGCTCCTGCTGGAACCAACAGATTTTGGGCCTTGACTTCAGTGGGAGCAGGACTGAACTCTTTAAAAGCACCAGAGAATAAGCAGGATAGGGATGTAACAGGCAGTTATCGTTAGAAAAAAAGAAGTGTAGCCTCAGCGTGGGATTGGGAACCAGACATTCCTGATTTTTAATTTCAGTTTTGACATTAAATTCTTCTGTAGCTTTGGGCAAGTTTCTTATTCTGTCTGCCACAGTTTCTCCTTGCATAACACAAGGATATTACTTACCTCCCTTCCTGCTGGGTGTTTGTCAGGATTAGTTAAAGGTTCTGAAGATAAAGGTCTTAATGCTCAGTAAGTATTAATATTTTTCATCATTGGCAGTAGCTACTTGCGTCTGACCTGTCCTTGGTCAAAGGAAATAACTGTGCTCAACTCAGTCAAGTTGGGTTTTCTTTCTGATGGATAAGTGGTTTGGTTGTTCATGAAGTTTTGTGTGAACTCTTATTATCATGGTAGAGAGGTGCTGCTTTGTTTTGTTGCTTGAAAGGATCATTTCAGTCCCACTATTCATTAGTTGAAGATGCAAACTGCCAACAATTATTATTGTGTGGAGAGCCCTTATTTAGGTGTGGCTGACAGGAGGGAAAATATGTATCATGATCATGTTCTGCCGTACAGTATGCTAAGCAGCATCACTAACTGGTTTGGTTACCCCATTTACATGGGAAGCCAGAAGAAGTGATCATGGGCTGAGAACTTAGAATCATAGAACACTAGAACTGGAAGGGACCTTGAGAGATCAAGTCCAGCCCCCTGCCCTCATGGCATGACCAAGCACTACCTAGATCAGTGTTTCTGAAAATGTTCCGTGGGACTGGCTGCCCCGGTTTGTTTATTTACCGGTGCCGCAGCCACAGATCCTCACAGCTCCCATTGACTCCGTTTCACTCTTTGCAGCCAGGTGGAGCTGCAGGAAGCAGTGGCCTGGTTCACACTACTTCCAGTGGCTCCCCTTGGTTGCAAAGAACAAAACGGAGGAAATGGAAGCCACGAGGTTCCGTGGCCGTGGTGCTGGTAAAATAAACAAACCGGGGTGGCCAATTAATGTGTTTCTCTAAGTGATCCTGTGGAACACTTTCAGAAACACTGACCTAGACCATCCCTGATAGATGTCTAACCAACCTACTCTTAAATATCTCCAGTGATGGAGATTCCACAACCTCCCTAGGCAATTTATTTCAGTTTTTAACCACCCTGGGTATGTCTACACTACCCTCCTAGTTCGAATTAGGAGGGTAGTGTAGACATACCCAGGGTGGTTAATGTAGGCATACCTCACTTGCAAATGAAGCCCGGGATTTGAATTTCCCGGGCTTCATTTGCAAGTGCGGTATGCCTACATTATCCTCCTAGTTCGAATTAGGAGGGTAGTGTAGACATACCCCCTGATAGTTAGGTCATTTTTCCGAATGCTCAACCTAAACCTACCTTGCTGCAATTTAAGCTCATTGCTTCTTGTCCTATCATCAGAGGCCAAGAAGAACAATTTTTCTCTCTCCTCCTTGTAGCACCCTTTTAGATACTTGCATAGTGCTATCATGTCCCCTCTCAGTCTTCTCTTTTCTAAACCAAACAAGCCCATTTCTTTCAGTCTTCCTTCATAGCTCATGTTTTCTAGACCTTTAATAATTTTTGTTGCTTTTCTCTGGACCTTCTTCAATTTCTCCACATCTTTCTTGAAATGTGAAGCATCTTATTAACCTGGATGTGGCAGATACAATAATTTCACTTGTACTTAATCCACGTGCTGTGAACCCTAGATGCTGCATATCCATGTATGTCTGTCAATCCATGTGTTGCATATATGTGTATGCACGTAAATTAATTTGTAATTTTATGAAGTATCATAATTAACTAATGGCACATTGGGGTTTTAAACCAAACAATTCATATCATGTTTACAATAGCCAAAGTCATCAAATCTACATCATAACCTCAAAGCCAAGAAAATATTGGTGGCTTACTGCTTCTTCCAATGTTTATGAAAATATGTGCTGTAATTGTCTAAATTGTCTTCATGTTGAGATTAAATAACAAGCAGTTTGGACTGGGATTCCTTGCTCTGGAGAAGCTGCCAGTGTTGCTAACTGATTTCAAAGGAGTTGTTAGCTACCTGAAAGTAATCAAACCCCAAAAGGTTTATTCGGGTAATGGAAACAATACCAGAAATAATATTTGCTACCAGTCATATGAAATGACGTGGCCACAAAATGATATATACTAAAAATAGACATCGAATCTCTAACGGCAGCCAGACTTTTTTTTTTGGCAGCATATCCTTGAAGTGCAATTATGTATAAAGCTCATCTTACTGAACACCAGCACGTGTGCTTTGGGGCAAATAGTGGCTAAACCTATGTTATGGAGATATTCTAGATTGCTGGAGATGTAAATGAAGGGTGAATTTGGCTCTGTGTGTGACTAAAGCAGGGGTTCTCAAACTTCATTGAACCATGGCCTTCTTCTGACAACAAGCATTGCTACCTGGCTCCAGTAGGGGCAGTGAAGGCTGAGTCCAACTGAGCCTCTCCACCCTGGATGTGGTGGGGGAAAGCGGGGGGCGTGGATCAAAAGCCTGAAGAGCTTCGGTCCAGGCAGACTGCCTGTAACTTGAGCTCTGCCACTCAGGACTGAGGCCTCAGGCCATGGTTTGGGTTGCCAATGCTCCAGGATTGGCCGGGCATCTCTAGGAATTAACAATTAATCTTTGATTAAAGATTATATCATGTGATGAAATCTCCAGGAATACACCCAAATAAAATTGGCAACTCTGAGGTGGGGCATGAGCTCTGGCCAGGGGATAGGATTGCCAGGTAGACCCCGCCAAAAAAACGGACACACTTGATCGTGGGCTGGGTGGGGCTGGGTGGGGCTGGCCGGGAGGTGGGCAGGGCGGGAAGCAGAACTGGCGGGGGGGGGGGGGGGGGCGGGAGTCCGGGGGCTGCGGGGCTAGAGAGGAGGAAGGGGGGAATCGGAGGGGGGGGGGGGCGGGAAGCAGAGCTGGACTGGGTGTCCAGGTGCCACGGGGCTGGATGGGAGGAGAGGGGGGCCCGGAGGAAGGGGGGGCGGGAAGCAGACCTGGGAGGGGTGTGCAGCCACTGGCCACAGCCGGAGTCCTTTGGGCCACGCCCCTGGCAGGCACTCCTTTTAGTTGTGAGCAGAAGCCGGGTGGGGGCAGGGCTGGGAGAAACTCCCCCCGCCCGGCTTCTGCACGCAGCCGGAGGCTCCAGCTGGGAGGTGGGGCCGCGACTGGCGCTGGGAGCCTCTGGTCACGTGCAGAAGCTGGGTGGGGGGAATGGCTAGGAATCCCAAACCCCGCCCTGCCCCACCCTACTCTACCCGGCTTTTGTGTGTGACCACAGAGCTCCCAGTGCCAATTGCGGCCCCACCTCCCAGTCGCTCCCCCGCCCGGCACCCAGATGGAAATTCAGAAAATACTGGACATTGCACGTGTCTGTTTTTTTCTGAATTTTTCTACCGGACAGATGGTGCAAATACCAGACTGTCCGGTAGAAAACCGGACACCTGGCAACCCTACCAGGGGACTCAGTAAAACCAAATATAGCTCTGGAGACCCCTTTAAAATGTGGTCGTGACCCACTTTGGAGTCCCGACCCACAGTTAGTGAAAACTGCTGTTCTAAAGAATCATTACACAAACCACTCCCATGACCAGCGCTCTGTGAAAGGGCAGCCTCAGGTGGTAGTTTTGCTGACCTGGCAATGCACAGAGACTTGCAGACATTTTTGGATCACAAGTGTTTCTTTATAAGGAATGGGCCCTGTCATGTGTGTCAAACGTCACATTCTGATCTCTGGCCTACAGCTACATTGCCATATGTCTCAAAAAAATCCAGTCTTTTAATACAGAGTTCTTTGGGAAACTCTTTGAGGAAAAAACCTTGCTCATTAGTCAAGAAAGATATTTTAATAGGCTCTGGTGCAAGCCTTATCTTGCCTTTCTGGCTTAACATCCTCACTGATCTTGTAGTCCAAGCATCACAGCTACAATGTTATCTCGTAAGACTGCAGAAGCTGGTTCTTGTCTTCTGACTGTAGCTTTCAGCAGCCTAATGTGTACCCTCCACCCCACTGTGTCTTTCAGTTTTGGAAATGAACTCAGTCACTGTCCCAAGTCACAGGAGAATGGGGGCTGTGTGAGTGGGAAGGCTGACACTGGACAAGCATGCTGCAAAGTTAGGGTTTTTCCCCTGCTCTGTTTGCTCATGTGTACATCAGAAGTACATCCACTGAATTTAGTGTTGTTACGCCAGTAAATGAATAAATGAAATGAAAATGATGAAGCCTGGAAAAAATGAAATCAATAGGATTTAGAAATTAAAAATTCGGTGTGGTCACACAGTATTATCTTTCCTCTTCACACCTAGAATTTTGTGTCTGGCGCATTGTCAATGCCGCACATGTCTTAGGACAGATTTTGTCCCCGACTCCAACCCCTCTTTGCTGCCATAAAAGAGTTGCAGGTGGTGAGAGGGGAGAATTTCCCCAATAAAGTCATCATAAGTTGCCCTACACTCCGCTCTGCTCCCATGAGTCCTGGGATAGGCAATGTGATTCGGAGGTGGAAGATGCTCGATGACATACAAGGGATCCTTGCAGCTCTTAGAGCAGCCTAGGGGTTCAAAGTCCTTCCAGAGGTGTACTACAGAGCTGAACCTAATCTATTTTGATTAGCGACTCATGTAAGCAGCAAAGTTCAGTTCCAGATCTGGATTGTTAACACCCCAAAGTTCCTATGTTTTGTTTTCTTTTTTAAACCAAGGTCCTGATTCATCTTGAGCTTAGTACCAAGATAGGGAAGGTATATTTGCAGATTTCAGGACTCACTCTGGATCTGGTTTTTCATATCCCTTCCCAGAATATGATCTGAAGAAGTGGGTCTGCCCCATGAAAGCTCATCGCCTAATAAACTATCTTGTTAGTCTTTAAAGTGCTACATAATTTTTTCCCCTTTTTTCCCATTTTTTCCCTTTTTATTTGCCAGAATTTAGAAGTGTTTGGATCTGGGGTTTTGATTTGGGTTTATTCTGAATTATGAAGTCTATTTCAGAGTGTACAGAAGTGCAGTTCCGAGCAAAGCTTTATTTCTTCCTAGGAGAAAATAGGTATTTTATTGTTTTTTTACTGGAGGTCATAACCTGAATAACTTGTGTGCGGCCTCACCATGCTTTTAGGATCTTCACATGGAGCTTTCTTGCCCTGCACAGAAATGAGGGTAGCTGCCTCTGTGGCAACTTTTCTGTCTTCTCTTCATCCCTAGTAGGTGCAGGGACCCATATGAGTAGAGTGAAGGATCAGAAGGTCTCAAGATGGAATGGGCAGGTGAAGGAGGAACATGTGCATTTTCATGCTCTTCCCTCAAACTTGTGCCCCACACCCAGGGATCAGGGCGAAAAAGTAAATATAGGCAGCAAGTGTGTTAACTTTTCCTTTCAACCCCTCTGCACATGGGGCTTTCAAAGGCAGCTATGACCCAGGAGTTCTTGAAAGCATGAGCCCAACATGGGGCACAAGTTCTGCAGTGGGGAAACAGAGCTTTCATAAGGATGGCCCTGTGTTCCCTCATGGATGTCTGAGGTCTATAGTGTTTGTGGGCTGGACCTTTACTTTCTTCCACAGCATGTGGGGGAGAAGCCCCACCATATCGAAGGAAGAACACAGAAGAAACTCTGTGGAGAAACTTGTGGTGTTTCCTGCCTCTATCTTTATATAAAAGTATGATCTAGCTCTGCGTTCTTTACTCCCATTAACAAACACCCATTGACTTAAATATCAGCTTTAGGAAAACCTGAGTGCAGAAGGGGGTTACTCTGTTTCTGTTTACATGTGTATGATAGGAATGGCATATTTAGGTGCCTAAATTCCTATGATTGAGTGCACTGGATCATATGGCTTCAGGGGGGATCTTTCTGAGCCAATAGCACACGGCCTAACACCTGTATCTACTGCTGATGGACCAGGACAAGTAGGGATTATGCAGGGTTTGCTTGAATGCGGCTTTTGGTATGTCCATAGGTATTTCTAACAGCTCAGACTTTTTAATGTGGGTATCTTCCCAATACCCCTGTGAGAGAGGGAGGTGCTATTATCCTCACCTTACAGATGGGAAACTGAGTCACTAAGAGACTTACAAAAGGTCACACAAGATTTCTGAGGTGGGCAGAGAATTGAATCCAGATCTCCTGGTGCCTTAACCACTGAACCATCCTTCCTTTTCCATATGCTTAACTTCTATAGGAAGGAGATCCCTGAAATGGCACAGAGAAGATTTAAAAAAATGTGGCTATTAAGAGGATTGTGACAGGATCAGGGTCCCTGAGAGAAACGTCCTTGGTGTGCCCTATGTTTTTATTAACGGCAACGTGAGTGAAATGCATAAATTCTTTTGCAACAGTGAGAGATTAGAACATATTGTGAAAATGATTTCAGTGTCTTTATACTGTGTTCCCCAGTGTAACTCATCAACAGCATCTTCAAAAGTTACTTTTATGCCACTTCCACGCAGCTGACAAGAACACTTGACATTTTGAGAAGGTTTAGAATAAAAAAAAAAACATTAACAGTTCTTGTTGATCATGTAACTCATTGGCAAATCACCACCGTTTAAATATCATGTTCAGTCATCACTGGATTGCAATCTAATGAGCATAAAAAGTAAAGTACTTCACAAGAGTGACTTGCTTTGTAACTTTTTACATTAGGAACTTGCAAAATTAAAAATGCACTTTCTTACTGTATGATATCACATTCAAAGGCCACACATATTCTTACTCTATGAAAAGCAATAGGGCATTCTCTAAATACTTATGAATTTCTTACTTACCTGTGCAAATTATGTGCCTGATCTAGCATGTAACACTCATGCAACATTCTCAGAGTAGTAAACAGGAATTTTTCCAGAGAATAAAGTGCAAAAGAGAACCTACTATTTAGAGCAGCTTTTGCCATGTCCATTTTCTGTTTTGCCTTTGAACATCTTCATGTTCAAGTACGTGTTTGGCCATTATAAGGCAACAGCATTCCATTTCTTTCTCATGAAAAAAAAATACAATACCCTCTTCCCTCCAACTGAGATGATCATGGTTTGACACTTTCCAGTACATAGTTAAATAAAAATAGCCTCTCAAATGTATGTCTGCTGAGAGTGGCTGTGCTTTATTGCACACATGACGCCACCCAAGGAAAACGAAAACAAGCATTTTGCCAGTATTAACATGAACAATAGAAATAAAATATGCAGTGATTTTTAAGTACTGTCAATTTGTCCCCACTTACCTCTTGATGAAGTTATATATTTTGACTATGAAGACTGTTTGCAAAAAGAGAGAGAGTGAGAGTAGGCCTAATTCTGTTCCTATTTACGATATCAAAAATCCATGAAAATCTAATAGTTACACACCAGTCTAAAAATTTATCCTACAGTGTGTGATTTGTGTGTCTCCAAAGAGAAATGAAGCTAGGATACACAGGGGCAAAGTAGTATAGATAGGCATGTGTAGGCTAACTTCATTGACTCAGATTGGGAGTTGACTTCTGTGTTTGCAAACAAAGAAGTACAACTATCCAATTTAATTTTAAGATTCATTGAAAACACAGGGAAGCAAACCATGTCTGAGAATAGAAAATCACCAAATATGTAGGATAAAAACTAGCCAGAAACAGAGAAAAAACTGGAACGGTGTATTTGAATCCTCCAAAACTTTGTGTTTGGAGACATATATCCACACCTGCCTGGTTTTAGTTTTTCAAAATAAACCCTTCCTCCATATTTTATATAGGCATGGGCCAAACATGGGAACCTTTTATCCAAAACATCAGCCTTTAACTTTTTAGATTCAGAAAAAAAATGGGAGCTGTGAACCAACCTGGTTTGGCTTCTATAAAACCAACCAGACTTTCTCCCCTAACATTTAAACAAAAGGTTCTGTCTGAGAAATAACAGTTAAAGTGCAAAACCAACATGCTTTTAAAAGTACTGATGCAATCTAAGTATCCGTTTCTAAAAATAGATTTGATTTGATATGGTAACATTATGCAACTGCTGATTTATAAGAGACTAGAAAGATAATACAAATGAGAAAGATGTTTCCATTCAGGAATAGCTATGGAAACAAGCAGGCCTGTTTTGGAAGCACACACTAGAGCAATCCAAATGGCAGGGCTCTAAGAATTATTTTTGGGAAGTTTTCTGGCCTGTAATAGAGGAGGTCAGACTAGTTAATTTCAGTGGTTCCTTCTGGCCTTGGAATCTATGAATCTTCACAGACTTACTGTGACATTACATCCCAGATATATCTGTGCTAGATAGCTTGCATCTCGGCTGAGAATAACTGAAATGTTGAAACATTTTGAAGTATAGGATGTGTATCCTGTTTCACTTCATTGCTTTGTTACATTACTGCAGTAATCTCTTTCCGTGTGTGTGTTTACAGAAAGCTTGTTCTCCAGGTTAGAAAACAAGAATTGCTTTCATTATTGGCTTCCTTCCAACCTCTGCCATTAATTATAAACCTATTTTCTTCAAATCTTTTCATGCTTATTTGTTTGGAGACGAGGGGCTTGATGGCACTATTGCTTACTTTGGTATAACTTACGTCACTCAGGATGCGAATAATCCACACACCCCTGAGCTATGTAAATTATACCAAGCCAAGCTGTAGTGTGTAGAGCAAGCGATACAACATAGCTATTGCCTCTCCTGGAGATGGAGTAATTAAATCAATGGGCAAACTTTCCCCCACCATCTTAGAACATCTTTACCAGACATACCCCAGCAGCTATAATGCTTCTAGTGTAGACTAGCCCTAGATTACTGGGGTAACATCAAAGGTCCTAGAGGCCACATTGTGTTGGAGGGAAAAAACCTTCAAAATGAAATGCTTATCTATTTGTTTCTTTTTCTTCTTTGTATTAGTTTCCCATTACTGTTACTTCTGTAGTGAGCTGGATTTTCTACCATCAGGAAGTCTCATGAATTGTACTCTCAATTTGGTAGTCATAAAAAAATTAAAAGCCTGTTGGTTAGTTATTTGTCAGAAGGCATTTTACAAGGAGTTTTCTGAGCATAACAAGCTCTAATTTCAGTCAGAATTATAGTAGTTTTCAGTATAAAAGTTTTTATCTGAAAATATGCCTACTAATAATTAGATCATGTGGAAAAGATTAAAAACCCAAAACTAACAAACAAAAGACTCCAGAGTTTTGTGTTCTTATGATGAAATAAGGTAATTTTCCCAACATACCACTCATTCTTTCCAGCTCTTTTGATCTTTCCTTTTGGAATCTCTTAGAAAAAGATGGTTAAAAATTCTTCTGCTTTCCCCAGGTAAAGTAAGGACAGTTTTTGCTGAGTTTATTTCTGTGACATGCAGGTCAGAATCATTACCAGCGGATGATGGAAGCTAGGTGTTGAATATTCATCACTATTTTGGGGCAGTAGATTGTACTAAATGTTCAATGTGAAATTGTAAAAGCTCTGTAACAGTGACTTCTTCACTGTGGAAAACATCTGTACAGAGCCATAAGTAAATATTAATGTAGCTTCCTGTAGGGAGTCAGATTTTAGGACATTGCATAGCGATGCAGAGCTCTTTTCTGATTCAACATGATAGCAGGTTAAATTGGCCCTATTAGCCCAAACCCAGGAATGTTAGAGTGTGAGTTATCTGGACCCAGAGGGAAGGAGGGGCATGTAGAAAAGGGCGGTGCAAGGAAATAGGACACCCAGATTCAGGAGATCTTTTGTTTGTGTATATGTTCGTTTTTGTGTGGTTTAAATTAGTAACAGTGAAAGGAGTACATTTGGAAGCTAGCCAGCATGCATACCGTGAGCAACTAGACCTCCACCTGCTTACAGATGCTGCTGCAGGGGGACCGAACACTTTCTGCACATCACAGGGAAAACTGAATTGGTCCTGAAATTAGAATTGGCCAGCAGAGACAACAGCAGCATAAAACCCCATCTGTTGCTGACTAAGCTTATTGCAATCTATGAAAAAGGAGGAGCAACAGTTTGTAGAGACTCAGAAATTTGCCAGCAAACTCTACTTTCTATGCAGCTGTTTCCTAGCCACACTGGAGCCGAAAAGTGAACCCTAGTTTTACTTGGTTGTTTTCATGCAGCCCACTGCTGCAGCTCAGTGAGAAGTGGTATCCTGAGTTACCTATTTGGCAGCCTGGAATTGGGGCCTGAGTGAAGATGCTGTTAATTTTGACTGATTGATGGTATTGGAAGAAGTACTGGTGGAAGTTCTGAAAGATTTTTGGATATGCAGCTACGATCCTTTGTTGGTGCCAGGTAGGGCTCAAACTCAAGACTGAGACAGAAGAGTAATGTGAATGGACATACCGATGTTGTAAACATACTTGGAAAGTCTTTCTGGGAGAGTGCACACTTGGGGATGCCAGCACCAGTTGAATAAACTGGTAAAGGCTGTGCAATAACTGGATGACACAGATCAACTGTGTACAATAGACCATCACTTTTGGGCTAGCAAAACAAGCACTGAGATGGGATCGCACTGGGATCGCACTCCGAGTTCAGTGGCTACAGAACTTTCAGGTGTGTAAAGCAACCTTCCTGGAGCTGTGTGCTGAGCTGTCCCCTGAACGGTGGCACAAGGACACCGGAATGAGAGCTGCTCTCTCAGTAGAGAAGCGTGTTGCTACTGCTCTGTGGAAGCTGGTGACTCCCCATTGCTACTGTTCAGTTGCAAATCAGTTTGGAGTGGGGAAGTCTACAATGGGGGCAGCACTTATGCAATGTACAGGGCAATAAATCACATTTTGCTGCGTAGGACTGTGACTCTGGGAAATGTGGATGGCACGGTGGCTGGCTTTGCTGACATGGGCTTTCCAAATGCTGGTGGGGCTATCGATGGCACACACATTCCCATTGTAGCACCACCCACCTTACCTTAGAGTACATCAGGGGTACTTCTTGGTGCTTCTGGCACTTGTGGATCACCATGGGCATTTCACAGACATAAATGCAGGGAGGGGTGTATCTTCAGGAACAGTGGCCTGTTGAGAAATCTGTGTGCTAAGACTTTCTTTCCAAACTAGAAAATTACAGTTGGCGGGGATGCAGAAATGCCCATAGCAACTGAGGTGGCTTACCCCTAACAGCACTGGCTCATGAAGTTTTACATGGGGAACCTGGACAGCAATAAGGGGCAGGCCAACGACAGGCTAAGCCTGATGCTGCATGGTTGTGGAATGTGCCTCTGGCAGATTGAAAGTGAAATGCAGGTGTCTATATGACAGGCTGAACCTTTTGGAGCATCACATTCGGAAGGTGGTGGCTACATGCTGTTGCTTACAACCAGAGGCTGTATTTCTGTGATCTTGCTAAGCCCTGCCTGGGCTTGTGTTATCTCCAAACAGAGCATCAATGTACACACAGATGTCAATAGAATCTTGCTGAGTCTCCTCCCTTGCTTCATGTTCCATGTCCAGTTGCTGACAGTCCTCACAAACATCAGGACTTGAGAATAATTCCTCACTGCCTGGCCTGACCCTAACCCCTTTGTCCATTTCCAACTCTTCATCAATCATTTCTGTTTTAGGGATAAGTGTGTCTGACTCTGTGCTATGGGAAGTCACAATCCACACACTCCTTGGATGTGGATGTAGGGTCACCTCCCAGGATTACATCCAGTTCTTTATAAAAACAGCATTTTGCGGTTGCAGCACCAGAAGGGTTGTTTGTCTCTATTGCCTTCTCTGCATTGTAGAGTGTCTCACTCATACCCCTTCACGAATCAGGCTTGAGAAATGTGACTGTATGTGTCCCAGTTCCTATGGGTCACTTGCAGCTGTAATTGCACCGATTCTTTGCCTCACATCGATAAGATCCAAAAGCTGTGCATTGCTCCCTGCAGGAGAGCATTTTGAGTGATACCAATCCCTGGTTCCCTGAGAAGACACCATGAGGCCCACTGCACAATGAGCGAGGTGCCAGGAAATGGGTTTTTTAAAGTTCCTGGGGATTGCAGGTGGGAGGGGTGCATCTGTTTGCCTGTTAATGTGGCTGCAGAGCAGCAGAGTTGAAAGCACTGGTTAGAATGGCTAATTGGGCATTGTGGGAAATGTGCTGGAAAAAACAAAAAAAACTACAGTAGTACACACTACATGTTTGTTGACAGTAAAAGGAAAGGGAGAGACAAAAGTCTCGTGTGGAGGTGGAAGTTTTTTCTTGCCACAAGGTAGGCATTTGTCGTGACTTTTGTCACATCGCGATGTGGATGCTCTCTGGGATTTGTCACAAAAAACAGGTTTTTGGTGACAAAATTTGCAGGTGTAGATAAGTCCTAAGTGAAAATACCCGTCTCGCTGGACTGCAGCTTTGGTAGATAATGGGGACACTTTTTTTAGTCTGTGGCCCTAGAAATAAAAATGTTTCAGGCAATGAGACCAGCCAGAGCACTTGGGGTGTAGAATCCCAAACATAGTGCAGAGAAGGAAAAAATATGCAAGTGCATTATGGACATTGCTCTGGGGGCAGGAGTAACATGTAACTAGATGTTAAGTTTATTAACTTTCAGGCATTTTTCTTTACCGTCCTTGCTCCTTTGATGCCTTATAAAACATGTTTATATTTAAACACATTTGAACATTTTGAATATACACAGGATGCTATGAATGAATAGCGAAGATGAAAAAGTGTTCTCTTACAAGCTTTATTTGTGGGATACATAACTTTTGCAAGCAGTAAAATCCACTAGGGTATGCATCCACCTCCTAACACTGGATTTCCTACAGTTCAGTGGTATCAGAGCTAAGCTGCCTCAAAGTGATCTGTGATTCCTTCCTTTGTGATGTCTCTTGAGGCTGCAGAAACTCTCCTCTTACTTTGTATTTCTCAGGTTAACTTACTAGTTTCATTTCACTAGCACCATTAGGGAGTTTTAGCCGCTTTGGCTTGTTTCTGCTGTTATTCTGGTGTGGCCCAGTTTGATCATCTTGAATTTTGTAATGGAAAATCCAGACAAACATCTAACACATGCAAAGCCTTTGATAGCAAGATGCCTGTGACAGACACCCATGAGAAGCGTTTGATGTCAAAGTAAAGGGCATTTGCCTGAAAAAAAAAGTTTGCCCTTTGTGGCTTTGTCTAGCAGACCATAGAAGTAAATGACACAAAGTAACCATTCTTTTTCTTTCTTAGTGCTCATCGTCTCCTATTTGTTTGGTCGTGCTGTGATGTGATAATGGGGAGCCTGTGACTCAACAGTAATTTCCATGATGACATGTATCTTGCACAGAGGGGTTTCACTGTGCTGGTAAAAGGAGATCAAAATGTGGTCTAGAGACAGAACTCCCAGCTCCGAGTTCTATTCTGACCTCTGCTATTGACACAATGGGCTAGTTATTTAACTGCTTTGCGCCTCTGGCCTTATCTACACAACAAGATTCAGTCATTTGTGCTTCTAGCAGTTATTCTGCATAGATTAAGCACAAATGACTGACAACATAGGCACCAACTCCACCAGTAGATGTAAGGTTTACCCTTGCATCTGCCACCTTACACCAGTTCAAAAGGGGGTAGTCACCATCTTTGATCTATATTTCATTGGGATCCTAGCCAAGGTCTGCAGAGCTAAAGAAGAAACAATGTTTAGGATGGGGTAATGTAGGTAGATGCCCAACTAGTGGGAGGAACTATCTGGGGGATTTGTGGGCTGAGGGAGAATATTGTGGGAAGCTAATGAATGAAAGAGATTCCCTAGCAGAAGGAGCTATCAGCATTGTCAGGGCATGGCATCTGCATTTGCATGCAATCCACTGGTACTTAGCTGATTGAGACTCAAAGCTTAACCCCTACACCTGTCAGCAATGAGTTGCACCAACTTTTGCCTCCTAAGAACCCTTTGAAATACTTTGGTACAAGGTTCTTTTCAATTGGTTGAGAGGGACCAAGCAATGGAGATTTCTCTGCTCTGGACAGGGCCACCCTTTTGCCACCTGTGCAAAGTAGAGAACAATACTTTCCAGCACCACAAGAATATTGGGAAACTTAATGCTTATAAAGCTGTCTGAGATCCCTAGAGTGAAGGTGCTGTAGCACTGCAGAATAGTGTGATGGACTAAATTCACTCCTGGGTTTTGCGCACACAAGTGGAAGGGAAAATATCATCAGCTCATCCCACGGGCACTCCTGTATCATCCTCCACAGAGTTTCAAATAGCTTTGCAGGAATGAATAATGCTTTAGTGAAATAAGGAAGCAAGTAATTGCCACTTCACCCATGGGGAAGCTGAGGCACATCACTTCCCTTGAAAATGAAGACCTATGGGATTTGCCTACTGTCACCTAGCAAGTCTGTAGCAGAACCCAATCTTCCTGCATCCTTGCTTCACTTTACTTTTTCTCCCTTTCCCCTCGCCCCTCCATTTTTCTACTCATGGCAAATCTCACTGAGAGAAAATGTTTCTTAATGTACATAATTTAAGAGAGTTATTTACAGCCTGCATGTTAAAAGCCTATCCATGCAGCACTAGAAGTCAGGGGCTTGGGAATGTAAAGTCAGAATGTTCATAACCAGCACCTGACAGTACCTTCTGATGGGAAGCACTAGCAGGCTTTAAAATGCTCTGTTAATTATTGTTGACATTGTATAGAGTGCTTCATGCTGTTTTTACTGCCTACCTCAACTTAAACTGCTTTCAGAAAGTGCTTTTTCCACTCTGCAGACTGTGGAAACCCATATATGGTAGAGCAGTGACAGATGTGTCTTTGTTTTAGAAGAAGCCCTTTCTTTCAATGCTGGGTGTGTATGGAGCATTTCACATTGGTGCCTTCCAGACAGATATTAAAGCAGAATAGAAACACTCTAAATATTTTGGCCTCCTACACTGACATTCAGATGTGAATACAGCAGCAATACTGAAAGCTTTTGCGCTGGAACTTGCATCAGATCCTCACAAATATTGTAAAGCGAGTAGTCATGTGGCACTTTAAAGACTAACCAAAATATATAGAATCATGAGCTTTTGTGAGCAAACCCCACTTTCCCATGAAAGCTCATGATTCTATATATTTTGGTTAGTCTCTCAGGTGCCACAGGAGTACTCCTATTTTTAAAGTCACAGACTAGCACGGCTACCCCTCTGAGATTTCATGAACATTGTGTCAGACAACAATATGGGAGGAAACACTGATGAAAGCATTACACCACAGTGTGTGGTGATGCTCAGTGATGTACTATGCATACTTACAGCAATTAGAAACTCTGCGCTTTTCAGTGTGTTTAAAATCGCTGATGTGCTAAAAAAATGTTTTTCTCTATTTTTGCTCTTTTGTCAGCAAGTAGTTGGCCTTGGCTAGTTGTTTTCCTACTGACCTCAGAAAGAGTTCTCACTCGCCTCCCTGAAGCAGCTCCTATGCCAACATATGTGTAATCTGACTGTGCATGTTAATGTTGGTATTTTTTCATGGTGGATTCCCCCTATTTTATCATTGTCGGTGAACATCAGTAGTTCTTAGCTTCCCAGTGAATGACACTTCCTGAACTAGCTGCTAGAGTGAAGCATCTTATTTTTACTAGAGCAGAGAGAAATACTTCATTTTTGAGCAAGCAAACGTGTGCTGCTGACTGACTTTCAGGTTTCATTACATGGTTGCTGTTTAATCATTATTATTTCAATGCTGTTAAAAAGTGTCGTGAGGTATCATGGGAATCAGGTTTACTGTGTATTTTCTTCCACGAGGAATCTTTCCAGGCATTGCCACGGAGAACCAGTAGCCACCAAATTGCAGATAATGGATCAAAGTCAGTGTGCCCAATAGTGTTGAAATGATACTGACACGCTCTTCCTTGAATGTTCCCTTTGCTCATATTCTAGCTACTTATGCTAAATAAACTGTACCATCTTGCACTGATCTGTGAAGCTCTTTCCCAGAACTGAAGAAGAGTGGGTGGTGCAAAGGCTGGTCTCTCACTTACAGATGTTGATCCAATAAAAGATATTACTTCACCAGCCTTCTCTCACTTACACACTTAGTAATTTGGTTGCTAAAACCTCATACAGTGCACAGTCACTCTTTAGTCTGAGTGATTTTACATTACTTGTTACATTTGATAATGTCAGAGAATGAACAACTCCCCTTGGTCTAATAAATACCTACCTATAAATAAAATCTCTTGCATAGGATACATTTTAATAAAATTCCATCAGTCCATCTCCTCCTCACATAACCAGGAAAAGTGAATCTTTGCAGTGTGTCTGGAATACTAATGAATCCAGACTCTGCTTGATTGACAATTGTCTAGAGAAGACATTTTTAAAAATGTGGAGGAGAGGAGGACATCACCTTTTAATTGTCTCCCTTCTTGACTACTCTGGTGAAGTCTAGCAAGCTAGAAGAGATGGAGGGAGGGAGGTCTATCCTTTCCCTTCTCTCCCATTTCACAGATGTAATCTGTAGATAACAGAAAAGGAGAAGGGTACATCTCTTAATAGAGATGCAGCATTCAGAGAGACATCTAGACATATGGTGTTGTAATACATCCAGAGATTGCACCATGGATAGAATGCAGTTTCCCTTAGCTAGATTTTGAGGTTTCCTTTCTCACAGTCCTCTCATTGTTTGGGCACAATCCTCTTCCAAATGCTTATGTTCTTCCATTGCTAGGTGATTTTCTCAGTTGCCGGTGAATGTGTGACCCTTTTGTTATGCGTATGAGGTGTTAATTCCTTGGTATTTAATAAGGCTACAATGGTAAGTGCTTAAATTAAACATGGTTTTCAATGGATATAAGTAATTGATTTCAGTTTTTAAATAAAAGCCACCTCTTTGAACCTTAGCAATTTGGAAAGTTTAATACCAAAAATGTTTCTAAAACTTTGAAACAGAAGAGGGAGAGAGAGAGAGAGAGAGAGAGAGAGAGACCTTTTTGAGTAGAAGTCAAAATACATTTTCATTCCTCTTGCTAATGGCTTACATTGGATGCAAATGCAATAAGTACAGGTGTGCCTGAATGGAAGTAGACAGAGGAGTATAAAGGGTGGAAAAGTTAACAGTATGGAAAAGTTATATCTTTTCCTGCCCTGTGTCCACAGTACATTTGGCTCCCATAGATAGTTTCCTAAGTAGGTAGACAGCTAGCTTGTCCCTTCCCTTTAATGTGAAGAGGGAGGATGTCACTGAGTGTGGGGGAGTCACCAGGCCCTGCACCCCCATCTGCAGTCAGATGTGACTCTTGGGCAGCAAGTAGAACAAAAGGTTTATTCATTGACCGGAACACAGTGTAGCACAGACTTGTTGTTACAGGAACCAGGATCAGTCAGTACAATCCATCTTGGGGATAGGGAGGCCCAGAGCCAGGGCTCGGGGCCCCTGCCTGGCCCCCAAAGCCGGCTAAACTCCCTTCTCCCTGAGCCAGCCAAAAAACTAACTCACACCCAGAACTGATCCTACCCCTCCAGGCAGCCCCGTCTCCTGCTCTGTTCTGCTTCCTGGGCCCAAGGTGTTATCTAGCTATCACTGGTTGCATCTTCCCCTAAGATAAGTGACAGGATGGCCTGGGCCATTCCCTACGTGCCTTCCCTGAGGAGTTCTCACACAAAGATCCCATCCTCCACTGGGCACTACACATACATACACGGAGTCACTTCAGAGTAGCACAGGACAGTAGGACTCACATACAGGATAACAAAGCAAACAGTGGAAACATAATCCCCACTATGTCACAGAGCATCCTAATAATTCAGTTGTATAAAATGGATTGATAAATGTGCCTCCCTATAGCTCAGCCCTGGAGCGTGGTGACCACAAGTAAATGTGGGGCTCATCTATAAATGTTATAGATTTTTTAAAAAATCCAAAACAAGGAACTCCATTACTCACTTTGCTCCCGGGTAGAAGATGAGAGAACATGAGACAGACGTTGTGTAGATTCATAGATTCCAAGACTAAAGGGGTCCACTCTGATCATCTAGCCAGACCTCCTCTGTAATACATGCCATGGAAATTACTCAAAATAATTCCTACCACAGATCTTTCAGAAAAATATCCAATCTTGATTTAAAAATCGTCAGTGATGGAGAATCCATCACACCCCTTTGATAAATTGTTCCAGACAGGGGTTAGTATTTTTTTCTCTCTCTCAATAATTTATGCCTCATTTCTAGTCTGAATTTGTCTAGCTTGTGCTTCCAGCCATCAGATCATCTTACACCTTTCTTTGCTAGATTGAAGAGCCCATTATTATATTATTAGATTCTTATACACTGTTATCTAGCTACTCCTTAACTTTCTCTTTGTTAAACTAAATAGATTGAGCTCTTGGAGATTATCGTAAGAGTTGGCCTTTTTTTAATGCCTTTAATCATTTTTGTGGATCTTCTCTGAACCCTCTCCAATTTATCAATATCCTTTTAAAATTGTGGACACAGTATTCCAGCATTGGTTGCACCAGTGCCAAATACAGATGCAAAATAACCTCTCTGCTCAGAGTGGGGAGACACTGTTTATGCATCTCGGCATCATTTAAGCTCTTTTGGCTACCTTATCTATGAGGCAGGTCATGCCCATCTGATTATCTACCATGGCTCCCAAATCTTTTTCAGAATCACTGCTTCCCAGGATAGAATCCCCCATCTTGCCCCTTCATGCTTTGTTCCTAGATGTATAGATTTGCATTTAGCCATGTTAAAGCATGTATTGATTTGCTTGTGCTTAGTTTACTCTGTGACATGTCATGTAAAATTTAGCAATGATGATTTTATGTTTTCTTCCAGCTCATTACTAAAAGTGTTAAATGGCGTAGGGCCAAAAACTAGCCTCTGTGAGACCCCACTACAAACACTGCCACTCAACTGTGATTCCCCATTTATGGTTACCATTTAGAGAGGTATGTAGCCAGATGGCTTACAGGTGTCTATTACATCAACACCTGTATTAAACTTGCAATCTTATAAAAAATCATTAGTTTGACAGAAATCTATTTTCCTTAAACCAATATTGATCTGCATTACTTATATTACTCTGCTTTAATTCTATACTAATTAAAGCTTTTATAACAGCTTCTCCATTATCTTGCCCAGGATTGATATCAGACTGATGGCCTATAATTACCCAGGTCATCACATTTATCCTTTTTTAAAAAATAGAACATTAGCTTACTTCCATTCTTATTGAACTTCCTCAGTGTTCCAAGACTTTTTGGAAATTGACATTAATGGTGCAGTCAGCCAGCCCCTTAGCCAATTCTTTTAAAACTCTTGGTACAAGTTATCTAGACTTGCTGATTTACAGTGTCTAACTTAGTAGTTTCTGCTTAATATTCTTCAGAGATACTAATGGACTGGAAAGACTGTAATCATCAGCATATAGCAAGACTATCTGTTTTCCTTTAAGTATGGAACAGAAATGTTTATTAAGCACTACTGTTTTTTTCTGCATTATTATTGATAATGATACTATTTCCATTTAGTAATGGATCAATACCACTATCAGGATTCTTTTTATTTTTAATATAGTTTAAAAACTCTTTGCTTCCCTTATCAGTTTTCTACAAATCCTAACTTTTCTTTCTATCACTTTTTCTTTATATATTTTATTGATTTGTTTATTTTAGCGATTTTACTTCCCCCTAAAGCAGTTTAGTTTTCTAACCACTATGGTCATCTTCCTTAATGGAAGAATTGTAGCTTTTTCAGCCTCTGATAAGATTTTCTTAAATTATTTCCATTTAGAATTCACATTGTTCTGATTAAATCCTTCCTCTAATCTGATATGCCCCAGAATTGTTTGCAGCTTTGTTAAACTGTCCCTATTAAATCTCCAACTCTCTCTCTCTCTAATCTGGACTTTATTCAGATTGCACATTCTAAATGTGATTGAGTTGTAAATGTGATCATGTTGCCTAATGCACTATAGGAAGGTGCTCAGATACTGAAATATGGAGCATAACATAAGAAGCTAAATAGACCAGAACAAAAGTAGTACATTATGTTATGATGTGATTTGGCTTGCCCTGCATATAAAGTTCCATTTGGCAATTCTCTTTGTGAGTTGTGTATCATCAGCTAAACAGGCCATTCAACTGGTTTAAATGGGATAAGTCATGCTTTTATTAAGATTCTTTCCCCTCCCCCCGATCTAATTTTGTACAGTATCAGATAGAGGATGTCATTTTGAAGAGTGTGCTGCCCTGGCTCAACTGTCATGACCATGCTCATGAGATCGTGCTTGTGGAATGAACGGGGTACTCTTCAAAATGGCATCCCCCGTGATTTGACCTCACATCATCATGCTACAAGGGCTGGGACAGGTTGTTCTTCATAGTGGCTTCCTCATTGTGCATACAGGGTCACAATGGCAAGGGCAGGGTCATGCAGGTTGGGAGTACACACACACACCATTCCCAGAAAAACTGGGAATGTCCATTATTCTATGGATACATGATAACCACTCGAGTATCAACACTGGTGGATGCAGGCAGGTGATTTAAAGACACATGATTAGAGGCACCAGTGTGTGAGTTTCCCAGGTTTTGCTCCCTCTGGTTATTCAAGGAATCCTGGGGTTCTCATCCAAAACAATTTATAGAGCTTTTGAATTTTATACAAACAACATTTAAAAACCCAATTCCTGACCTGCCAGTACAGCTGCAGTTTTGTAACCAGTTCATGACACTCTCATCTGACTCCATTGCAACATGGATAAGTGGTGTCCAAACAGAAGGTTTTTGCAAAATGCACTCATGTGCTGGTCATCTTTGCATATCAGCACTTGCCACACTGACTAATCATATTTCTGTGTGCTCAAGGGTAATCTGAACAGCAATCCCACAGGGTTTCAGCAAGGGAGATAATGTGTGGAAGATAAACACAACAAGCAACTGGTGGGACAAAGCATACTGGGATGTTTTACTGCATGCAGAGATCATCAGGAGAAGGACTGTCCATATTAGTTTTACATGCAGAAGTAAAGGATCTTAAACTTTAGATCTGATTCAAAGGCCGTGAAACTTGTTGCAGGGTATTTTAGGTTAGGCTAGCCTTATGCTTTATGGTGCCCTTCTCGAAGGTGGGAGGGGGAATGGAGGAGTGGCCACTCCGTGGGGTGGGGGCTGCATTAAGAGCTGTGGGGTATAGCAGCGGGGCAGGGAAGCAAACATGAAGAAACTGGAGAGTGCTGCAGAACCCCTACATTTTATGTGGGTTCCAAGCTGTTGCTGGCCCTGGCCTCAGGCCTGGAGTTCTGCCGCCGGTCCTGCCCCTGGGGTTCTGGCTGAGACATGGGATTTTGCTGCCCACCCCAAGGCTCCACTCCCACCTGAGTCTCACCCCCCAGCCCTGTCAGGGTCCCTACTACCCTGTTCCTGACCTCTGTGAGGTAGAGCGGATGAATGGTGACTGGGTGCAGCTGGTTGAGTGGTGAGGAGATTTGGGGCTGGCTGCCAGAGACAGTACTGCCTGCACCTTGCTGTCTTGCCTTCTAGAGGTGGTCATAGGCATACACAACTGCATAGGCAGCTGCATGCTGTGTGTTCTGCATATGCCTAAGGACAGCCGTGGTCTCAGGAAGAAAGGGGCTCTGGATCCCCTCTTCTTGCTTTCTGGTTCCCCCCCATCTGTCCTGCTTCTATGTCTCCCTCACAGTTTTTTTAATTATAAGCATACTAGGGATACCAAATGCTGCTTTGGAGTGAGGCCCCAATTAAACTGGTGCCAAATATACTTGAGCTGGCCTTGCCTTGTGCTTGACTGGTGAAAGATAGATAGCCATGTGCCAGCCTATGCACGTGGCTGGCGGTTACAGTTACTAACCTGGTATTAACTGTGTTGTTTGTTGACATAAACAGTGTGTAGAGCCAACCACGTCACAAGCTGGTTATAAAACCAGCCAAAAATTGTAGTGCATGCAGGGCCCTAAGCTGTGCTTCACTTATGATTTTAAATGCCTTTTTTTCCAGTTCTCTCAGCTTGTCAGTATAAAAATCCAGATGTGGCTGGAGAGGTAGATGTTTCCAACTGCAACTGCTATATCAATGTCTTCTAGTGACAAAGAGCAAATTTGTCAGGAAGATTCATTAAGTTACAGTTAAGAGAGTTTACTCTGTTTGAAGGCTTAGGGCTCCTAATTGCATAGCAACTGGCCTAAACTTACAATGCTTAGAACAGCTGATTTCCTCCCTTCCAGTAGCTTGTCTGGCTACAGTTGTGGCACCTGACCTACTTTTCAGCACTTTCCCCAAATATAGCGCACATGCCTCCCACGCTCCAAGTGATTAATCCCTTTTTAACCCTTTGGAAATTGTGGAGACATAAGCTTTGTATATCTCACTAGGCATTTGTTTGGCTGAGAGTCTGGAAAATGCCAGCATTCTGATGCCGAAGCCTATAACTATACACACGGTATGTCCTAACAATCTGTTCTTGGACCTGATTTGCACACTAGGTCACAAAATACCTTATCCCAGCAGTGCCACCTATTGGGGAGCTCATTGCAATCACCTGCTTACTTAATATGAAGAAAACCCTTTTTTTCCTCCCCCATTGTAAGCTACTATGGTATTTGTTTGCCTGAGGCCATCATCCTTCAGTCATTAATCTTTAGAAAAATTAATAATAGGCATAATCCAGTATGATGTAATTTAAATTCTTTGTATAAACAGACCTGATGACAGTGGGAGCTCATGTACAAAGCAGCCCCACCTTTCTGTGAGGGAAGAGCTCATCAAAGCTGTTCATTGAGGCACTGCCCTTTATGAATCATGGTCTAGTTTTTTGTTTGTGAAAGGTTATTTGATCATTGCAAGTGAACTGTGTACAATGCTGGTGTATAGTGAGTATTCTGTTCATATGAAAAGCAAATTTTCATAATAGTTGCCACCATAGTTGTAGTAAAATATACATTGTGCCTTTCAATACATTTACATTTGTCTCTTTTCTTTCTATTGCTATGTAGTAGGTGTTTTATAGCACACTCTGTATTTAAGGTCACAAAACAACTTCTACTATACATCTTTGTTCTCATACACTTTTAACTTTCCAAGACATTAACAGTGTTAACTAGTTTTCTTTGTGATGCTCTGCCTAATGCTTGTTGTTTTTACTTTTTAAAGTAGGTTAGAGAAACCTTTTACTGTTTGACAAGAAAGAAACAAAACAAAACAAAAACAATCAACCCCCAATATTCTCCATTTAAAAAGTATATAGATCTCGCTTTTTTAGACTGCAAAACAAACAAACAAACAACAAAAACAAAAAAACAACCCTTTGAAATTTGAAACGTGGTTTGGGCATAGGTCACTGTCTCTTGGAGAACCACTGCCATCAAAAAAGTAATTGGCTATTTGAAAGCGACATATTGAACATCTGCCATAGAACATTTCCTTAAGTCTATGGGAAACTTTACATCTAAACATAGATACAGGGTGCATGCAGGCATAGCTAGTCAAATACATAGCTAGGTAAATGTGTTCTTGGTTCAAAGAACTTACAAGCTCCAGTGATGCAGATGGTGAAGATTTTTAATATAAGCAAAGGGAAGAATGAATGAGAGAGAAATAAATGCTTTATAAATGCAGAACCAGTGGCTATCCACACAGTGACAAAATTGCACAAAGTGATGTGATCTCAGTTCACATATGGATCAGTTTTCTGAAGGCAGGCTGCTTTCTGTGCTTAGCTGTGCTCAGTTGCTTAAAACCCTTTCTTAGTGTGAACACCTACTAGTAACTATTGATCTATTTCAAACTTCCATGTTTTGGACAAGATTTAGTGTGAATATAATATATAAAGAGTTCCAGGGACAGCTGGACTTGAGTTTCAAGGCCCTCCCCACTCTTCAGTCAGATTTTAGATTATCTAATGGCATCTTGTCACGCCTGGCTGATATTATGGTATCCTAATGGCAAGGGTCAGTAAAGACCTTCCTTGCTGATTGTCAGATCTTGCAACAGTCTCTGACATGATGAAGCTGTGGCCCTTGGTGGGCGTGGGGGGTGGTCTTAGTTCATAATTTGCTGTTCTCATTCCTGGAATAGGAGCTTTTTGGAGCATTCATGGACAAATGCTCATCTAATTCCTATAGGATGCTGGATCCCATTTGTTTCCTTACAGTTCAAAATATGAACAAATCCAGAGAGGAAAGTCACCCCCCAGGCATAGGCTGGAATATCTCCAGTAAATTGATGGTGGACAGCTCTCTACCTCCTTTTCAGCTATCCCATTATGAATAGTCAGTCCTTGGCAATTACTTGATAGCCTACATTTTTATTTGATGAAAGACTGCTAGTTGCAACTCAGCCAAGGCCAGACTGATGTTCCTGGGAAGGGAGAAGCAGTCTAAGAGGCATGATGTTGGTGGGAATACGACAATTATTTAAGAAATATGGCGGTGTGAAACTTTGGGTATCAATCTTAATTGCTCTTTCAGCATCAGGGTTCATGTTGCAACTGTGCTCAAGACAAAGAGCAATATGGAGGGTGGAACTGAGGGAGAACAACAAAACAATTGAATGGTGCAAAGATGTGGGTGGTGGCTTCCCACAGAATGTAATTTAAAATACCAGGTACAATATTAAAAGATGATTCAAAGTTATTTTAGGAATTGAAATGTTTAACAGTTTGCAAGCACTTGTCAAGTATTTATTACTTTACTGTATTATTATATAGTCAAATTTTGAAATCCTTACTCAGCTTCTACTCAAGCAATACAGGGCCAAATTCCTTCTGAATCGAATAAGGGTTGATTGAAAGTTGAGCAGAGACTTTGGTTCACGTTGGAGCTAATGTAATTTAAGGAGAATGATTTACATACCTCAACTATCTAGAAGCATCAAATAAAAACTAGTTCACAGATTCCACAGAAGCTGCAGTGGCTGGGGGTTAGGGGAGGCAAAAAATGATGTTGAATGAGTGCCACCAAGTGTTCTTTTGCTGTATTTGAGAGCCAAATAGCTCCTCAAAAAATCTGCTGTCATGGCTTGAGGTCAGAAACACTGTAAGTGGAGGAAATAAGTTCTTGATCACAAAAATCTGTAATTTTGAAAGGCACACTGCAAAGAAAGAAAATGCTGTGAGAATGGCAGTGTAGCAATTAATGTTCCACTACAAGTGCAATAGCTATCTCCGGAGATCTTCCAGTTGAGAAATAGCTGCTGTCCTGTCTGTAGGGACAAAGTAACTAAGGCTAGCCATCTGTTTTTCAAACAAGATGGTGTTTCCTTTGACTGATTGGCACAGCATCTGTGTATGCTGTGCCATGTATTACTGTGTTACATTATCCCATCACATGACATGATGTAACCAGATATCCCAGCACAGTGTGGGTGAAGAAGTATCTTTTACTGGACCACAGTCTTGAGCACAGTAGATGTGTATCACGAGGCATCCTACCAGGTCAAGTGAATGGCATTTTTTGGATGCACTTTGCTATTCATCTTGGGGGACTTGCTTCTCCCTCTATTCAGCTCAGTGAGCGTTTCATCAGGGACTTTGGCGGCAGTAGGACTGGATGTTTAGTGTACAGAAGCAGGCACAGTATAATGAGTGTTTTCAGCTTTGCAACCTAATTAGAAAGGACAGGTTTTTCATGTTTGCTTCTCCCCAAGCCACCTGCAGGTTAAATGGTTCCCACAGATGTGTGTTTTCTATTAAGGCAAAGTACAGACGTGCTATTTATAAGTATTAAGATTTTACATTAGTGTATCTCTCATCTTGACCAGAAAATCAGATGATAGTTAAGAACTGAATCCTCGGCTGCTCTAAAACTCCACAGGGACTTTTCTGTCCCCAATGTTGCGGGGAAGCCTCCAGCACCCACAGGCCTGCTCTAAGTTACTCTGATTGGTAAAAGCCCCTTAGGAGCTGTTTCAGCACATCAAGATTACCAAAGTGGAGTGCATTAGACTTGCACAAACATATGTATCTTCCAACACCCGCACTACACAGAGGTGATTGGGATGTGGGGGCACAGAGCAAGCGTTACTTGGTGGAACTGTCCAATGGCATGGGAATCCCAAGTGTCCCTTTAAGTTCTCCTTGTGCTAGTGGAACAGCAAAACCAAAAGGCATGCTTGAGAAGTTTTATGTGGCCAGTCCAATGTCCTGTGTTACTTAGGAAGTCAGAATAGATGGTCCCAATGGTCCCTTCTAGGGATGTAAGAGACTAATCTTTTATTGGATAATTGACTAGTTATGCGACTAGTTGCTTTCCCTGTATTGCTGCCTCTATGTGAGAGAGGCAGCAAGTGGGGCGGAAGCAGGAGCTGGTACTGTGGGGAGCAGACTTAAAAGCCGACTCCCCCAACACTGTCTCTGCGGGGGTCAGGGGAGGTAGAGGCACAGTGGGAAATGGCATGAGCGGGGACTGAAGCAGTTTCCGCTCACGCCTCTTCTGCTTCCATTCTGCTTTTGAAATGTGCAAGAGCCCCAGCTGGGCTCTTGTACATTTCAAAATCAGAAGCCTCTGCAGGGAGCGTGGGGTTAGTGGGGGCCCTGCACTGCACTCTATGCCAGGCTTCCTTTTGAAATGTACAAGAGTCCTGCTGGTGCTCTTGTGCATTTCAAAGGCTCAGGCACTGCAGGGAGTGCAGGGCCAGTGGGGTAGTCCCTGCTGGTCCCATGTTCCCTGCGGGGCTTCCACTTTTGAACTGTAACAAGAGCCCTGTTGGAAGGGCTCTTGCTACAGTTCAAAGGCGGAGGAGAGCCCACCAACTATTTGATTAATTAATTAATCTAAATTTAATATCCCTAGTCCCTTCTGGCCTTAGGATCTATGAAAACTTGGAGGTAGACTGGAATGCGGGCCTAAGAAACTACTTTGAGAATCCTAGGTGGTGTAACTACTCAGTGGGGTGGTAAACATGTTAGTTTACAAAATGTGTTGCACAATGCATGCAGAATTTTGACATTTCTAGTGGACTATAGTTATATCTAGATGAAATAATCATCAGGCTGGTAAGTGGCACAACTGCTTAATGGGGAGAAGTGCCAGGGAACAGAGTGAGTGCAGTGCATTTCAATGACTACATGAGCAATGAAATGCACACTTGATCTGTTTAATGAACAGCCTATTGTCTATCTGTGCAGAATAATGGGTGAATAGACTTTTACTAGCATAAATTTCCTGTGAGGAGTCCTTTGTTCAATTCAGATTGGTTTCCTGCTCTGCTATAAATTCACTAAATGAGTCAGCTTTATTAGTATTTAGCATTTTGTAAAATGCTTACTTTTAAAACACTGTGCAACTCATCTTTAAATGTAGGTGAGAGCTGGGGACCAGGGACATGTTCATGGTGGGAGGCATGAATTATTGTAGTATGCCAGAACTTTGAGGAAAGGAAATGTGTGTTTCATATTTGTGAGACGCTGTTATATATTTTCTTTGGCTGTGTCTAGACTAGCATGATTTTGTGCAAAAACGGCCGCTTTTGCGCAAAATCTTGGCACCTGTCTACACTGGCCACGAATATTTGCGCAAGACCACTGACTTTGTAATGTACAAAATCAGTGGTTCTTGTGCAAATACTCTGACACTCCTGCTCAGGGATAAGCCCTCTTGCGCAAGAATACTTGTGTAAGAGGGCCGGTGTAGACAGCAACGTTAATTTGTTGCACAAGAAAGCCCGATGGCTAAAATGGCCATCTGAGCTTTCTTGCGCAAGAGAGCATCTACACTGGCACTGATGCTTTTGTGCAAAAGCAAATCTTTTGCACAAAGGCACATGCCAGTATAGATGCTCTTTTGCACAAATACTTTTAACGGAAAAACTTTTGCGTTAAAAGTATTTGCGCAAAATCATGCCAGTCTAGACACAGCCTTTGTGTGTGAACTGTAGCATTTGAAATGGGCCAGTTTCTTAAAATAACTCACACAACATATAAATCCCATACATTATTTGCAAATATGCAGCACATTTTAATTGATGTGTGGAGCTGATCAGTAGGTACCTGAAAACAAATGCATCAAAATGCAGAAGTGATTTGATGTGGCAGCATGTTAACTTTGTGTATGCCAGGTCAGGGGGGGTCCAGAGAAGCAACTAAACATTAACATCATTTTGCCAAAGTAAACCTTCTGCGGTTTGCCCATCACCATCATTGATCTGTAGCAAAACTGCAGCCAATAGGTAGCTGTCAATATCCATGTGAGAGGGACATAGTTAACAATAAGTCTTAAGGATAAACTATAGTGTTGTTCAGTATTCTGTACTTATGATGCTTTTGTCTTGCAGACACAATCCATAAATTCCTCTACAAATGTTGTCGTCTTCAACAAATAATGTATCCTTTTAACAGTATTGTAATTTTGATATATTTAAGAATGTCTAGCTAAGGCTGTGAAAACCTCACATATTCCCGTTGTTTCTATCCAAAAGATGGAAGATAATGAACAGCTGTGTCTGAAGAGCTCATGAGTACAGTTTTGGAAGCACTCATCAGGGAGCTGAAAGAAAGAGGCATGGCCTGCTGAAGGTTGCTAGAAACAGATTTCTGATGCTTTCTGATTCTATGGAGACACACCCAGAAAGGATCTGGTAAGAAATTTTCTATTACCAGATGAAACCATTAGTAGTATTATTGAATAAGGAGGAATAAATAATCAGGATTAAATGTGGTTAATGATAAATAAGAATCAATAAGCAATGCTATAACTGCAAACGTCTGGATGAGACAGGGCTCTAAACTTTCAACACATCTACTTTAATAGATTAGGCAGAGAATCACCTAACCAAGCTACACAGGTGATTGGATATGTTTTATTGATGAACATCAGATGGAAAATCCATATTAACAGTCCACTTTGAGGCAAGAAGAATTCACCCAGTTATGACAACATTGTGTGATATATGCAGACATGACTGATTTGTGATATATGCAGACATGAACTGCAGGACAGGATAAAGCTAAATCATTCCCTGGTTATCACAAATGATGTTCCTAGCTTCCAATTCATTTAGTGCTAAAAAGCTACTTCGAAGATTTTAGCTAATCGCAGGTCCCAAAATTTTCAGTTTGTTTCCATTATATCCTTTCTAAATTTCTACTGAGCTGTATCCCTAATTATGGCAATCAGTTGCTAACTGTGACTTTATCTTATTTCTCAACAATCTAATTAAGTAGGATTGTCTGATTTCACATAATTTGTCAACACTCTTTTAATCTTAGGCTGTGTCTAGACTGGCCAGTTTTTTCCGGAAAATCAGCCGCTTTTCCGGAAAAACTTGCCAGCTGTCTACACTGGCTGCTTGAATTTCAGCAAAAGCACTGACTTCCTACTGTAAGAAATCAGTGCTTTTTGCAGAAATACTATGCTGCTCCCGTTCGGGCAGAAGACCCTTTTGCACAAAACTTTTGCGCAAAAGGGCCAGTGTAGACAGCTGAGATTTGTTTTCCGCAAAAAAGCCCCAATCGCAAAAATGGCGATCGGGACTTTTTTGCGTAAAAGTGCATCTAGATTGGCCACGGACGCTTTTCAGCAAAAAGTGATTTTGCGGAAAAGCGTCCGTGCCAATCTAGATGCGCTTTTCCGCAAATGCTTTTAACGGAAAACTTTTCCGTTAAAAGCATTTGCAGAAAATCATGCCAGTCTAGACGTAGCCCTTGGGTATAGAAGTTCATAAATGCTACAAGATAGTTCTTTAATATTTGAATCACAAATGCTTATTTTTATAAAAACTTGGCCCGTATGTTTGCCATCTCTGGATTCAGGAAACTTAACCTAACAACAATTAAATGAAACGGGATAAAGATAATTGGACATGATTTAGCAGAGTACATTGTTTTTCAGAATAAGTAGCCAATATGGTTTTGATTCAAATGTGCCTCAGTCTGATTCTGCATGGACTATGTTTAGCGAGAGGAGAGCCTGAGCATGGTTAAGTTTCTGAGAAGATTTAATTGGTAACTTCTCTGACATTATTCTCCCGGAGATCATCTTCCACCTCTCACACTGTTTCATCTCCTCTCTTCCTTTCTCCTGTGCAATTCCACAGGGTGCCGTCCTTGCTCCTTCTACTTTCTTTGTACCCTGTTGATCACATCCATACATATGGCTTCAACTGTCATCTGTAATTTCAAATCTCTCCTCCAAATCCATACATGCCATACTGCCTATTTAAAAAAACCCACAATAGCTAATTAATGGTGGATACACTGTAGGGCTAATGAAGGCTAGTTGTCACTTTATCATAACCATAATAAAATGTTTTCTAAAAATTCCAGGTGTATGCCTACATGCAATTGTATATATTTGACAGTATATTTTCTTGAGTCACTTTTTTATCTTTTTAGATTGTAGATGCTTTGTGATATGGCAACTGCACTGAATGTTCAGGGTAATGGAACCCTGAACATGCCTAAGGCCCAGGATGTACTTGTAAGATAAATATTTTCTAATAATCATTAGTAATAAGAGCTTCTCTCATAGGATTTTCCACTCTGGCAAAAGGGAGGACACTTTTCCATTCAAAACCGGATCAAGATCAAAACTCATTTCTCCAAGTCACTCTTTAAGTCCTATTTTCAAATATACCCACATCATGTATTCACATTCAATATTTTTTACTTCTGGACAAATTCATACTGGGAGGCTAGTCATGAAAGGCTCTGTCCTCATTGCCATAATGTTGAGTAATCCATTCTCACAATTATGTAATATTCTTAAATCATTTAGATATTGCTGGAAAAGTTTGTAGTAAATGAGGTATGAAAAAGGTATAATTTTAAGATATTTATTCATTTAAAAAACCACCCTGATATGTCTAAAGGTTTACAATGTGCAGCAATTGTATATACTAGATTAGAATAGAAATGATGCGTTGTTTGTATGAGTACAGTTATTTACAAAAGATTATGTAAATAATTCTCCTTTCAAGATGAATGGCAATGTTTCTCTGAGCGTGTGTTCTCAGGAGACTTGTCAGAGCTGATGTAGGTTCTTTCCTCGCCTGTATTGCAGGAAGGTGTGTCTTCATGCATGATAATCCTTTGGTGGAGATGGGGAGTCCATTATTATGTTTCATGGATACTGTTGCCCCCTGGAGGGTAATTCTCAATTATCACAATATTAGACTGAAACTTAAATTAAAACTTAGAAATATTCTGTATTATAAACACAGTATCCCCTTTGGCAATTAAAATATTGTGATTTTAATTAAAAGGGCTTATGAGTTTAGAAATAACTGATTTCTTATTATGCTAATTATTTTTGTACATTTGCTGTTTGGATTTGCAAATTACTTGACAGTAAAATTTAATTGCTTTTTAAAGGATCTGAATATTTAATTTATGTATATTACTTGGGAAAACAGAGGGATTTTTGAACAATATAGATAATCAAAGTAGTAAGTGTATCCACATACACTGTGGGCATGTTCCTGCATAGCACTAGTGTGACACCTATACACGTAAGGAAATATGATGAGCAAGACAGAGAGATCAGGGAATCCCACCCTGAATTAATAATAGTACTACTGTGTAACTGCTAAATTATTTCTGACTCATAGCAGGACAAAGACTAAAGGGGACATGCAGCACCTTGCTTTCATGCTGAGGAATACTTCTGTGTTTCTTCAGATGCCTATTTAAAACCCCATCCCCATCTCTCTTCCCTCATGTGTTCTTGTGATTAGGAATTTTGGAGCCACATTATCCGTTACACAGCAAGGCCAAAGTGATGGCTGCTGTGAAGAGCAACTTACAATTGTATTGAGGGAGGAGTAATAGACTACACAGGTTTAAAGTGTGGATCCTTCTCTTCCCTCCTACTATCCCTGAGGTGAAATCCAGGCCCCACTGTAATCAATGGGAATGTTGTTTAGTCAGGATTTCCCCCTTCGGTTTCTGATTTTGATGCCTAGTTACTAATGTGGAAGGCATATTAGGAATGTCTAAGAGGCCATCATAGGTCACTAGTTCAATTTGGCCTCTGATCATTTTCATCATGACTCCCTAGCATTCTGGATCACATTTGAACTAGTGACCTAATTCTCTAGTTCATTGCTAATGCCTCTATTCATGCAGAGATACTCAATGTGTGTCAAGGTGGCAGAATCTAGCACTAAATATTTAGTAATTAAAAGCATCATGAATCATTGTCTCTAATGACAAAAATTTAGTTGTATAGTGCTAAACTGTATGCGAATTTATTTTTATATGTTGCAATTGCTCCCTTAGTTTACACCAGGTATTTGAGTGGTACCTCTCTACAAATATTGTAGCTCTTCAGGGGATTTTCCATGTTGCTTCCTGCTGTGTGCATACAGTGACTCCTGACAGTCTTGTTCTGTGGGATGTTGAAGGTTAGCTCTATTTGTTCCTTCTCCAGATTTTTTTCCACAAAGACCATTAACATTCTAGGGCCTTATTGTGATTTTTAAGAAATCAAATGCAGTCTAGTCCAAGACGGATCAGGACTAATTATTTTCTCTTTTTGCATGTGAGTATGATAATAAAGGAAAAAGTTTCCTGTATTAATCTCTTGTTTGCTCTCAAACTTGCACTGTGGATTCTTATGAGAAGCATGGACCTAGACAAAAGTAAGGCCAGACTATTCTGAACCATCTTTTCAGGCTTGCTTGTTCCACCACCCTGTGACTTCATTGTGCAGACAGACTAACTTAGTCCTCTCAGGTGGTATATTAAGGACTTTCTCTTTTGTCTTCAAATGCTGTTTTTGATTTGAAGAATCAAGAACAGTTGATTCCAAAATGGTGGGTCTCAACCCATGAATGTGTCATAGGAAGGTTCTACATGGGCTGCCACATGCAGGCCTTGATGAATCTGGGCCCTGTCCTACCATATGTGCAGTTCTTCTGGCCTGGTACAGTGAGGATGCCCCAGCGAGGTAGGGTGGCGGTAGAGAGTAAGTCCACCATGCAATCACCTTGCAGTGTTCCACAGGGCTGGGCCTAGCTCCTTGCTCTGAGTGTTGTGACTATGTGTACAGGATCACAGTGTCAGTCAGGTGTGGCATGGCTGCCTTTCCACAAAATCTGAGTAAGTGGCAATGCAACCCCATATGCCAGGTCACCATGCAGCTCAGTCAAATTCAGCCTGGTCCTCCTCCATTGTGACAGAGGAGTGGCTGGGCCTAACCTGATTGATACTTGCATCAGATTGCAGTGCCTGCAATGGGGAGAAGTCCCCATCTGCCAGGACAGGAGATGTTGTTGCAGGATGACTTTCTCTTCAAAGATCCCCCACCCCCAAATCTCTCCTCTGCACTGGGCTGGGGTTAGGATTGTGCTTTTGGGCTGGAGGAATGACACACTGCGGGGTGGGTTGCCTTAGAAAACAGTTTGGGAACGATTAGAATTAATCTAACTCTAATTCTTCATTTTCCTGCTCCATCCCACTTGCATTTTATCCTAGCTCTTCAAGTGATTCACATTTATGTGTGTAACCTTTATGGGAGTGTTAGCCAGGAATGAGTGCATGCTTCATTTCAGTGGTCCTCAAAAGAAGCTGAGTGACCATGATAAAATACCCGAACAAGCACAGAACTCAGTGTCTGATAGAAATTGCAAAGTCATGTGCTTATTATACCATTCTCTGTCAGAAAAATCAGGGCCATACATTATATATTTACGTTTTAGAATAAGTTACCTCCTGGAATATCAATTAAAGTGGTGAAATTTTTATCTCTGTCCAGGATTAAGTACAATTCTCATCCAACTCATAGCTCAGAAATCAGGAATGTGTAATTGAGGCACTACCTATCTGAATCCTAAGTAATGGAAACAATTATTCAGCGGAGTCAATACACAGAATATTTAAATTTCCAGAGGATACACCAAAGGTTTTAGCCATACCATATAGGATAATACATAGACTCACAATACTTTAATTATATAGGTAATACAGGTACAGAACATAAAGATAGAGTTCATGCAGTAACATGTAGACTTGTGAAAACTCTACCTTTACTGTTCCTTTCAACATTTTAGTTTTATAAATAGTGACAAATGCAGTCCACTGAAAACCATTTCACCTACAATTGGGCTAGAGGTCCCAGTTGTGCCCATGTTTGGCTTTCAGAGAAATATTAAGCCTGCATATGAACTGAATTCTGACATTAATGCACAGAGACAAGGTTTAGGACCAAAAGTCTACTCAGGAAAGAACCTGAGGTCAAGGCGGAACTACATTGGCAAAGCTATGTGTAGGATTGGACTGTTCACCTAAAACTCGAACACTAATGTGTATATCTAAAATAATGCTTATCCCTCATACAAAATGTTTCATCCAGAAGTCTCCGGGTATTTGGCAACAATGGATAACCATTATAGTCCCTATTTTATAATGGCGTAACTGAGGCACAATGGTGTGGTGGTATACCCAAGATTACACACTAAGCCAGGTATATCAGACAGGTCTTCTAACTCCTTGTGAGGTGTCCTATATGTTATACAACATTGCTTCCCTAGGTTGGTAAGAAGTTGTAGTACATTACGTATTTACTGGTTTATCTTACTTCAAAACAACATTGCTTTGGAAAGGAGATGAAAATACTAATTTCTATTTCAAATGTTTCCGTTGAATCCTCCCATTTAAGAAAGAATTGCTTGATTTGGTTGCTGGGAAGGCTAAAACTGTCTGTATCAATGCTAGCTGCTTAATCTTCCCACCTTCTGATTCTTTGCTGACCACAAAATGTGAACTCGCATAGGCCCTAAAGCATGAAAACCTGTTTCTTCTTCATTCCGCATGGTATTTACAGTTTTGGATTAGAAACAAAGTGAGTTCCAAACAGGCGTTAATTGTTGTCAGTTACAAATACCACAGCAGGAAAGAGAACTAGCTGTTTCTTTTGTTTATAATGAAGGCAAGGCAGAGCCACAAACGGAAGATTTTAATGAGAAAAAGAATTTGTAAATAATAGAGAGGAGGAATTCCACATTGAAATAACCACATGCTGACCACTATGAGCCTGAAAGGCATTGTTGAGGTGATATGGGATGGTTCACGTGAGGTGAGCTTGTTTTGTCTACTGCTGCAAATAAGTGGCATGTGTGTGCATAGAGGATTTTAGCAAGGCGCTGTAAAAATTGTCAGTCCTATAGCATTATTCCTCCACACACACCCCTTCCTTCCAGGTAAATTTTTTTAAAAGGATTTGCTGATCCAAAAACCTACTTAACATGGAAAGTGCACCAGTAATGCCTTTCTTGACAGATCTCAAAGACTACACTGCAGCATATAGCTGGAATCCTCCTATCACAAGGGCTAACCTCATACAAACAGCCCTGAAGCTCCTGTGCAACTATTCAAGTCTAAGTTACTAAGGCTGACCGCAGACAAACCACATAGGACCCATGGAAGGGGACAAAGACTTCCAATAAATTTCCGGTGGTTTGATGTAACAGCTGCTTCAGTGCATAATACCATTCAACTTCAACCACATAGGTTACTGATTTTTATAAGATTACTTAATAGGCAGGTAATTTTGGGTATCATTTCCAGCCATAGATTTGTGCAAAACAAAAATTTACAAAAATCAGAAGGAAAAGGGAAATTTCTCCTCTTGTGTACATTGGTATAAATCCAAAGTAATTCCACTGACTTCAGCTAAATTGCTTTGGATTTGTAGTGCTATAACTGAGAGCAAAATTCTGTACTTTTTTTTAAATGTTACAAATATCTGTGATAGAGTATCAAAAAAGATTTTTAAAAACACAGTCAAATTAGCCTTTTCTCGCTCATTCTCATTCTTTTCTCGCTCATAAGGAAGAAACTTACTTTTGAAAACAAGTGACTTCAGAATTATTATTATGGCAAAATTACTTAATGGTTTTAGTCATTGGGATCACTGATGTATAAGTGTAAGAACTCACCACAGAAATAGTTAAAGACCCTATGCAGTAGCCACATCCAAAGTTGTAAGGGATATTATGAGGGTTAAATCACTCTCCTTTGTATGGCAGCCGTAGCTCTGAAATTACTTTGCATTGTAGAGCAGCTTCATTAAGGGAGGATACATATCCAGGCTGATTTTTCTTGTCTAGACTACATTATGTACATGAGTATGAAGGGCGGCTTTCAGAGGTGGGGGAAGGGAATGCCTTCCCAAACTGCCAGGCATGGCCCTGGCCACGCTCAGCCCCTAGCCCCCAACTTCAGCGCCGCTCCCTCCAGTCTCCTAGGCCTGTCTGAGCTTCAGCTGCACCAAGGTTGGGGCTGCTCACCCTACCTCCTGCTCCAGGGCGAGGGAGGCTGGAGTTACCTGCCCTCCCTGAGCTCCAGGGCTGGGGAAGCTAGGGCCAGCTGTCTGCTGGGGGGTGAGGTTGGGGGCTTGCCCCTAAGGGGGGAACTTCACTCCCCTAGGGGACCTCATGGTAGGTGCGGGGCCTTGGGTGGCAGGGACGAGGCTGGGGACTTACTTTCTCCAGTCCTAGATTCCACCCACCACCAATGTCCATGAGTTGCTGGGGGTAAGACTATGGGCATTTCTACTTTTAAAACAACAGTGATGCTACTGCACTGTGGTAGCATTTCAATGTAGACCAGCTGTCCCCAATCTTTTCCAGATGGGCACCCATTCTGACAATTCAGGAAGACTTGGTGACCCAGGGCAATTCAAAAAATGTGTGACTGGCTCCTCAAGAGCCACCTGGGGAGACACTTGGTGACCCATATTTGGGTCCCAACCCATAGTTTGGGAAACCCTGATATAGAAACTACCTACACCAATCGGAAGGTTTCTTATGCCAACAAGCAGTAGTCTAGGTCAACAGAGGAATTCTTCCATTGGCCTAATGCTGTCTGTCTACACGGGGTATTAGGTCAGGTCAATTACACCCCCCCGCCCCGCAGGGGTGTGGGTTTTTTCATATTCCTCAGAGAGATAACTATGCTGATGTAACTTGAAGCCCAGTCCTAAGGGCTTCCCTTGTGTAAAAATCAGGGGACTGAATAAGAAAGAGGAGACTGATTTCTCTTCTAAACAGGAAATAGGCTTCAAGGTCCTCTCATTCTGCCTCTGCTCAGTAATTAGGCAGCATGGTTTGAAAAGAAATCTTTTCCTGGGCCAGACTTTATGCTCTTCCTTCATGACGTTTGTGTTCTGAGTGGTGTTGCTAATGCTATTAGGCAGAGATCTCCAATTCAACTGTCATCATTATAATAAGTCATTTATTGTCTTTACTCTAGTGTAACAGTTTCAAATGCTGCCCATGTCCTATTAGGCAAGTATGGCAGGAACTGAATATGAGAGGTGTTTTATCATGCAACACAGTAAATTAATTAGAAAACTTCTTACATAAATGGTGAGGCTAATTAATTTCACTCTTTCAAAGAGAGCACTGATTGCATCTGGAAAATGTCTGATAATCCCAATAGCAAATTATAGGTAATTTAACACGAGGTCACTGAAATTCACAAAGTAACATGACAGCAGTGCATTATGCTGACATCTTAGACCATTAGTTGGGATTTGGGAGAAGCATGTCATGGTGGTGAAGGGTTTATTCCCTATAGCGCAGCCTTGTTCCTTTGGTTGAAGTATTTGTATTTCCAGACGGTAGCAGCTTGCATGGAATTTGGAGGAAGGAGTACAGTTCACAGGAGGAAAGAGTTTGGAGGAAGTACTGGGAAATCTGTCTGTGTATACGTGGCTTCAGTGCTTGCTGGGGTGGCAGCATCTCTAAAGTTTTGCACTTCTACCTGCAGTCCATGAGAAATATTGTGCACTGCAGGTAATTGACTTAACACCGTTCATGAACAAGAAATATATAACTGATCTTGCAAACACTTAGGTGCAGGCAGAAGCTTGCTCATGTGAGCAGACCTGGTAACTTCAATGAGCCTGCTCAAAATAACAGAGCAGATGCGCAAGTATAGTAGAGCACCAGGCCATTTTTCTCTTCTACCTCCCCTTCTCACTCTGGCAATGGAAATAGAAGCCATGGGAAGAATTCTTTCAGTGGGCCTTGGTGGGAGGTAGGTGATGGAACCAGCATGGGTTGGCAGAATGCCCCTGCCCTCAAGCAATAGCATGAATGCTCATGGCAGTCTGATTCACACCTAACAGCTTCAAAAGTCTCAGTTTAGATCAATAGGTCCATGTAGTATCTTTATTTCTCTTTGCTGCCCTGCCACCTCAACTCCACAGATGCAGAAATAACACCTGCCCCTGCCTATAGGCACATTTTTGTGCATCATCATATCGGCGCACATACGTGTGGACCTTCCCTTTTAGCTTTTCAAAGAGAGTCTCACAATCACTCCGCAGGTTATTTTTAAAAAAATAATAAGGGATTCAGTTTGCAGCTATTGTGATTTAGGTTTATATTTAGATATAATTTTCCATAACAGTAATTCTCTGAAGTCTCTTAAGGCTGCGTTTTAAGTACGATGATTAGAACACTGGCAATACATGTGCTGTATAGATACATTATATTACTCTTCCATTGTTTTGTAGGCAAGAGTTCAGCAGTATCTGTGTGAGTTGCGGGGATTTTGTCGCTAATTCCCATTCCTTTGGCCAAAATCTATCTGCATCACAATATTTTTGTTCCAATTGTATCAAATCACAATTTTTTTTTATCTGCAAACCTGGACTGACCTAATTTTGGAGCAGTGTTTTTCATCCATAGTATCTGAATATGTAATTATTCTGTACCCTTATAGTAAGTACAGTACTGACTGATATGCTTAGCTGAAGACACATTATAGGGAATTACTATGGTCTGTTCATATAGCTATAATATCTTTGTGAAATCATCTACTGAAATCTCTCTCTAGAGGAGACCAGTGTGGTTGTTGCGGGTTTTGTTTTGTTTTTTTCCCAAAGATTCAATCTGACTGTTGTTGAAACATAGGCATTGAGATACTTGGGGCCAAAATTGTTTCAGCTGAAAACGTGGAACTTTGAACAGTCTATACCAGCTAAGAATCTGTTCCGTGGCCTTTATTCATTTACTTAAGTGGAATGTGAGACAAACAGAGTACTTTGGAAAAGGCACTACAGATCTGTTCAAAAGCCTGATGGCAAGAGTGATTGTTTTTGTTTCCCCTATTGCCTGCCTTGTCATTAGGCGGACCATGTGGACTCCATGAAAATACCATACTTACAACTCCCAAAAAAGCTACTTGTGAGAAAGATGCACTTCGCAGGAATTGTATTTTGTCCTGCACTGAGGGATTAAACATGTCAAAATGTTTTCCAAGTAGCTAGATGGACAGTACTTTATTCTAGTACGTTAATCATGTTATCACTAAAGGATGGGATATTAGGAAGTGCTCAGTGTTGGCCTAACTCTGCTGTCAATGAATTCAATGGCAAAACTCCATTGATTTCAAGGGGAGCATGTACACTGAGTACATTTGAGAATCCCACCCTGAATGCCCATGAGCCAGGCACCGATCATTCCCGGGCTGCCTCTGTTTGCCCTTGCTAGCCTCCTGGCAGAGTTGAGAGGTACTTGAAGAGCCTTTCTTCTTGTGCCATCTAAGCACTCTTCCCTGACCCTGCTGTGCCAGCGGTGAGGATGGAGGATCCAATCGGAGAGCCTCAAGCCACCACTCAGACACTCAGGAATGTCTCAGGAACATGACCAGGGCATTAATGACAAACCGGAAGTACAGAAACTCCTCCTCAGTTCCAGTGCTCACTAATCTGCAGACCGTGCAAATCCTCACAGGGCAGCTGAGTGAGAAGAAGGAGGGATTGATTGGTGCTTGTTTTTTGTACAGTCAGTAAACCACAACATTTGGTCATCTGCAAAGAGCTTTCCCTTCATTAATGCATTTAAAGAGGCTCTTGCATAGATTTTTTAAGGCTGGAAGGGACCATTATGGTCATCTACTCTACCATGTATTACACATGCCAGAGGTATTCATCAGGTGCAATTCTTGTGTATTGAGATTTCTGAAATTCTTCAGGGAAAATTTATTCTGGAGCAGAGGGTCTTGCGCTCCCTGCCTGGGGGCCATCTCCCACCTGAGTGATTGTGCAGTCCAGCCTGGGACTCCTGGTGAACTGGGAGGAGAGGGTGGGACAGGGATGGGGCTTTGGGGCTGGTAATGGAAAGGGATGGCTCCGCAGGCTGGGAGTTTAAGACCCCTGTTCGAAGTCATTAAAGTTTTTAAAATCTATTCTTTCTCCGTTGTGTACATATCACCCATTCATGTCTGTGGTATTTATGCATTCATAAGTAGCCATATAGTTTAAGGCTATCCTCTGCTGCCTTCTATTCATACACATAGCCCCACTGACATAAAGTCTGAATGTGGACCATGAATGATCACTTATAAATCTTGACCCCAGCTAATATGTATTTTGATAATCTCAAGCAGTGTGCAGTTATGAGTATAAAATGGCTGTGTGGGGAAAAGAGGGCCCACTTTCCCCAAATGCCAGATGTTTTCTCCTACCAGCTGGAGATGATGTTAGCACCACAGTGAGATTTTTTTATTTAATTCAGGATGGAGGAGTTGACATAACCTCTACCCCTAAAATCTACTGCCCTCCAGCTAGAGATGTAAACTCCCATTTAATCAGTTAACCGGTTAAATGTTATGTTTAACCAGTTGACCACTTAAACAGGATTCCCGGGGGGGGGGGGGGGGGGGGGGGGCTGGCTAGGCTGGAGTGCCGCTTGCCCCTGCCTGCCGCACAGTGGACCTGGTAACGCTGCTGGCCTGGCCCACCATGCCATGAGTTGCTCCAGCCAGGCCAGGCCCACTGCAGATAGAGAACTGCACTGGCCAGGCTTGGGCACCTCCCACCCATGGTGCGGTGAAGCGGGCCCATGGTGCAGGCTGGGGGGCCACTCCAGCGCAGCCGGCCCACTGCAGGTGCAGGGCTGTTTGGGCTGGGTCCACCACGTTGTGGTGTGGACAGGCAGGGAGCGTCACCAGACTCGCTGGACTGGAGCACCCCCAACCCATGGCATGGTGGGCCTGGCCAGGCTGAAAAAATTCCCCATCCACGTTGGGCCCTGCCTGGATGGAGCTACCCGCAGTATTGGGTGGGGGGGCTGCTCCAGTCCCGATGGGCCGCCAGTTAATCAGTAAGCATCACCTCGTGAGCATCCCTACCTCCAGCCATACCGCATGCTCCCATTGAAGAGAAAGAGGACTGAAGGAATGGATCAAATGTAATAAGTGGCTCTAAATACTGAATTATTGGTCTTGAAATTAATGCTAAAAATCTAAGTGTTGAAACAAGTACAAACTACTTTTGAAGCACAGAAGTTTATATTTATATTATGTTTCCATGAATGAACCAGCGGCTGAAATTGACAGTTGAACCGTTGTGCTCACATAGGGAATGGGAGTGTGTGTGTGCATTGTGTCTTTCTGCTAATAAAACCAAAATTATCCTATAATTAGGAGTAGCAGGTGGTGAGGTCCTGAGCGTTGTGTACCACAAGCCCGGGTTCACACCTGTTCCTTTCACAAAAATAGGAATATGTGTATGTGTCTATATATATTTTACCTCAGGTTCTCTGTTTTTTGCACACAATTCACCTAAGATGGAAACACAGGGCTTGATTGATATCAGTTTTAAACAAGCTGGGTTTTGTTTTTTTCCCTCCCCCCTTAACCAGACCTGTAAAGCAGTCCCAGGCTGTGGCTTCAGCAACTGGCAGAGTGAGGCCAGCTGAATTGTGTAGACTCCCACAAAGGGTGTCTTGCTTCCGGCAGATGTCCCAGATACCAGGCCATTCAATTCCACCACAAAAATAGTTGCATAAAATATTGTGTGTTCTCTCTGACCTGACAGTGATGGGACTCTTCCGCTTTGCTGGGCTTGTGGAAATATCCAGAATAAGCTGTGGCTTGTGTCCAGTAAACCTCTCTTCATGGTGCAGCAAAATGCCTGTCTGTAAGAATGCTAAAGGGAGGAGTGGTGTGGTTGGCCCTTTTTAATGTTAAATTTTTTTAAAAATCGGGTCTGTGTTCCTAATGGACGCTTTTTATGTAGCTTTTCAGAAGGAATGGAGGAAAGAGGCAGAGGGAATTTGGGTTTCTGATACTTTCTGGGACTGTTGCAATGTCTCCAGGAAAATTAGAACATAGCACCAGCTTCTCAGCTGTGGTACACTTGCATAGCACCAATGACTTCTGTGCAGCTGTGCTGACTTTCACCCTCTGAGGATCAGGCCAAGGAAGAATTTTTTTAAATTAAGCAAAGTAATTTGGATTGTATGTCATGAAATAACAACGGGAGAAAAAGTAACTGCAAAGATTCAGCCCCCTGAGCTGGAGAGATTTCTCTGAGTTAGAACACTGTGGAGTCTCTTTTTTTCTCTTTACTGCCCTGTTTCTAATCTTCTGCCTGTTTGCCTTGTCTTTGCTGGGAGCAGAACTGTGTTAGTTTAACATGGATTTCTTAAGAACTTCGAACTCTTGTATGTCCAAATCATGTTACCAATAATCATAGAACCATAGAGCTGGAAGAGACCTTAGAAGGCCATCAAGTCCAGCCCCCTGCCCAAGGCAGGACCAATCCCAATTAAATCAACCCAGCCAGGGCTTTGTCCCCAAATGCACAGAAAAAATCCTTTTTCACATTGGTCAGTGAAAATATACACTAGACTCTGGCTTTTAAAAAAATATTCCACTCTTTATGTGGACAAGGATTTCCATTCTACTTACTGTATATCATCTCACTTTATCTGACTTTCAGATCCCAGCTCCCTCTCTGGGAGGGACATATGTGCCTGCACATATGATGTCTGTTGCATAGGTGCAAAAGGAAGTACGAAATCTATGAAATTAGACACTGCAAAGTATAAATTACTTCACCAGATATAAGAGAGTAGAGATTCAGACCTCTTGCCTCCCATCTTTCTCTCATGTTTCCAAAACTCTTGTGATCTTTATCCATTTAGTTAAGCTCATCTTTCTCCCTGAGCCAAATTCCAGTTGGAGCTGTTTTAGCTCCCTGTTGGCAGAAGAGCATAGCTTTTTAAACTGCCTTCCTCCAGCCAACCTTAAACAGAGAGTACTACACAGAGCTCAAATTCTTTTTTCTCAGGACCTCTCAAACCAGAGGGTATCTCCATTTTGCCTGAGTTGTACTTGGCTCGGCTCCATGCACAATGGTGGATAGGGGAGAACTAGTTGCATAATCTAGCTGTATTTATACTAGTAATCAAGTTTTTGGAAATTTGTAGCAATAGTAGTTATTAATATTATTGCTCTGAAGCCATGGCCAACATGTGTCTAGATGCTGTACACACATAATGAAAAGATGGTCTCTGTCCGAAGGATCTTACAGTTTAAGTATACATTGAGAGATGACAAGTAGATTAAACAAAAAAAGACAGAGGACCAAAGGCAGCAGTGATTTCCTTCTTGTCTTGCCCTTTCTCCATTTTAGTGGTTTTTAAAATAGAATGTTCAGTGCATGTGATATTTATAGAAGTTTCTGTGGATTGACAGCCATGAAATTCTCTGCTAATGCAAGCCCTGGTGCCGAATGATAGTAACAATTCCCTCCGTTTGCCCACGACTTTGCTTCATCAATGGGTCCCCCTACAGGTGGGAGAATTTCACACTCTCTCTTTCTGAAAAGTGTACTGTCTCAGGCTCTGTTTGATGGCAGCCGCAACCTTTTCATTTGCAAACACAATTTATTTTCAGAGGGGTTGTGAATATTCCTACCATTAATAGAAGCATAAAGAAATTTCTGCTTTATTTTTCCATTGATATTTCTGGATGAAAACACATTTGTGTTTTAAAATTCCCCTACTGGCTAAATGAGCACGTCTTGTGCTTTTGGAACTCACCATAGATAGTTAACGTAGTGATATTGTTTCCTACACACAGTGCAAGATGTCTACACACTGCAGACGGGGAGTTCTAAAATGCAAGCTAAATCATCTTGTATAGTCTAAGCCATGCTATGCTCAAGGCTAGCTAATTGGGATGTTGTAAGTAATTTCTTTACTTTTCATGGAGTGCGAGGTGAGATGATACAGTACAAATAATGTAATAGACTGAACATTATAAACTTTAATGGTAACATAGCTTAATAGCTCTGCAAGCAAGGTCAAAGTGCTGTTTTCAGATATTAATTGAGCCTTGATCTTTATGCATTAGAGAATGTTGCTGTTGTTCCATAGAACAGAGAGGAAATGTTAACAGAATGCAATCCATTCACTATTTTATAGTTTGTCATGTTTTCTTTCCTCCCATTATTTGAAACGAATCTTAAGATACTTGAAGTAACATTTTCCAGGGTTCAAACATGCCTGTCCAGTCATTCGGAAAAGAAACAAAAACATTAGCAATAGAAGGGACATTAAGGAACAGCTTTATGTCATGTGGGTGCATCTCTGTAAGAGATGTGCATGTAAGAGCATTGGGTAGAAATCTGTTCACACTGCAGATAGGTCTCCAGAAACTTAAAAGCATCTAAATGTTGGGGCTAAATTGCTTGACTGTGAGTACATTTCAAAATACCATTGAAAGTCAATAAGACCTGGATGCCTAGACACTTCTGTAACTTTACTTTGTATCATTTTTGTTAGAGTGCTTTTTTTGTAAACATAATCTTTGTGGTTCCCGAAAATCAAGCTTCAAAGATTGCTGATAAAACATCAGTGTCTGTACTGGTACAGTAAGTACAGTACATAAGGCATGAAGAGTTTAAGATAGGCTTCTTTTAGATTAGTATTGAAAAACTGCCAAGGGGTGTGTGCATACAGAAAAATGCTGTTGGAACAATGTGCAAATGGCTGGACGTGTTGAAACAAGCCCAAACCAAATCACTCATTACTAGATGAATTCAATTCATAGGCAAGTGCAGTTTTGATTATGGCAGGGGCTAATATAAGCTCACTAGATCAAAACAAAACAATATATTTCAGGAGCTAAATTCATTCCTGGCATATAATGCCATTTCCCTGGAGTTATTAGGTGTGAATATTACTAACATCATAGCACTTTTTATTACTGAGATACATTATTGTATGCTGTCTTTTCTTAAGAGTTTAGCTACAGTCTTAGAAGGCCAGTCTCAAAATATTTAACAATTTCTCTGTATCACAGTAGATTTTCAACAAAAGGTATGTCTGCTTAGCACTTGGGTAGTTAATAGCCATGCTAACATATTGATTGGACACCACAAGCCATGATCAACACTGAATTATGCTATCCTATTCGAAATAATAGGGATGTATGGTGAAAGTATTGTCCCACCTACCATCCTATGTCATAAGGATTTATCATCCAGCTTCAGAATATTTACTACTTGAAGATTTACTCAGCGTTGCTCAGGTCCTTAACTTAATTAATTAATTTTTTTTTTTTTTTTGCAAAATAAAATGAAAATGTACATGCTTCATTGAAATTATTGCTTTGGACTGAGGCTGAGGATGTGGGGTTCAGTATGCAGGCTGTCTCAGGGAGAGAGGACTACCTCAGCTTGGTACCTCTTTGTACTGTGGTCCTCACATACTTTTTACAGTTTATAAAGGATGAAATATCCTTTTTAATAAAAAAAAAATCTTTCCCCTTGTCAAAGGGAAGCAGAGCCTCACTTTAAATGAAACACAATGCCCAGAATGAATGTTCAGCCTAACTGTGGCCAGTTAAAGCACATTCTATCTGAAATGAACTACAGAGCCTTTTGCAGATTCCATTTGACCAAACCTCAAAGTAAAAATCAGCCACTTCTCAATAGTCTTAGTGTCTGATAGTGTAGAGCAATGATTTTAATAGACTTGCAGGGCAGCTAGTCTCAGGAAACTGGTCACTGAAAGAAATACTTTTATTTTTTTATGGAGGGGAACACACAAAATGTCAGTCAATACACAAGCTAGAATGGACAATTCTTGATTTATTTCTGAAAGTTGATTGGAGGGGCTACCTCAGGGACTCAAAGACAGCATGACACCGGTTTTCAAACAATGGTGGGATGGGTTTTTTTCCCCCATGGTGCTAGCTTGTGGCATTTACCCTCTATGATTACATCAGAGGTGAGTGGAGTGTTTTCCTACTCAGAAAGAGCACCAAAAATGACAGTCTTTAAGAGTTTTGCCAGCCAGTTGGCCCATGAAGTATAGCTATACCCACATTTTAAATTTCCACTATAATGCTGCCAATTATAATCCTTTATGTTTAGGGACTACAAACCCACTGATGAGAAATTTCCCCTCTGAATTAAAAGCTAACCTGTGAGCCTAGGAAAGGATTCATCTTCTGTAACATAAACAAAAAATAATCGAGAAAAAATTGTAAAATCTTAAATTAAAATATTAGGATCAACTGACTTAGTCTATATTTCCTTATCTAAGTGTCTGACAAGCAGTTTGTCATTTTTCTAGAATAAGGATCCCCTTTTCCAAAATCCATACATTTGTTTATCTAGGCAAATATGGCCATTGACTTTCAAATTAGTATTGCATACTACTCCATCATACTGTGCTTTCATTAAAGAAAAGCACTACATAAATGGAGTTTCTGCTTAGAGTTCAAAAAAGTCAAAGTTCAACTTGAAAATATAGTATGTGCATCTCAACGAAGGAAGGGCTCAAGGCACAAAACTTATATCCACATCCGAGTCTTGATTTCAAACCTCTCATATTTCCAGGGTGTTTGGATCTGCAGTTTTGATTTGTGTCCATCTGAAATCTGAACAGCTCCTTTTGATTGATTTCAAATGTTTAATACAGCTCTTGGAATTGTCAATATGTTGATGCCGTCATTCAAACAATTTCTCTGATCATGACACTAAAAAGAATTTATGCTATGAACAGCTGTATGTGAGGAGAGAAGTTAATGTGATTATGGTACTAATTCATACAATTTATGAGCTACAGAGTAATTTGGAATCAATTTATACTGAACAACAGAAAAACATTCTTCTTGCCCACTAAGATTTTCAAACTTTAATATTTTTCTTTTCACAGTTTTCTAGTATTCTGTATAACCTGCTGCATTATTTAAGCATTGTGAGTGTCCTAACGTTTTTTTTTTACAGGCTCTACACAATTTTTGGGTTGCCTTTAAATAGCTTATGCAGAGTCTTTAAGATGATATCAAAGACGTCTTCCAACTTTCCTGAATAACTATGTAAGTGTTTGGACAGAATCCTGAATTATATAGTTTATTTTAATAGCTAAGTGTTTTGCTAGTGCAGATTCATCTCTCTACCTAGGGCTGTGAAGATTTGGGCAATCTAAAGCATCCTTCTTAATGTATGAAGTTTTGAAAAAGCTGATAATTTTTTCTGCTTTGCAGAGGGGAGGAGTGGACCCCATGGGACTGTTTATACAAACCAGGCCTTTTTGTGACACATCTCAGTGGCGTAAATAGAGCATTTATTTGTCCTCACTCTGATGTCTTCAGTCTGTCCACATCAGATTCTTATCTCAAGCCTCACTAAAATGATCTTGTAACAGGCTGGCAGCAGCCCAATACTTAACGAGTTACATGGCATCACATTCTGTGCTTTCTTGTACAGACTTTTTTTGAAAGCGCTAGATGCACAATTGAAGGCAAAAAAGATTAGCCACCCACTCATATAAGAGTAGAAGCGTACCACTGGGCAGAATGGGTACTCTGATGTAACTTTATTGAAACAATGTGCTTACAACATTTTGAAAACAATTCTACTATGTAATCTGTCAACTTTATGCCATCTTCCCAAAAAAGATGCTCATTACAGCTAAGTCTGGATGTAAGCTACAAGTCTCTATGTGAAATGCATTAAGAACCTGCTGACGGGCTGTCAAAAATAGTTGTCAGTGAGGAATCATCATCCAGTTAGCTAGTAGGCTTCTGTAGGGATTGGTACTCAACCAAGTACTAGTCAACATTTTGACCAATGATGTTGAAATACATATAAAATAAATATTGATAAACAGTTACAGGGATAAAAGACTGGGAGAGTAGTAAATAATGAGGAGGGGGAGGATAGTTAATATAGAGCAATTTAGATTGCTTGGTAAGGTGGGTCTAGTCAAACAAAATGAGTTTGAATACAGCCAAATGCAAGGTTGTATATTAAGGAACAAAGATTGCAGGCCATACCTACAGAATGAACAACTGTATCTTGGAAAGCAGTGTCTTCCAGAAGGATTTAAGAGTCATAGTGGACAAATAACAGAATATGAGCTCCCAGCAGGATGCTGTGACAAAAAGAGCTAATCTGACCCTTTGAAGTATATTCAGGGAGAGAGTGAATAGGAGCTGAAAGGTAATTATTTCAATGAGAGAGAATCTGTGAGACCAGTACCGGAATACTGTGCCCAGTCCACATTTTTTTCAATGATACTGAAAAATTGGAGAAGACACAGAAAAGAGGCACAAAAATGGTTTGGGGTAGAAAAAAGAAAGCCTTACATTGAGAAACTTAAGGAGCTCAATCTGCTTAGTTTATTAAGAAAAGAAGATTGAGCGCTAGGTTAATTACTGTGTGAGTCATTTAGTAGAGAGAAAGTACAGGCAGTCCCCGGGTTATGTACAAGATAGGGATTGTAGGTTTGTTCTTAAGTTGAATTTGTATGTAAGTCGGAACTGGTACATATTGTAGGGAAAACTCTAGCCAAACATTTCTCCAGAGCGCAGTTTTATTCTCCCAAACCTCACTTCCCTCAGTCCTTTATTCTCAAGCTGAGGTGTCTGCTGAGAAAAGCCGCTCCGCGTCTCCCTGGTCTGCTGGGGGAGGGGCGCTAGCTTCACGTCTCCCTGGTCTGCTGGGGGGAAGCAGCTAGTGCGGGGTTGCCTCACCCGTTTGTAAGTAGGGATCCTATGTAAGTCGGATCCATGTAACCCGGGGACTGCCTGTACAAGGAATTAAAGGGCTTGGTAATCTTAGGGCAGAGAAAGTCCTAACAAAGAAAACAAAACAAATAAAAAAGCAATGGCTGGAAGTTAAAGCCAGAGAAATTCAAATAAAAAAGGCCACCACACTTTTGCTATGTCTACACTCGCGCCTTCTTGCGCAAGTACGGCTGTTCTTGCGCAAGAATCTGCATAGCGTCCACACTGCCCGCCCGCACTTCCGCAAGAAAATGTACAGTACGGCGTGGTAAGAGAGGGCTCCTTGCACAAGAGTTACGCTCTTTTTTTATCAGGTATAAGCCATCTTGCGCAGGAGCTCTTGCGCAAGAGGGCAGTGTGGACACTCGGCAGGGATTTCTTGTGCAGGAAAGCCCTATGGCTAAAATGGCCATCAGAGCTTTCTTGCGCAAGAGAGCATCCACATTGCCATGGGAGCTCTTGTGTAAAAGCACAGCATGCACATGGCAGTGTGGATGTTTTCTTGCGCAAGACTTCTTGCACAAGAATCCTTGGGCAAGATGCCGCCAGTGTAGACACAGCCTTTGTGTCTACAGTGCATTAAAATGTAATTTATATTCTCCTTGTAGCATGCAACAGTCCTTCCCATGTACATGCTCAAGTGCAGTAACTGCTCTGAAAAGTGAATAGCAATAGCATTGTGGGGATTCCATATTGTGTCTCAAAAGCAAATGTGTCCAATTTATCAGTCAAAAGCTCACCTTCAAATGTCAGTTGGTTTCTTTTTGGCACCTCATTAGGCAAAGGTTCAAGTATATCTTCAGGAATAACTTCAATATTTTAGAGACAATGGGGTTGCATGCTATGGAGGGAGGAGTCTGGACTGCAAAATTTCCATTATTGTAGCTCAGGCATCAGAAGGAAAGAATCTGCTTGACTTTCACATTGTAGAGTGAATTTGCTGTGATGACAGAGAGACACGTCCAACCTCTTTTGACTTGCAAAGTGAATACATTTGATTTAGAATAATTGAGAGATAATAAACATGGAATCCCAAGACTTTATTATATTGATTACATCCTGGTGAATATTTTTGGTAGAAACTTTTTGGAAAGAAAAATGCAGATTTTATGACGCAATTTTTTTTCTCAGAATTGTGTCAGTTTTGCCAAATATTTCATTTTGTGAGGGAAAAAATTCTGAAAACAATTTAAACTTTTTATTTTGACATTTTGTAAACATTTTGTTTTATAGTTCATAATGTCTTTTCATTTCAAAATTCCCTGTAATTGTGTCATTCATAAAAATCAAATGCATCTGAAATTGGGTAATATAAAAGAAGTAGGTTTCAACTTTGTCAAATCAAAACATTTTATTCAACCTGAAATGATTGATTTCCTTTTTGAGTTGTGGATAATTTTTATTTTTGATCCAACTTGAAAATTTTCATTCACTTTTCAAAATTGCCAACGAACTAAGATAATTGTTTGTTCACAGCTTTAGTAGAAATTCATTTTTCAGAATAGAATAAACTGTAATGGATTGAGTCTCCTCTTATCACAAACATATGATTTCCATTAACATTAATAGGAATAATACACATGCATAGATGGGCAAAATGAGTCATATATCTATCTGACTTCAGAAGGGCAAAAATCTGTGTCTTGTTTTTTTAGTCTTTCAAATCAGAGAACTGCTTTATTCTAACAAAGCTGCAGTTCTGCAAATTTATCAAATTGTTTTTTAGGACAGTAAGGAAACACAAGGAAAGTCTCCTTTTGATTGATTCCTACCAACTGTTAGTGCTGTGAAAAGCAATGCTGAGTTTCTCTCTAGCTACGTCTAGATGACTTTCTTCTGCTGAAAGAAGATATGCAAATGTGGAGCTAATTTGCATATCTTCTTCCAATTGCATTATTGGAAGAGGTTTTGTTGAAAAAGAAAGCAGTTTAGACTATGTTATTTCGGAAAAAAAACCAACAAAGAACCCGGCACACCTCACTTTTTTAGGAAGAAGGATTCTTTTAAAAAAGGTTTTTTTTTTTCCCAAAAGAACTGCATCTAAAACTGCTTTCTTTTTTGACAAAACCTCTTCCGATAACGTGATTGGAAGAAGATATGCACATTAGCTCTGAATTTGCATATCTTTCTTCAGCAGAAGAAAGCAGTCTAGACGTAGCCCCTGTGTTGAGGAATTGAAGTTAGAAGACACATTGTGAGGGGGGGGCGGGGACATCCTGGCTCCACTCAGGACAATGAGAGCTTCTGTTTACTTCAGTGGAGTCAGGCTTTCCTTTGAAGGGTATAGTCTACACTGGTATGTATAAAGTGCTGGTAGCTACAGAAGTGCAGTAGGGAAACCATTGTTGTGTGTCCACGCTGTAAGCTGACAGCACAGTAGCATGACCGTACTTGTGGCACTTGCAGCAGCATTCGGAACAGTGCACTCTGGTCAGCTGTCCCACAGAGCACCTCTTCTGCTTCCGCTGAGGCTTTTGAGAAAATGGGGGGGGGGGTTGTGGGGTATCCTGGGTCCTGTCCCAATGCCCCATGGTTCATCCTTTCACTTCCCAGCCTCCTCTGTGCTTCCATCTGCATTTGGCATCATTTTTCAATCGCTTTTGTGCCAAGGACTCTGCCTCCTGATCTGTGGGAATGGATCCCAAACTGTTGAAGAAAATGCTGCTCGGTCTCACTAACATGTCATGAATGGTAGTTGTTACTCCTGACTCCTTAACTGTAAAGTGATGAGGAGGAATCCAACACTGATCTTGCGAGCAAAGAAGCTATGACACGCGATATCTTGTGGCATTCGTGGAGGTGATGATTAGAGTGGAATGCTGTTTTGGGGCCTGCAGGCATCGAGTGGTGGGATCACATCATCATGCAAATCTGGGATGACAAGCAGTAACTGCAGCACTTTTAGATGAAGAAAGTTGCTTTCATGGGACTATGTAAAGAGCTTGCCCCAGTGATGTGAATAGGCAAGCATGGCCTGGAACACCATATCAGCAAGTCATTTTTAGTTGGTGTAGCACACTGGAAGGACTCTGACTGCTACCCTCAGCCCCTCCACTGGCTGTCGCTAGTGGACAGGACTGAGGTCTCTCAGCTGAAGGCTCAGGTCTCCCAATGGGAAAAGACCAAACCTGCTAGGCCCCACTCCCCACCCATGTGCACAGGAGTGGCAGTTCTGTGGAAGGGTACGGGCTGGGGCTGGAAGTGCTGCGCTTTTCCCCACTGGCGCAGTAGGGGATGCTTCTGGGCAGGGAAAACATTTGCTTATTTTTCCCCACAAAATGCTGTAAGATAATGGAATGTAATTCCAAGATAATGGAATGTAATTTAACCCAAACACCTTTCTAAACCCCCTAAGAAAAATCCTCACTGCACTCAATGAAAGGGGTCCCAAATGCTGTGTTGGTGGAATACAGACTTTTGAAGATCCTCTGTTCCTTAGCAGTTTGTATTGCACTGCAAAATGTAAATACATGCCTGTTATGAAACAAAACATAATATATATAAAAATAAGGGATGATATGTAGTGTCACAGGTGGAGGAACTCCATGTGGGGCAGAAAGGGGTGAAAGAAAAGAAAACAAATGTATCTTTAAAAAATCAGTTGAATCCTATCTGAGACCTCATCCTTTAAAATGCAGGGTTTTTGCCCGGTACTGCTACAGGGCAGAATTAAGGTTGTTTGGGTATCCCAAACAGTGCATTGCTCTCCTTTAACATGTTTGGCTTTCTTTTTAATTAAACCTTAACCCTCAATATTTTGGAGTTATAATACTTGGTCTGGGGATAATTGCAACATTCCTGTAAAATATTTTATCCTAAATGACAATATGTATTCTCAATCTTAGTTCCACTTTACTAATTTATTTTTCTGATGATTAAAATTACATTTAATTGTGATTAAACTAAATTGGATTACAATTATGTTAATTGAGATTTCATTTAAATTAGTTTAAACTGATATTGGATTATGTTCAAATTAGATTAAATTTGAAGAAAGATAAAATTAGATTGTAAATTTAGGTTTGATTGCATTCAAATTAGATTTAGAATAAATTAAATTGAAATGAGATTGAGACAAATTTGGATTACATTTGCATTATATTAAGATTAATTTTGTTAATGTTTAGAATAGATTAAGGTGATTTTAGTTTGGATTAAATCTAGATTAGATTACATTTAAACTAATGTCACGGATTCTGTGTGGATTAAATTAAGATTAGATGAGTTTTGGTGGGATATTTAGGCAGCAAGCATTTAGGGAAATGTTTAGTTGGGTATAAAAATTTCTCACCATTCAGCCCAGTTGCCCAAATACTACTACTGTTTTTAGCCTTCTGGTGACACTGATGTCAGAGCTCAGGTGGGTGGGGCAAATAATGACATCACAAGCAACTGATGAGGTTACAATATGAGGCTCAGTCTGAATCCCCAGGCTGTGGTGCTGCTGGCTCAAAGTATTTAACCTCCTCTCAGGAGAAACAGGCAACAAGCGGACACAGGAATATCTACACACTCAGGTTAGCCCAGCTTTTGAATAAGGAATCGGTATTAGAAGGGAAGAAATTGATTTGGATTTTAGCAATCCCTTGGAATAAATCCAGACACACTCCACTAGATTCAGTCAATTCTTTTGGGCTTTCAGTTGAATGCCTCAGGATTTACCCAGAGATGAACTATCTGGTTCTTCCTTTAGAGTTCAAGCAGCATTGGGAGCCCTATCAGTCTAGAAGAAACTTGAAGGACAAAGCCAGAGGGTAAATGGATATGGGTGTAGATAGAAGAGGATAAAAATGTCCAAGAAGCCTAAGGGGGTTAGATACTCAAATCCCTTTTAAAAATCAGCATGAGTTTGTGTGCCCAACTCCCTTTTACTTCTTTGAGAATCCTGATATGGTTCTTATATTTTCTTTCTCAAGCCTAGATACAATTGATCTGAGTTTGACAATTTATGGAATATTGACAAAGGCTCAGAAAAGGTTAAAGAGCTATATCTGGGGAATTAGTCAGCGAGAAGGTTTGATGAATCTGGGTTCGATTCTAAGCCCAGCCAAAGACTTAAAGGCTATGTCTACGCTGGCGGCTTCTTGCGCAAGAACATCTTATGCAAGGGTTCTTGTGCAAGAACTCTTGCGCAGGAACACATCCACACTGCCATGTGCAAGGTGTGCTTATGCACAAGAGCATCCACGGTAGTCTGGATGCTCTCTAGTGCAAGAAAGCTCTGATGGCCATTTTAGCCATAGGGCTTTCTTGTAAAAGAAACCCCTGCTGTGCGTCCACACCGCCCTCTTGCTCAAGAGCGTGTGGGCAGTGTGGACGCTCTGCGGAAGAATGGCCATTCTTGCGCAATAACCTGCTAGTGTAGAAATAGTCAAAGACTATCAAATCTGCCTCCGGGATTTGGACAACCAGTTTCCATTTAATTTTGATGGAAATTGGATGTCCACATCACTTAGGCTGTTTTCAGAAGCTCACGCTTCCCCATCTGCAAAATGTGAATAATTCCCTCCCTCCAATTCTAAATTCAGGGATATGATGAGACTCAGATACTATGATCTGATCTCCCAACTTCATTCACTCTGTGTGTGTGGGGGGAGGGCGAGGAGGGAGCGGGAGCAGACTGTGCAGATTGCATCTTTAGGTGGTATCCCAAGGTTTGTGTGATGCTGGAGCTCTGATCACTGCTCTACAGCCAAAATGCTTCTGAAATAAATGTAGTCAAACTTTACTAATTCTGGGTCACTGAGAATGAAAATGATGCTTAAAATTGTTGATTGGCTCTAGTTTTCAAGATATGCTATTGGGTGAGTATATACGACCCTTGACTTGCCAATGGTGGAGGATAAGTGAGTTATAAAGGGAAGGGATCTCAATTTAAACCAGAAATGACTAAAATACATCTTTGACTGGATCTATGAATAAATCTATGACTGGGTTTGGACAGTACTTGCTTTTCAGGCAAAACAATGAATGATGCAATCTGAAGCTGGTATTGCGTCATACATGATATGAATTGCATCATATTATTCCTAGAAGTCATGGATGATGCAATCATAACGAAGCTTACATCACTCTGCTGAACAAATTGCCCTATATCAGCTCTAGAAATCATACAGTGTCATGCTCTCTTATTTGTCAGTGTTTGATTTTGCAAAGGGACACATTTCTGTTTAGCCAAAGTGAGCAGAGATGCCTCGAACTTGTGTGAACAGTGCAGATAACTTTTGCTATGTTTGTGGTGAAGTGACTTTTGCATCACAAAAGCACACTATAACCACTATGGTTAAGAAAGCCTATCACCTTTATTTTGGCTGCAAAATTGGAGATCAGGACAAGAGGTGGGCCCCACACATATGCTGCAACACTTGTGCAACAAATCTTCGCCAGTGGCTGAACAGGAAAAGGAAATCTATGCCTTTTGCTGTGCCAATGATTTGGAGAGAGCCAACAGATCATACCAGCAATTGTTACTTCTGCACGGTGCCTCCAGTTGGGAAAGGTGTGTCAAAGAAGAAAAAATGGACTGTGCATTATCCAAACATTCCATCAACTATACGCCCAGTACCCCACTGAGGAGGACTGCCGGTTCCTGATGCACCAGAATCATTCTCACTTGAGTCAGACGAGGAAGAGGAAGAGGATGAAACTTCTGGTCCTGAACCATCAATGTCACAGGACCCACATTTTCTCCCATCCTCCTCCTCTGAACCACACCTCATAACACAAGGTGAACTGAATGACCTTGTCAGGGATTTGGAACTACCCAAGAGTAAGGCAGAGCTGTTGGGCTCCAGACTACAGCAGTGGAATCTCCTGGCAGGTGATGTTAGGGTTTCCGTGTTCCGTGACTGTCAAAAGGATATTGTCCCATTCTTCTTCATGGAAGCTGATCTTGTAGCCTGCAACAACATTGATGGGGTGATGGCAGCCCTCAACTTCGTTCACGATCCAGATGAGTGGAGACTATTCATTGATTCATCGAAGACGAGTCTTAAAGCTGTTTTGCTGCATAATGGCAATATTTTGCCATCAATTCCAGTTGGTCATACAGTCCATATGAAGGAAACCTATGACAACATGAAACTACTTTTGAGGTGCATAAACTATGACCAACATCAGTGGCAGCTTTGTGGCGATTTGAAGGTTGTTGCTCTCTTGCTTGGTCTGCAGACTGGATACACAAAGTACTGCTGTTTTCTCTGCTAATGGGATAGTCGTGCAAGAGATTCCCACTACATCAAGATAGATTGGCCACTCCGACAGTCATTGGAGCCTGGGAGGAAAAGTGTTCAGCATCCACCCCTTGTTGAATCAAGGAAGATTTTGTTACCACCCTTACACATCAAGCTGGGTCTGAAAGAACTTTGTCAAGGCCATGGACAAAACACAAGCAGCTTTCAAGTACCTCAGTGGAAAATTTCCAAGGTTAAGTGAAGCTCAGATAAAGGAAGGTGTCTTTGTTGGTCCTCAGATTTGTGAACTTCTTCGAACTGATGCATTTGACCATGCACTGCGTGGTAAGGAAAAGACGGCATGGAAAGCTTTCCAATTAGTGGCAATAAATTTTCTTGGAAACAACAAGGCAGACAACTACAGGTTGTTGGTGGAAAAACTCCTTAAGGCATACAAAAGCCTTGGTTGCAATATGTCACTAAAGATACATTTTTTGCACTCTCATCTAGATTTTTTTCCACCGAACTGCGGAGCAGTGAGCGACGAGGACGGTGAGCGATTTCACCAGGACATTGCAACAATGGAGAAACGCTATGAGGGCAAATGGAGCCCATCAATGCTTGCAGACTATTGCTGGACAGTGACAAGAGATGCTCCATTTAATGGACACAAGAGACAAGCCAAGAAGCGCCGAATAGACACTGAATAGGACTAAACTCTGTACATAATAGTTTTTTGCCTTTTGTTTCATAATAAATTTTATTTATATAACCCTTTTGCTGATTTTTAAAGTGTGACATAAACAGGACAGGTGAAATATTATCATGTAAAGCAACCATAAACACATGAAAAGACCTAGGTTTACAATTTATGATTAAAACTCTACTATCTACACAATATACATAGACGTAAAATGTAAAAACTTAAATATTTTGGAAACAGTAGCCAATCAGTTGTTTTAATTGTCATATTTGAATTCAGCACATCAAAATACATAATAAATAGCACATTTTATCTCTGAAGCAGACAACTTCTAAAAAATTGTAGACCAGTGTTATGGTTGTGTTTTTCAAAGCAGTCCAGAGGATTCAGGTGCCCAATTTCTATACATGTTAATAGAATACTACAGGTTTCACCTCTCTAAATCAGGACTCTCTCGTCCAGCAGGACCACAGATGTTGCTGAATGAGAGAGCCCTGGGCAGGAGGGCAAGCTCGTGAGAGCCCCGTGTACAGCGAGGCTGGTGGGAGTGGGGCCAGAGCCTCAGCAGCCTGGCAGTGGGGCCGAGGCAGTCTGGCAACCCAGCTGTGGCTGGGGCAGCCTGTGCATGCTGATCTAGCAGCAGGGTTGTGCTGCAGTAACCTGAGAGGGGCTGCATGCCAGCCTGGCAGTGGGGACGGAGCCGCGGCAGCCTAAATGGCAGCAAGGGGAAGCCCAGCAGCAGAAGCCCATCTGGGACTGCAGGAATGGAGCCATGGCAGTGGAGCTGGGGCTTCAGCAACCCAGTTAAGGCTGCAGCAGGTCAGCAGGCTGATCAGGGCCGTGTGCCAGCTAGCAGCAGGGCTGGTACCCCAGCAGTGGGGCCGGGGTAGCTGTGTTGCCCATCTTGCAGCATGGCTGAAGGAGGCAGCGGCAGGGAGGGGTGGCAGGTTGGGGGGTGGGGCTGGTGACAGGGGACCTTCCCTAGTCCAGCAAATTCCCTCATCCAGGACCACTCAGGTCCTCAGGGTGCTGGAGCAGTGATGTCCAACCTGTACTGACACATTCCCTGTCTCAAAATCCCAGACCCCTCACTCCTAAATTCCGGTCATCTTTGTGTAAATATCATTCTGATTTTACCAACATAGTTTCAGGGTGCAGGGGTTGTACTGGTGATGTGTTGTTGGGAGGCTCACTCTACCCATCTCCTTCCTCTTTCTCCAGCCGGAGGATGTCGGAGTTGGAGAAAGCATTCCGTAAATTTGCTGTGTATGGTGACACGGCTGCCACTGGCAATGACATGACAGGCAAGAATTTCTCCAAGATGCTGAAGGATTGTGGCGTGATGGATGGGAAGGCTGTGACCAGCACCGATGTCGATATTGTGTTCAACAAAGTCAAGTGAGTGGGGAAGAAAGGGGAGCAACAGTCAAGAGAGGGGAGGGGAAAACAAAGAGGAGAGAAGAGCTGGTTCCCCAGAGTGATGACTACGGTGGGGATGGTCTGGACTTTTTGGTGCCACTAGCCCCACAACCTAGCGGTAACTTCCCTTGTCTGTTCCCCTCTCACTGCAGGACCAAAGGCGCTCGCACCATCAACTTTGCTGAGTTCCAGCAGGCCATGAAGGAACTGTGTGGCAAGCGCTTCAAGGGCAAGTCTCCTGAGGAGGCACTGCAGGCTGTGTATGCACTGATGGAGGGCAAGGAGCCAGCCAACGTGGGTGTCACGGTGAGTATTCGTTCTCCTTAAAGGACTCAAGCCCTGTACTCCTCAATTCCTCACCAGAGCACCAGATTTCCCTGCCCTCTGGACAGATGCATGTGAGGCAGGAATGCCCCCTGCTATGGGAGTCTTTTTTCTCAGCCACCTGCCTGAGATCCCACTTCATTAAGGGAAAGAAAATGAGCATAATAGAGGCTTCCCACCATAGAGAGATCACACCTCATTCAGGGCAGCTGGGCCAGCGCTGGGTTAAACCAGTCCCCAGAAACCTCCCCTGGCTGTAGGAAGCTCTTCACACACATATACCCACCTCCCCCCCCCCCCCCATCACTTCTCAGTCACTGTACAGGGAACTGCTCCTCCATCCACCTAACCTCTATGCATTTGGCTCACTCCATACCCCAACACAGCATGAGCTTCCTGGAGATACTGCATCCCCCTGGCAACAGGAATGAGCCCAGTCCAATCCCCCACCCTACACAGGCCTCACCATTTGGGATAGGCATGAAACTACTGTGAACTCCACTCTCAGTTCTGCTGACTTTTGCTGGGACTCCCTCTCTTACAGAAAGCCACTACAGCTGGAGGGGTTGACAGACTGACAGACACCAGCAAATACACAGGCTCCCACAAGGAACGGTTTGATGAGAGCGGCAAGGGGAAAGGAATAGCTGGTCGTGAAGACATGACCGATAACAGTGGCTATGTTGGGGCCTACAAGGGATCTGGCACCTATGACAAGAAACACTAGAGATGGCACTGCACCTTTGGGAGCCCTACACTCTGTTGTCCTCTGTCACCTAGGAGAGAGGCCATTAAACATCGCATCATCATTGCAGTTTGGCTTCTTGTTTATGTGTGTGTTACTCCTGGCGGATTTGTGCACCACTCCATGCACACAGTACGTCTGGAATGGAGGGACAGGGCCCAGGGGTGTTATGGGGACTGACCTGGCTCTTGCACTGTCTCAATATTGGGTCAATCTCTCTGCTGACTCAGTGTCGGGAGTGGGGAAGGCTGCAGGGTGATCCAGCTCCAGCCAGTAGCCTGTGTGCACACCAATGCCATGCTGGAGCCTCCACATTTATTTATGGACAAATAAAATGTGCGGTATTTTTAAAATATTATGTGCAAAATATGTTTGGCACAGACTTCCCTCAGGAGTGGGGTGTGCAGGGGCCAGACCAGCCGGTCAGAACATTGATGGGACTGGAGGATTCCTATCTAAATGTGAAGAGGCCCAGCCCAGCTCAATGCAGGATCCTGATCCTGGGGTATTTTGTCTCCTGTCCAGTGGAATCCTGTTCAGGATCATGTATATCAAAGCTGCTTCCAGGTATGAAGAAGAGGCAGAGGGCAGGCAGCTGTCCCAGATTAGAGTGCTGCAACATGACAGAAAGCCAGTGTGAGGAGCTGGGTTGCCAATATAGATGGGTTCAGTTCCAGGAGAAACCGGTTCACCAATGGGGGGGGGGGAGCGGGCAGAGGAGCAACGGGGGCAATGACTGGGACCAGGGTGTTTTAAAAGGGCCAAGGAGGCCTCAGCTGCTGCCAGCAACACAGAAAGACTAAGACAGTCTTCCTGCCTGCCCTCAATCTGAGCCTCTCCCAGAACATCTGGCATGTCCTGGAGCAGGGTATGTCTCGTGCACTGCCCTTGCCCCAAGCACTGGCTCCGCAGCTCCCACTGGAACTGTGGCCAATGGAAGTGAGGGGGTGGAGGCAATGGTACACGGAGGGCCCTGGCAGTCCTGACTGGAAGCCTCTGTGAGAGGTGTGTGTTGGTCACTTTAGGAACTGGCCAAGGTCAGTACAGCTCCCTCCTGCACCCCAATCCCCTGCCCAGCCTAAAGCCCACAGCCAAACTCCCTCCTGCACCCCAATCCCCTGCCCAGCCTAAAGCCCACAGCCAAACTCCCTCCTGCACCCCAATCCCCTGCCCAGCCTAAAGCCCACAGCCAAACTCCCTCCTGCACCCCAATCCCCTGCCCAGCCTAAAGCCCACAGCCAAACTCCCTCCTGCACCCCAATCCCCTGCCCAGCCTAAAGCCCACAGCCAAACTCCCTCCTGCACCCCAATCCCCTGCCCAGCCTAAAGCTTGCACCCTACAGCCAAACTCCCTTCCAGAGCCAGTACCCCTCACCTTCTCCTGCACCCGAGCTCCCTCCCAGAGACTGACCCCTCCCACACCTGCACCCCCTCCTGCATCTCAGTCCGCTACGCTGCCTCAGCCCAGAGCCTTTACTCTGTACCTAAACTCCTTCCTCCAGTTCATACCCTTCATCTTGCCCTGCACCCCAGCCCCTACACCAGCCTAGCGCCTGCACCCCACACCCCAAATCACTCCCAGTGCCTGCAGCCCTCACCTCTTCCTGCACCCAAACTCCCTCCCAGTGCTTGACCCCTCAATCCCTCCTACACTCCAACCCCCTGCACTCCTCATCCACAGTCCCTCCTGCACCCCAATCTCCTGCCCAGCCTATAGCCCATAGCCAAACTCCCTCCTGCACCTCAATCCCCTGCCCAGCCTAAACTCCCTTCCAGAGTCAGCACCCTTCACCTTCTCCTGCACCCAAGCTTCCTCCCAGAGACTGGCCCCTCCCATGTCTGCACCTCAACCTGCTACGCTGCCCCAGCCCGGAGCCTTTCCTCTGTACCTAAACTCCTTCCTCGAGCTCACACCCTTCATTCTGTCCTGCACCCCAGCCCCTACACCGTCCTAGAGCCTGCACCCCACACGTAAAATCAATCCCTGACCCCGCAATCCCTCCTATACCCCCAACCCTCTGCCCCAGCCTGGTGAAAGTGAGTGAGGGAGGGATATTGAGCAATGGAAGGAGGAGGGCTGGAGGGCATACAAGGGTGGGCCTTGAAGAAGGGACGGAACATGGGCATGGCTTCAGGGAAGGAGTTGGGGCAAGGGTCTTTGGATTTGCATGATTAGGCAGTTGGTAACTTTACTAGACAGGCATCTGGGAGCCCTGGCCAGGTTGGAAGAACATGCCCAGCAGTGCAACTGACAGCTCACAGGGCACCAGCCTATGCAGGCGTAGCACCACTCAAATGTCTGGTGGACTTTGTTGGCACAGACACTGCTTATGTGTGTGTGACGCTTGGCTCTTCTGTCCAGCAGCCTGAAATTGCTGTCAGGAAAGAGAGGGGGGTTATGCAGGCTTACTTTTTCAGACCAGTAGCAGTATGGGGCTTATGAAACATGGATAAGGATCCCTGATTTCACTCTTTGGTGAGTCAGTAGTTAGAGCAGGAGGGAAGCAGGGACTCAGGATTCCTAGGTCCTCTTCTCAGCTGTTTGTGAGGTGCAGGTTGTGATGTAATAAAGAGGGTTGGAGCAGTAAGTCACGGCACCAGTAACTGCTTTGCTCCTCACTTCCAGTGTGAGTGCAAGCACATCATGTCAGCTTTGTGCTTCAGTTTCACCATCTGTAAAATGGGGATAATCATTCTTGTCTCCCACCCAATAGCCCAAGTCCAAGCTCAGTTATGCCAATGTAAATGTGCAGTGACTCCACTGAAGTACCGCAGTAATTGAGCTGAATATCTGGCCCTTAGTCATGTGTGTGTATTTAGATTATGAATGTGCACCAGCTATGCACAGTATAGACTTGGGGTTCTTAAGCCTCATTTTACCACAACCCTCTTCTGATGACAAACATTTCGACATGACCTTGGGACTTGGGGGTAGGGAGAAGGACTGGAGCCTGAGCCCTCCTGAAGCCCACTGCCGGGAGGGTGGGGTGAAGCCCCACTCTCCTGGCAGCAGGGGGGTGGGGGCTACACCTTGACCCTTACCACTCAAGGCTGAAGACCTTGGAATTGATCTTTGGCCTAGCTGTAGGGGTCAGGCTTTGACCCAGGATGCAGGAAGTCTAAAATCAGAGATGGTTGTGACCCACTTTCGGGTCCTAGCCCACAGCTGGAGAAGCGCTGCCCTGGAACAAGAAGGAAGGGCAGGGTGTTGGAGGCAGCTAACTCCTCCAGTCCTTTCCCATCTGCCTCCTATCCCCCACATGGCTCCCTGGTCATCAGCTTCCTATGTGCTCGCAGCCATGGGAAGAGGGTGTGACAGGGGTGCCCCCCAGCATGCTTCCCCACCATCACCAAAACATTGAACGGGCAACACAAACCTAGCACTCCTAGCCCTGGCCCTTGTGCCCCACCCTCTGAACCACTGATGAGTGGGAAGGGTTTGAGAACTGGAAGCAGGCAAGAAGTGGCCTGTGGGGGACAGTGTGTGAGTGGGGCCACACCAGGCTGTTTGGGGAGGCACAGTGTCCCCCTGCCTATGCTAGCTGTCCTGCACCAGGGAGAGCCAAATCACAGCTGGGCTAGGAAGAGCTGCAGCCCGCAGCAACAGAGCCCCTCCCTCCATTAAGCTAGGACAGCAGTGATGCCAGGGTAGTGATGCACCCAAGGAATCATAGCACCTGTCTGGGGGAAAACCAAGCAGTGTGGGTAGAAGGAGAACACGGTGAGCAGCACTGGACTTCCTGCTATGAGGTTTGACAGATGGAGCACTGCCCAGGCAAGACGGGTGGGACCTGAAGCTTCATTATGTTCCCTTGTGTTAGGCTGCAGTGATAGGGCACAGCCAGAGTACGCAGGGGGAGGCATGCCCAGCTACCTAACGTCCCTTTGCAGCCTGGCTGGGGAGACAGGGCATGGCCGGGGTACAAAAGGCGGCTTATTGCCATTTGTTCCTGTCTCTCAGTGCAGGCAGCTAGTTTGGAGGCTTTGACTAAGTCAGCTAGAGCATGTACCAACTGCCCTGGAATCGCTTCCTGCATTACCCACATTCGCCCTCTGGCATGACAGCTGACTCTATCCCCATGTGACTTCCCCTCCTAAACTGGGTGTGAGGGGAGGGAGAGAAATTTCAGGGAGGGCATCGTTGGGGCCCTGAGGAGTTTGAGGGTAGGAATTTCCCTTGGGGGTATCATCACTGTCTGCCCCTCATCCCCTGCATGGTCTGGCTATACACAGTTGCATCTTGCTGTGGCACTGAGAAGCATTAAATGGGGAGACTACATCTGAGGGGAAGGGGCAGCCATGGAAGGTCTTCCATGAACAGGGAGAGCCTTGTGGTTAGTGTCAGCAGGTGGGAAGTATGGGGTAATATGTCTTAAAATAAATTGACTCTAATACGTGAATCACTAAAAGGACTTATGGTCCTTCCGCATCATATGGTTCATGAATACTGTAGGTCACAGTGAAGATGGTTTAGATGCCCTAACTATTTCCATACCTTACCACATTTGGATTTCTTTTATGTCAAAGCTTCCCTCAGAATTTCACAGGTTTATAACATTTGTCTTGGGAATACTTGCCTGATCCCTGTAATAAGATTTACTGTCTGTTACTGATACCTATTACTATTAATTTTTATACCATAGCACCTCATGGCTCAGGTCCCACTATGCTAGACTCTGTACAGCAAACAAAAAAACAGTCCCTTCCTCAAAGCCCTTATAATTTATATACACTCAACCCCCGACTCCATCTTTACATAGTATTTTTCTGGAAACATAATATCAATCTTAAATAGTTTGTATCTATAAATATATTAAATATTAATAAATTATATTTCCAGCCATATTAAATAGTTAATACGTCTAATAGAATCTTAAACTAGGTAGTTACATAGTACTGTAAAGTGCTTGGATGTCCCTGAGTGCAAAGATGAGAAGAACTATGTATTTTTCTTGTAGAAAATATGTAATAGAGAGACTCACCAACAATATTTCAAAATAGGAAGGGTAATAAACTAGGAACATATGGAGAAAAATACAAGCTTCAGCCTTGCATTTTATGGCAGCGCTCTGAATAGTCAACACACAGCAGCTGTCCTCAGTGCTGCTTGTTTTAGTACGTTATGTCCTGTACAATACTGCAAGCAGAGAACATGTACATTAGAGGATAATAGGATATTTTCCAGAAAAGCTATTGCACCAGATGAAACAATCATAGAACATTCTCTCTTCACTCTGTTTTCCATGGCAAACCAGTGTCTTGTTTATACAATCAGCAGGCAACTGCAGAGAGTAAAATATTTCATAGCTACTTATTTCTCCTTGTCAGCTTTCTTATTTGCGTCTTGATATTGTACTTGCCTGATATTGTACATCAGGTACAGGAGTTAATGGGACTCAGAGGCTCAAGGACTACTGAGGATAATAGCATTCCCCTCACCACATGAAGACCCAATTGCTACACCCCTACCATTGTCCCATTCTGGGTGGCAATGGTGGGAGCCATCCCCACAGTTATTTCTTTCAAAGCACTAGAGACTTTTCTAAAACCACACAGACCTTCGACCCTCTGGATCGATAAACCAATTTAGACAAAATTCTACTACCATCAAAAGAAAAGACCAACAGTAGACCCCTCAGTGGTCTTTGGGCAGGCTGGGGCCTGCTTCCTTTCTTCCAGTGGGCGGGTGGTCACACGCACGCGTGCTCACACACACACACAGGGCCGGATTAAGGGGGGGTGCCAACCTGTGGGGGACACCTGATGGCAGCTATAAGGGGTGCCATGCGTGGGGGGGGGGGCCACGCATGCGCCGTGTGCCCGGGGGCAGACCCGCGCAAGCATTGCAAGCCCGCTGCCTTGGGAACAGAAATGGCTAGAGCTGGCCCCTGCACATATGTAGGGGGGCTTTGTCAAATGACATCTCCTTTTGTACCTTCCTCCTGCATTATGGTTCTACAGACCAAGCAGAAGCCTAAGAGGATTTTCATCTGTGAAGCGATCCTTTCAGGAACTACAGCAGAAAGCTCTGTCACCGTCATTTCCCATCAGTTATATCGTTCAAAGAGCTAGAGACTTTTCTAATAACACACAGAGACCTTCGACTCTCTGGATCGATAAAAGATTTTTGGACAAAATTCTACCACCATCAAAAGAAAAGACCAACAGTCGAACCCCAGGTTCTCCAGCTCTTCTGGAATTCTTAAAAGATAGCTATGCAAAAATTTGACTCTTTGGGCATGTCTAGACTATAGCCCTCTTTTGAAAGAGGACTGTAAATTAGGCAGATCGAAAGTGCAACTGAAGCGGAGATTTAAATATCCAGTGCTTCATTTGCATAATTGCATCACAGCTGTCTTTCGAAAAAGGGTATTTTGAAAGTGAAACTGCTGTCTAGATGCGGTTTTTTCGAAAAACACCCCTCCTTTTTTGAAAGATCCTGTACTCCTCATTTTTTGAGGCATACGGGAGCTTTCAAAAAAGTTTTTTTGTTTCGAAAGAACCGCGTCTAGACTGTGGTTTCACTTTCGAAATATTCTTTTTTGAAAGACTGCTGTGATGCGATTATGCAAATGAAGTATGGGATATTTAAATCCCCGCTTCATTTGTAGTTTCGATCTGCCTAATTTACATCACTCTTTCAAAAGAGCGCTGTAGACTCTAGACATAACCTTAGAGAATAAAGAGCATATTGAGGATAATCTTAATAGTCTAGTGTTGTTGGTAACTAAAATTTAACTCTTTCTTCCACATAGTACAGGTAAGTTTTGTTTTTGCCTCAGATTATAGTGGCCATGGCCCTCAGGACTCCGATGTAAATGTGTGAATAGAAAAGTTGACTATAAGTAAGGGCATCTTCTTTTGTTTTAGAGCAGAAGAAATCTACAAATTTTGATTCCTACAGAAAGCATTTCATTTCCCCCTCAGTTCTTTTGAATACAGCAAGCACATAACAGATGGAGTTCAGATCAGCCAGTAGATTTCCAGAAATATAAATCAGAGACTCCATTTCAGGATTATTTTACTTCTTGTATGTATATGGTATATACTGCTAAAAAGTATCTGCTAAAAAAATTAAACATGTAAGAACTTAATACTGCAGTAGGTATATAATAGTTAAGATTTTGAAAGGAACAGTTTGGATGTAACAAAGAAGAATTGCACAATAATTTCCCGTGTATAAAGTTATATAAACAAATACAAGAGGTTTTTTTTTTTAAACAAAAGCTGTGGGAGTTTTGGTAACAAAATGCAAGCACTGAATTCATGTTTGTATGTACTGCAAGCTCTGGTTTTCATTAAAATGGATACAATCAGACAATTGAAGTAGCTTTCTGAGGCATGATTTAGTCAATACTTCATCCTTCAAACAAAATCAGTGGTGGGCAACTTGCAGCCCACTGGGGCTCCACCTGTGGCTGGCAGAACCCCCCCGCCTGCCCTTTCCCCAACACACTTCCTGCAGACCAGGGCATCAGAGCCCCACACTCCCTCCTACTCTCCCACTCTCCTGACATGATTTGGCACTCCATCCCCACTCCTCCACCTGCTTCCCAGAACTGGAATGTCGCAAATCAGTTATTCAAACTCTGGGAGTAAGGGGGAGGAGCAGGGACAGAGTGTGAATCAGGTGATTTGTGCCTCTCTGAAAGTGCTGGGTGGAGGACAGAGGAGCAGAGAGGTGTGGGGCTTCAGTGCCCCAGTGTGCAAGAAGCACGGTGAGGCGGGGGGCAGGTGGGGTTTATGGGGCCACAGGTGGGATCCACAAGTAGGCTATGGGCTGCTGTAGCCCACTGAGATGGACGGCCACTCATGTGGCCAACTCACTATTCTTGGTTGCCTGATACTGACCTAAATAGTGCAGTACTGTATCACTAAGACGAGTCAGTGCTTGTTCTACTCACTCAGTAGATATAGAAGCCATAAACAGGTCAAGAATGCCAGATTCCCAATCTATTGCACCTAAGCCCCTTCGCTTTCTGTGAGTGGATGGACAGAGTTACAGTATGTGGAGGAATTTAAAAATAGTAGTGGATCCGTGGAAGTTTCTGCAATAGCACATCAAGGGTAGAGCCCACAACTGAATGTATAAAGCAAAAGTGGCTGTAGTAACATTGTGAAAGATGGGAACAGTTACCAAAAATACATCATCATATTTGGCCTGGGTTTTTACAGTGACACCGCTAAGAGTTGTACAGTGGCTGTGTATTGCAGTATGCAGAACCCCTACCTGATTTCCAGCAAACAAGGAATTGTGCCTGCCAACTCAGTCATCAAGAGCTGGAGTAATAAAGTAAAACTGGCATTTGAAAATCTAATTAAGTATTTGGATAACATAAGAAGTACTATAAAAGTTAGCAGATTTAACCTTATTGCTATTATTCTGACCTGCAAACTCTGACAATCACTTGTAATGTATGTGATGCCATAACCGTTTAATAATACTCTTCTTTACATATTATTAAACCTTTAGTTTTTAGGTGCTAAGGTCTGGCTACAAGCATAGTTTTTGGATAAGAGCTGAGTTTACCTGGACCTGGGGCAGAGGCTGATTCTCCGGGATTAGAAGAAATGTATAGCCAAGGAAGCTGATTTTCAGCAACCTCTCATCATAAAGACCAGATGCCTTTTGGTGGTGGTAAGGATTGGATTGCTGAAGGGGACTGTGTTTTAGCTTCTTTTTAACTAGTGTGTTGCTACAAAAGCTCATGTTGTTACTGGTTTGATAACCCTAATTATAGAAGAAACCATCATCTTGTGAGGGGTAGGATGAGTGGTGTGACTGGCCTGTATTTATCAGTCCACCTTGAGGTTGTCATTCTCACCTGTGACCAACACCAGGCATGGTCCATGTGCCCTATTTTACAATCATTGTCTGCAATGCAACCGGGGAAAAGTTAAATCATGCACCATTTCTTTAATTCACTGTTCTCTCTCATAACCCATGCTTACTTGTCTTTGTCGTCCTTCTCCAATAAATAAAAAATCAAGACATAATAGCCATTGTTTTGCAGACAGCAGTGTTTCTGGCTTGTCTCTCTAGAAAATACAGAAGAGACACAATAAATGAGTTTGCTAGAACTGCCCTGCATCTCGGTGGCTTTGATAAAATTGGCAAACACAAGAAGAAAAAACACAGTCCTGTTCACTTGAGGTTCAATTTTTAAAAAGCAGTTGCAAAACAAAAGCTGGCAAAAAGGAAAGGGAAAGGATTTTTTTGGGGTCCAACTCTTCAAACACAGAGTGGGAACAATTAAAAAGTTTCCCTTTCCTGGTTTTCCACGAGTGTAATAGTTTAGCACGAGTGTAATAGTTTTAGTGATATTGCTTTCCTGGTTTAGCACGAGTGTAATAGTTTTAGTGATATTGCTGTTGTCCAGAAGGCATATTGCACAAACCAGCCATATTTTATTCCAAATGTGCAAAAGAAAACCATGGATGTATACTCACAGCAGAGAGTGTCTACAGGTATACCTGTAAATGTGCATTCAAAGAGTTAATTGCACTCCTAAAATTGTAGCTTTGGCCTGTCTGCCAAATTACTTGCTGTGCTTTTCAACCTTTGTTTTGAAAAGGGAAAGGCAGCTATTGTAACCCCTCTTGCACGGCTGCCCATTCCCCACTCTCTCATGCTGGGCAGAAGCACTGGGAGGCTAGTGCTGAATCCTTTCCATTGCATTCCCTTGGCCCTGAGGGAAGCTCAAGGAGACAGAATGACTATGGCTGGCTTTTGTGCAGCAGTGTCAGGCAGAGACAGTCTTGTACCCCGTCTTTCTCTTGTGCAGCCATAAGCTGCCATTGAAGCCAATTACTCGTATCTTAATATAACAAGAAATCTTATGATGGGAAATCTTTGGTATCTCTATAGTTACACCTGCTGGCTGTGAAGGAGTCTCACCAAAATGAGAGCTCTGAGAGACCATAGAGACTTGGTGCTCTTTGCAAAATGCTGAGGGGACTGAAAGGGAATGGTGAATGTGCCTCTCTCTCATCCATTCAAAAAAGCCATTTCTAGGCTCAGTGAATATTAATATTTGTATGTTAAAGTGTCAAGGTGCTATTCACCTCAACTAATAGGTAGCGCTAAGGCACAAGGGAAACACGGGCATTTGTTGTATAACTATACTAAATTGATAGAATGTTATTTAATATTGTTGCTTTCATTTGTGTTCCTAGAGGGAAGCTAAGTTACCCTAGACTGACAGGCCACAATTCTGTTCCAGCTGATTTAGTTCGGGTCATGCATCCCTCTGAAGGTACTCTTTGAGGTGCTTTTCTCCACTGTGGTCATTACAATATCCCAGGATATTTTTTGCAAGAATTAGAGGTGCATTTTCTTAGACAAAATTTATTGCAGGAAATTACATTCAGCTAGGCTCAGAATTCCACTCTCATTTATTTGATTACATTCTTCTCATCTTCTTGTTCTAAACCAGGGGTGCCCAAATTTTTTTCAAAGAGGGCCAGATTTGATGAAGTGAACATGCGTGAGGGCCGACCATTTTGCCTGACATTCTTTGAACCATTAAAATTAAATGCAAATTAACTATTTTATGCAAAGTTTATTGCAAACGGCATACTTTTCATTTCGTCACATGGATGACAAATCTAAACAGGTGTTAAATCACTCTGCCTTTCATATCTGAAGGCCAGATGAAAAAAAATCCAGGAAGCTGAAATATATGTCAGGAACTTTGTAAAGTACATTACATATTATTGGTAATAAAGGTTGTCTGTCAACTTTTAAGTTCAAAAAATATGAACAGGAACATAACACCAAGTATACATGTTGTGTCCAAATATATTTATAACTGATTTAGACCAACTGACATTAACTGAGATTTTACAATGTATTCATCTCAATACATATGGATTCGTTGGGGGCCATAAAAGATAGATATTGCCAAATTACCTGTGGGGCCGTATTAAACCGGAACACGGGCCGCAATTGGCCCCCGGGCCGGACTTTGGACATACCTGCTCTAAACTGTGCAGTGTGTTACTGTGTGCTTTTAAACAGCTGTCATGTTTTATTGCAGGGTTGGTTGCACTTCAGAGGTGGTAGAAACCACTGATTATATATCCAGAAAAAAGGAAGCAACTAAAGTAAAAATAAAAATTAAGTTAAAGGTAGTATAAAAAATAAAAGATAAGGTGTTTAGAGAATGAGCGTATTAACAGCATTACATCTATACAATTACTGACATCTGCTGGCAAGATGTGCTGCTTGCAGCCACATCAGCATAATTCTAAATGGATTGAGGAATATCATTGACCTTTTAAAAATAAAAACAGTTTCAGACATTTAGTCTGCACCTGTTACTTGTTCTAGCTTTAATTATTTTAATTGATGCAATTTATGAATATTATTTTTGTTTCTCCATTTAAAAAAACACACCTTAATTTGGTATATTTCTCCTTTTAGAACATAGCTACACACTGGTGCTTCAGTTTCTTTAAGTAAGCAATGGGAGGGGGAGACAAGTGAATGGGAGCAGAATATAACTTAAAACAAGTGGTAACTGATATGATATCGAATGTTTTACAAAAATCATAATCTTAGAGATTATGCTTTCCCATCAATATAATCCACCTCTTCGAGAGGTAATAACTAAATGCATGGAACATTCCTCCATTAATCTCTCTGCATACACAGTTGGTGTTAGTTGCATTGCTCAGGGCCAAAATTTTGTACTCTGTATGACAGAGTTAGGCCAATCTAAATCAATTTAAGTCAGCAATGTGCAGCTAACGCTTAGTGAGTGGGCCTCATGTGTGGCCCTCCATCTCAGTGGGCCACAAGTCTGTCGTAACTAAGGCGTTCTCCTGGGATAGGGTAGTTTTGGTAACTGTGCTTGAGTACCTACAATGTGCAGAGTGTGATGACTGAACCACAGCAGCACTTTGATTGGATGCAGAAGGCGTGCACAGCTACTGTTGTATGCAATAATCACGCACCTCGCTTCATATGCCCTTGCTTTACATGCATGTCACTTTAGTAATACTGGTAGGAAAAAATCGACATGGTCTGAAACCTGTGGAATCTGTCAACCCTGCACGTGAGCAACGAGTAAACAAAGAATCTTGTGGGTCACACATAGAATCCTGATGGACCAGGCCTGAGTAAGGGCTCAAAATAAACAGACAATCAGAGTAATCTGGCAAGTATATATTGTCTATCTTGACTAGAAAACAGTAAGTACAGCGTACCGTAATTATATCACAGTCACATATATTTTCAAAAAGGATTCTTATTACAACCAAACCTTTTACAAAATTTTACTTTCAATTTAACAATATATTCATTTAGGCCAAAAAAAGTTCATATTCATACACTATAGGCTTTTATAGCAAAGCTAAATAAACAATAAAATTAATACTAATCAGGATGTTCCTTCATTTTAAAAAAGGGTTTTAAAAAGAAAAGGGAGGAGGTTGGGGCTCCCCAACTTGGTCACATTCAGCCTTGCTTTCAGAAGGATGGAGAGCATTTGGAATTGTAACCCTAGCACTTGCTTGGTGATTGGGTTTATACTCAAATATCACTTGTGCTTGCTTAACATCCTGTTTGCATTCACATGTGGCTTGTTGTATATGGAGTTTGTCTGGGCAAAAATGAATGCTCAAAAATCAAATAGCACTGCAGAAAAACTGAGGCTGAGATATGTAGCTTTTCAATGTATACACTGATCACGCTTGGCCTACATTTTCAAAGTGGGTGGTGGTTTGAAGTGTCTTTAAATCTGAGGTACACCTTTACAATGGCTTCAGTTGCACATCTCAAAACTAAGGCACTGAAATCATTAGTCACTTTTGAAAATGTAGGCCACTGATCTTTAAGGGTATGTCTACACTACCATCCTAGTTCGAACTAGGAGGGTAATGTAGGCATACCGCACTTGCAAATGAAGCCCAGGATTTGAATTTCCCGGGCTTCATTTGCATAAGCGGGGAGCCGCCATTTTTAAAACCCCGCTGGTTCGAACCCCGTGCAGCGCGGCTACACGGGGCACGAACTAGGTAGTTCGAACTAGGCTTCCTAGTTCGTGCCCCGTGTAGCCGCGCTGCACGGGGTTCGAACCAGCGGGGTTTTAAAAATGGCGGCTCCCCGCTTATGCAAATGAAGCCCGGGAAATTCAAATCCCGGGCTTCATTTGCAAGTGCGGTATGCCTACATTACCCTCCTAGTTCGAACTAGCGGGGTAGTGTAGACATACCCTAATTTAGTACAAAGAAACAAATTATTTTACATTAGATCTCCAGTACCTACAAGTATTTCACAAGGGAAACCAAACTTCTGTAACATCTGCCATGTTTATATTTTTGAAACATTGGCATTGTTTAATTTATTTTTTCCCAAAGGAGAATAATATCTAAACTAATTTTAAAAATGCCCCGTTAATTTCATGGAAAAATACATATGTTCTGAACAGACATAGAAATAAATATATCAAGCCTTAAACCTTATTCTTCAGTACCTTTAAATACCCGTATTTCCTGTAATAGTAAAATGTGCATCAATTTATGTGCATGCCAATACATTAATTTTGGGAATTAGTTATCATATATATAATAGCCCAGTGTCTGTGAGTCTGTAACACTGAAATGCTGGCTGTTCCCTCTGAGTGGCCCGTGCTGCATGGGGAGTGCGGGGCCCAAACGGCCGCTTGCTCTGCTTGTTCCCCTGTGGCGGCCCAGCTGAGTGGCGCAGAAGTCAGCCAAGTGCCACAGCGGGAGGGGGAGGAAAGTGGGGCGGTGACATTTGGCGTGATAGCGGCTCCAGGCCCTGCCCCCTGGCCATAAACGTCTCCGCCCTACCTCCCTTCGTCTCCTGCCGTGGCTCTCGGCTGATTTCTGCACTGCTCAGCCAGGCCGCTGCGTGGGAGCAAGTGGCACAAGCGGCTGTTTGGGCTCCGCGCTCCCCATGCAGCACGGGGAGAGAGAGAGAGAGAGAGATGGAGCAAGAGACCGGAGGCTCAGGAGAGAAGACCGAAGTGGAGGAGAGACCTGAAAATCCCGTCTTATGATGGGCTAATTGGCTAGTTTTATATGAATAGTCTACATATATTTGGACGGTATAAACACAAAGAATTATATAGCACACAGGGATCAAAAACAGTATTGGATTATGGAGCTGTAATTTAAGAAAGGGAATGAATGTTTAGGCTGAATATCTGGATAAACTTGGAATATTTAAAATGAGATTGGAGAAAAGCATACAACAGGGAACAACGATAGGAACGGTATGATTTGTTATCTTCATACAGTGCCAGAGATCGTTTGGTGCATTGCAAACAAATAGAAAGATAGGGACTTTTTCTTGAGGGCTTACATTCTAAAGCAAGATGAAAGCTATAAAGTTAGCACAAACTCTGACATTGTGGGGAGGACAAAGATAAAGAAATTGAGGTGGAATGCATCACTTTGGGCGAAGCGATTAGGAGTGGAGGTGTAGGCTCTGAAGTCTGCAGATAGAGAAGTAAAAATTTGGTTGCATTTCAAATGTCTTGTCCCTTCTGGATGTTGGATTGATGGGTAATGTGGAAGAGGAGTAATGTGAAAGATGGTGGTGGCGGCCGTTTGGCATGTAATGTCAGGGAGTCTGTGATATCCATAAAGACAATGGCGGAAGAAGAGAAAGGTAAGACAGAAAAGAAGGTGCTCCCATTGGCAAACCAATGTTCCCTCAGCTAATGTAGGCACAGACAATAGCTTTAATACTGAACAATATTACCTGAGGCATAAGAGTATGTCCCAAGGACTCCTTCTGCATATACGACCAATATCCTAGTTAGCTGGGAAGTTCTGAATACAAACGGAGAGGTATGGGGGCGGGGGATGGGAGAGGGAATTCAGAGGGGAATGGGTGCTTCCTTGTCACATGTCAGTGATTCACAAATTCTGGTTCCTTTCTACTAGCGTTCCTGCAGGGAATGTAGGGCTCTTTATTTTGAGAGGATTTCAGTGGTCTAGATAGAGTACATTAGGGTATAACCTAAGAACTAAATATGCTGTCAAAAATTAATACATTTCTCTCACTGTGGGAAAAAGCTTTATCATATACCTACTCTTGGAGATGTCTGAGCAATTCTTAGGGCAAGCACCAATAATGAAAAAATCCTGGTTCTGTATTCAAATATATGCATGAGAGGATGAGAGAGAAAAAAATATTCAATACATATGCCCTCCCTCCAAAGCCAGGAAGGAAGCATGTAAAATTAACTTAATTTAGTAGACTTCTAAAGCTCCTTTGTGCTGTCTTTGCTGCACACAGTGTAGCAATGTCCGCTTTTTAAAAAGATATTTATGGGTTAGAAATTGCACTGAAAGCAAGCAAAGGCGACTCTTACAAAGGGCTTCACTTTGAACTTTGGCATTGTTGAAGCTTTTTCAAGCTGTCAAACTGAACTCATTATGTTTTCCGAAGCTAAAACTTTTGGCTGTCATTGTCAAAAGGGAGCTTGCAGCAGACCAAAGTGAGCACGAGGTCCATGGTATCCACATTGTTACTGTGAAATGTCATAATAATAATTTCGCAGTCTGAGCTCAACAGCAGAAAATCCTGGTCGTTTATCAACCCTGTAAAAGGAAGAAAAAGATGAGTGTATAGACATTCGAAAGTTGTGAAAGGAAGGGCCTTTTAATCACTGTTCCATCTCCTTATAGTTTTAGACTTCACTGAAGGTTCTTGTAAATGGCCCAGATTATACTATTACAGTTATCACCAGAAAGAACACCAGTGAATGTCACACTAAACTACAGCCAGATCAACCAACCCATCGTCACTACATTGCAATATATTGCACATGTATACTTGTACTTGAAAGAATAAAACTGCTTCCTTTTACCTTCTACCTCATTTATTTCAGCTGTAAGGTATGGAAGATAGTCCATACAGTACGCCATCTGACGCACAATGAGAGCTATGACCCCAGCCCTGGAATTGCTTTTCATCACCTCTGGGAGTGGTCCTTGGATATATGGCTAAAATGCCTTTCTTGCATCCACTGTTAACACAGGTGACCCCTGATTAAATTAAGAACAAGTCTTTGTGAAATTTGCATTATACAAGGATTCGTTTACTTCATATGGCACAAGTGTATTGTCCTTAGCATTTTCCCCAGTACACTTAGGCTGTGTCTACATTGGCAAGATTTTGCGCAAAAGTGGCTGCTTTTGCGCAAAATCTTGCCGCCTGTCTACACTGGCCGCGAGTATTTGCGCAAGAATACTGACTTTGTAATGTACAAAATCAGTGGTTCTTGCGCAAATACTCTGATGCTCCCACTCAGGGATAAGCCCTCTTGCGCAAGAGGGCCAGTGTAGACAGCAACGTTAATTTCTTGCGCAAAAAAGCCCAGTGGCTAAAATGGCTATCGGAGCTTTCTTGCGCAAGAAAGCATCTACACTGGCACGGATGCTTTTGTGCAAAAGTAAATCTTTTGCACAAGGCACATGCCAGTGTAGATACTCTCTTACGCAAATACTTTTAACGGAAAAACTTTTCCGTTAAAAGTATTTGCACAAAATCATGCCAGTGTAGACGCAGCCTTAATTTGTGGATATAATAATCAGCCTTCTCATGATTAATTTATTATTTATGTCTGGGGGGAGGGGGGAACCTCAGGACCGGGGGCTGGATGTGGCTCCCAAGGCTCTCCGTCAGCATCGGGGAGGCTGCACTGGTGCTCCAGACCCTCCATTGCCACGTTGCAGGGCTGGAGCACACAAAATCTAGTAGCCCCGGCCACCCTAGGCTCTGGTGTGGGAGGATCATGTGGGGAGTGTCTTTCTCCTCAGTTAGGGGCCATGACAGTTAGGATTTGGGGGATTTTTTTGTTTTTTGTTTTGCTTCTCACTGATTTTTCTGTGGCTCAGTGGCCCTCAAATCTGGGATGGGGAACCTTTTTTGGGTTATATCATAGTTGAGTGTTTAAGACTTTGTAATTAATCCTGATATAAGTGATTCTGATGTGTTCAAGTGTTTATGGCTTTCATTGAATTAATCAGGGAAGTGAGTCAGGCTGATTATAAGAAAGAATCTATATTTCTGTAAGTCTCATTGCTATGTCTACACTCGTTGGTTCTTGCTCAAGAACGGCTGTTCTTCCTCAGAGCGTCCACACTGCCCGCCTGCTCTTGCACAAGAAGATTTACAGTAAAGCATGGTAAGAGAGGGCTTCTTGCGCAAGAACTATGCTCTTTTCTAACAAGTGTAAGCTCTCTTGCACAAGAGGGTGGTGTGGACGTTTGGCAGGGGTTTCTTACGCAAGAAAGCCCTATGGCTAAAATGGCCATCAGAGCTTTCTTGCACAAGAGAGCATCCACACTGCCATGGATGCTCTTGTGCAAAAGCACACGGCAGTGTGGACGTGTTCTTGTGCAAGAGTTCTTGTGCAAGAACCTGCTAGTGTAGATATAGCCATTTTGTTTTTTTTTGTTATTTCTAGAAGCCCTGTGCTCATGAGAACTGTGTTCCCGCCATGACATACCAGCCAGTGAATTCTGCTTTCAGTTATTTACTGACATAAATTGAAAGGAACTTCTCTCAATTCATACCAATGTAAGCGAAAGCAGAGCTTGTCCCATTGCTTTCATATGTGGAAGATTATCTTTTTTTCAAATGTATCTGTGATGCCTACAATACAATTTCTGTAGTGTTTTGCAGGAATTTGTAATAGTTGCTTTGGGAACCCATCTTCTCATCTTGGCTATTTTAAAGCTTGAAAAGCATAAATTTAAATGACAATTTGAGTTTAAAGTTGAAGACATCAAAAGACTATGCAGCTGTTGCTAGTTGTTTCCATTTTACAAGGTTCTAAAATACATATATTTAAAAAAAATTGTTTTCCAAAGTAAAAATATTTCAAATATAAAAAATTAACTATTTATTTCCTAGCACAGTAAAAGACCATTATATTATATATTTTGTTGGACTCGAAGGTGCCACAGGACTATTCATTGTTTTTATAGTTAGAGTGGATTTTTGTGCTTTAAATTTTCAAAATTTCAACTGAATAAAGCTATGGAGCAGAAAAATGAAACTAACTCAGACATTCTGTAACTTTTCAAAACTTCAGTCTTAAAGTCAGAGGCTTTTGTTCCTTTTGCCTCTTAATAACTTTTCCAAATTTGAGGGTATTTTGAAAGGGAAAAAGTAGACATCAATTATTTTCTATTGCTTTGGGGAAAGAGGAAAAATACCTGATACTGAGAAATTTTTTGTTTTTAAAAATTGAAATGGAACTAAAATAGCTTTTAAAAATATCATCAAAAGTGACATTTGCCTGTGAACAATTTTGATTTTTAATGAAAGCCTGTTTTATTTTATGTATTTAATTATTTATTGTCCAGAACATTTTTAGGCCTTATTTTTGCTTAAGAAGTGTGAAAAATCTCACATTTGGAATCAGATAATTTTGTATTTGGTAGATAGACAGCAAGTGCATAAGTTTCACAGCAACTTGTGGTTTGAAAGCATGATGGACTGCCTGAAGTTTGAAGTTTATTTTTTCTAATTAAAACATCAGCTGAAAGAAAATGTTTTGAAATGTCTTGTTTTCTTTATACATATAGACATAAGAAATATTATGATCAGGAGATAAAATATCACATTGTACTTACTTATATGTCCAACAAAGTTTCATCAAGTCATACATCTCAGATGGACAAGCCTCGGGAGATTCCATTCGGTCTCCTCTTTCAATCATCTGTGCAACCTCACTTCCTTTCATTCCCTAAAGCAGAATGATAAAACCTGAGTTGCAGATAGAATACATCAGCCAAACTAGCCCTTAAATATACGAGAGGGGTAGAGACAGCAAACATCTGAGCCATACCACAAACCATTTGTTTCATCAAGCTTTCTCAAATGGGTAGCTGGGGATTACCCTAGCATGGGACAATCACTTGTTGTAGGAGAATATATCTATCAGGTAGATAGGTGTGCATGCACATGATACACATGTGTAAAACAATTACTTTTCACTATCTTTGAAAAACGTGAATTGAAGAAAAATACCTTATATGGTTTTTGCCCATAGGAAAAAGCTTCCCACATTAGAACCCCAAAGCTCCAAACATCACTCTTGCTAGAAAATTTGTAGAAGTTCATACATTCTGGAGCATACCACTTGACTGGCCATTTTCCATGACTTTGTGCCTAAAAATGAGCCACAAAGAAAAAGCAGGCAGTGGACACAATTATAAATATCATCAACATTCAAATATGCCATGTGAACTGAAAAAATGCAAAGCAATGCCATCAAACTGTTTACACACAGAGAACCATAAAATAGATGGCATGTTTCCCATAAAAAGAGACATTTTGTAGTGGCATCTATGGAATTGTTACTGTTCTATTCACAGTATAGGAATGCCATGAATACCACAGAAAAGATAAATTTACCTGCAAATGATATTTGGTCATGTTTTAATAAGATCTACTGCACATTGTTCTTTTATTTAATATTCAATCAATTTGTCACACTTTTAAAAATTAAGGTTTCATATCATGTCTCATTTGTACAACATGAGTACGTAACCCAAGGCACATACTTCCTTCAAGGCAGGACTTGGACTCAAGAAAATATTTCTTTTTATCTCAAAACAGCAAAAGAACAGATAGCTTTGGAGACTGATACTGAGTTGCAATCTGATTAAGTTGTTTCTTGACACTCTTCTGTGGCAATACCAAGTTATCACAAGGCAACATGACAATGAAAGTCCACTATGCTTTGCAGTTGGAAAGAAGAACATACATTTGTCCTCAACTTTCACTTAAGGTCCCCTCTTCACTTGAGGCAAAGTGTGGGCTTGAAAAGCTCATCCCAAACATTTTAATTTTAATTAAAAACATATTTCTGCTGTTTGAGCCCCTCCCTAACACCAATGGTAATGAGTATCTTCACACTTTCCTTAATTCTACTGCTCATTGATCAGAAATGCCTTCATGAAGGTTGACCTCTAACTTACCTATGATGATAAATCTATTGAGTAGGAAGTAGAGGATGAGAGGGCAAGGGCAAGGAATGATTTGAACTGCAAGGCCTCACAGGCATATCTGGTTATTCACCTTAATTTGATAAGGAAGTCAGAGCAGTGAAAAGCATAGGGAGAATTTGGTATCACAGGTTCATCCTAGAATGAACCTCTCACTGGGGAGGCAGATCACACATTTGCCCCAGATATTGTGCTCTTCAGGACATAACATAGACAAGCTTTAAAAGGATAAAACCCTGTGATAGGAACAGAGGGAGCAAAATAGGAATATAAATTAAGGGAATTAATGGCAGACTCAAAGATCTCTGTTTAATCCCAAGTGCTGTTATATATTTATGAAATTTGGCAGACACTTCATTTCCTTTGGGTGTTGAACTAAACAATACCTCAGTAGAAGGATTTATTTAGCCATCATTTAACCCAACTGTTTTTATTCAATCTGCTTGTATTTCAGTAATCTGAACAACGTTAGGTTTAGTTTTGGTTGATGATGTTGAAAGAGTTTGAGTGCAAAATATACAAAAATGTGGAATGACACTGATATGTATTAGAGTGAATTTCTAGGACTAGTCAAAACTTTTTTAGAGGAAACTATTTTCCAACAGCAAATAGGGCATTTGACTAAACACATTTTTCAAGGAAAGTGTCTGCTTTCCATGGAAAACTTTGACTTTTAATCAAAAACTAAAATCTGAAAAGTTTTTGCCTTTAGCTCCAAAACAATCTTTTTGGCTGAAAAGTCTCCACCTCCCTTTCTTTTTCTATGAAAAAATAAATCTCCATGGAAGGAGTAAAAAAATTCCATGGAATTTTTCCCCAACCAGTTCTATCCATTTCAGTAAGGCCATTCCTTTGTTTTAATTACCTACTAGCAGACAACAAAATAACCAAAAATGTTCTGTATTTCAACTTTTAGAATAACTCTACTTCAGCTGAAAATATTCCATAAAAACATAATAGTGTCAAAGTCATATACATTTCATTAATCTTACCTTATAATAATTCTCATCAGAAGCAAGAGCTTTGGAAAGCCCAAAGTCACTAATTTTGGCATAATGTTGGGTAACTAGCAATACGTTTCTTGCAGCTAAATCTCTGTGTACAAAATTGTTTTCCTCCAAATATTTCATCCCCATGGAAACTTGATGCACCAACTCTGTTATATTCTTTTCCTTGACATGCCTGAAAGTTATAATTGAGTCTGTAAGAAGTCAGTAGATCATTTTCATGACTTTTAATGGTGCTATATTACAAATTCATTAAATGTTCTTCCTCACATCATATGGGTCATCTTGTTCATTTAATGTTTTAATAAACTTTGATTAAAATAGATGACAGAAGTGCCTCTTGAACAAAAAATAAGAGTTGTATACTCAAAACAGGCCAGTGATTGTGGAACGTTTGGAAACTATAGCAGTCTCATCAGAAAATTTTTGGTACAGAAGAGTCTTACAGTACCCTCCCCTCCACCCACCCTGTAGATTTAAAAAAAGAACCCATTTTCATTGGTAACTTTAAAAAATGTGAATACTAATCTCATTTGTGTGTGTGTGTGCTAAAACCTTATAAAACATTCTCAAAGACAACATACCGGTTTTTCTGCAAAAATTTATTTAGTGGTCCAAGTTCTGCCATCTCCATTACTAACATCCAAGACTCAGCTTCACATATGCCTATCATTCGGACAATGTATGGGTTATCCAGTTGCTGCATTACGTTTGCTTCTCGCAGTAATTCATCCTTTACAGCTGGGTCATTGTTTTCATTCTTAAGAATTTTTACAGCTACTGGCTTGGCACCTCTATAAAAAATAAGTTCAGTTGTGGGATTAGTAACAAAAATTTTAAGTTGAGCACGCACACACACACGCACGCAGACACATTTCTCAAGTCTACACCAACATTGATACTTCTAGGCTTATAGGAAAGATTAGAAATGGTGACATACTAAGGACTTTTGAATTCTTTTTGGCACTGAAAGGCCAAAAAGTGCTACAAAAGCATCTCTTACAATGGATGAAGTCAGCTGAATGTAAGATGGAAATGAAGGAATTATAGAAAAAATGTGCACATGCCCAAAAGAAGGGTCTTGTAAAGAACTCCAAGCCCTGCAAGCTCTCTCTGTGGCTGGGGAGAATTCCCCTGGTGTGGGTACAGAGAAGATCGCTAATAAGGCTGCCTTCAATAAGTCCTTGTATAGGGCATGTTGGTATGGTGGTGCGGGTACTGGGGGCAAGGCAGGGATATGCAACATTGTAGGTGATAGGGCAGCCAGGGGAGGCTGCTGTAACTTAAAGCACAAGGTCATTGTCTGGATAACCGTGAATTGTCACCAAGGAACAAGATTAGTGAACATGGAATGAAGACTCTGTTCAGCATTGCTCAATACTGCTCATGATCCAACCACGAAAGACTCACTTAAGGACAAGAAACATGTCCAGATTTAAAAGCTGATCATTCTTACACATACGGTCCACATGTTTCAATGAACCATTGTTAATATTTCAGGATAAAAATTCATGAAAATTGGGGAGGTTGCATTTTTATCAGTACAAACAGGAGCTGTTCTTCTCGCTTTGATTACAGAGACCCCAGCCACTCCAAAGAAGCGCTCCTCCTGTGAAGCAGCTATTGGGTAATGCTCAAAATGCGTCCGTGTTAAAGGAGCTTCCCGAAGGTGCACATTAAGGCACTGAAATGGATGTTCACTATACTTATTTAAACTGAAATGCACCAAGCTGTACAGTGTGCGCACTGGATCCTCTTCACCAGTCAATTCCCATAGAGAGGCTGCAGTGACTGGAGTGGGAGCACTAAGGGGACTGGCTCGTATGCACTACGGGAGGAAGCTAGAGACCACAAAATACCACGATGTACAGCCCCTCATAGAAACTACATAGCTGTACTGGGCACTTTTCCATTGTACGGGCTGAAATAATGGCTGGTGAGTACATGAAGCTTTCTATTTGGACAGAGAGGGAGAAATGTGTGAGAATTTCAGTTACTCATTCATTGTATATAAATCATTTTGTCACACTAAATAAAATGGTAGTAAAAAACTTACTTTTTCATTTTGTAGAACCCTTTCTTTACCGTACCAAAGTTACCAGAGCCAAGTTCTGCGTCCTCCAGATTCAGCATTGCTCTGTCTAGGTAGACATTTTTTGGCTTTATCTCCTCTGGATCTGCATATGGACTTTCATAGACTTCTGTATCCATGGGCAAGGCCTCCCTCTGATCTCCTGCATTTCAACCAATGAACGAGTTATCAAATTATAGTACGTCCATTACTCATGGCAGTGCCTGCTTTTACAACTACTGTATCCACAATGTAGGTAACCAGAATTGTCACTTAGACCTTTGACTTAGCTGTATGAATATTTGCTTTTAGAAAGCCCAGCTGCTGCTTGCTTCATATACACAGGGCACTCCTCACATTGGGAAGTGATAGGGGGACAGAATGGGGATCTACTTCATCTTTTTATCTGTGAATTTTCCTTTCTACTACCACCAGCAGTAGAAAGTAGGGATGTAAGCGACTAGTCAACTATCCAATAAACATAATTGGATAGTTGACTAGTCCCTTGACTAGGTGCTTCCCCTTGTTGCCTCTATCAGAGGCAGTAAGAGGGGGTGGAGCAGGAGCCAGTGCTGGGTGGAGCTGACTTAAAAGCAGGTTCTCCCCAGCACTGGCTCCGTGGTGGGAAGGGGAGGCAGAGGGCGGTGGGGACCGGGCACAAGCTAGGAATCAGCTGATTCCCGGCTTGTACTCAGTCCCAGAAAGCTACACCTCTGCTTTTTAAATGCATTAAGAGCTGGCCATCTCTTAATACATTTAAAAAGCAGAAGCACAGCATCAGGGACCCAGTGTGAGCTGGGAATCCACTGTCCTGGCTTGCATTGCCTGCCCCCTCCCCGCTGCACACTAGCCTTTTAAATGTATTAAGAGCTTGCTGGCTCTTAACCCTGCTGTGGCTCTGCCTTTTAAATGTATTAGCTCCCGGAGGCGGGTGCTAATCGTTCTGCAGTTCCTCTGCATATTAACTAATCGACTAGTTGATGGATATTCCATCAACTAGTTGATTAGTTGATTACGCTAAATTTAACATCCCTAGTGGAAAGTGTGATGTTTGTCATCACTACCTGAGTTGTCCTTGTTAGGACACTTGTGGAATATTTTTTCAGCCTTGTATACTTGAAAAATAAATAAAATATTACATATAAGTGAAGCCTTCCAAAGACAGTGTTTGTGGACACACTCTGCTTTGTGTGTTATTGTACGTGTTAACCTGTGCTCATATTTGTGTAATCTTGGGAAAAGCTCACTTATATGGGGACATCTTCTTTGTATGCCCTTACATTTTCCATTCAGCATAAATATCCACAGCCATTAACTTAAAAGCACAGTGCTATTCTAAAAAGTGACTGGTAAAGCCAGCACCATGAGCTTCTGTGGTTACTCTTGGCATGATTTCCAGATCCAATTTTATTGTCTTAAAAGGAACATGAGGTTTTACTAACTGTCAGACCTGTTCCAAAAGTCCAAGTTGTTAGGACCTTTCCTTCTCTTACATCATGCCTGGTGATGAAGATACTGGTAACCAAGTTGGGTGCCCACTTGCACCTCTACAACCTGATGTCTCAGAGTTTAGAGATGGGTGTGTTGGGGGGCAGGGGATATTCTGCACTCTTTTTCAAGTGGTACAGGTTGGTACGGTAGGGATGTGCAGGAGCACTGCTGGGCAAACTTTCCTGCAGGGTCCAGAGGCAGCACAGCCCCGCTTTGTCCCTCTAACATGCCCAAGGATGCATGTAGTAGAGACTAGCCCATAAGTAGCAACCATTTTAAATAGTTTGAAGTGTCTGCATTGAAATATTCATACATTTTAGAAGTTGACAACAACCAAATCATTTGTCTGACTTCTTAAGGGCATTATGCCAGCATGGGGCCCTGTGCTATTCCTGACCAAAGGGCGGGTGGAGAAATAAGCTAAATCCCCCATGTGCAGTTATTCATATTGTACCAACTTCTCTGACCAGGATGCAGTATCAATGTCTTTCTGCTCATAAGAAAAGAGCTGAGTATTTAGTGGGGTTCAATACAACCTCAGACTCTGTGTCAAGGTTCCATGCGAAAGGGAGAGAAGAAGGAAGGATCCTTCAATCAAATTTCTGGCCTCCTTTTACAGACACTGATCCACAGTGTTCTCCACTACCAAACTTGAGCCATGTGCATGGTGTTGCAGTAGTAGCCACTGCACAGTGGAAAACAAATACAGCTGAGTAAAGCAAGTTTACCCTTATCTGTATATCTGGGCTTGGTGGTGATAATTATCGGCAGTAGGAGGTAAAGGCTTTAGTATTGACATAACATATCTCTTCCTACCTTGATCAGCTCCCATTAGAGCTCTGGTCCTCTGCAGCACATAGGGATTAATAGATGCAGAATCTGCAGGCAGATGACGATGCGATGGATATAACTGCAGCACACAAATGGAATTTTCAGTTTGCTTAAGAAATGGTGTCTTTGAATTAATATTTTTTCAGAGCGTTAGGCATAATGAAAGATAAAGGTGGAGAAGTAGAGAGAAAGAAAGGAGTCAAACCAAGCTTCTCTCATCCTTCAGGTTATTGCTTGTGTAAATATGCAGGCCGAACAAAACATATGCTGCTAAAGCATAACAAGGTACTGCATATAATTCAGAGCATTGATTCTGAGAGAATTAACTTCAATGGGTCATGCACAAATCTTATCCTGTGGTCATTTTAATTTACATGCAATTTTCCAATCTGATTTTAGTGTAACATTGGAAATCCTTGGTCTTTAAAAAAAATTGTTTATCTCCTAATTAAATCTCTGCAAATCCAGGCCACACAGACATTCTTTGAGAACAAATATAGATATAGATCTATCTACCTATAGATCTATTTGTCTATATCTATAGGCAGTACATATATTGTAGAATGGCTCCTATTCCACTATTTTGAGGAAAACGAAAGTAGGCAGTGATGACTTTAATACTCTTAGACCATATCTACACTACACAAGAAAGTCAGCCTAAGATACACAACTCCAGGTATGAGTCTACGTACCTTACATCAAATTTTTGCAGCTTCCCCGCTGTGGGAGGTTTACGGGAAAAACTCTACCATCAACTCCCCTTACTCTTCGTGATTCTGTGGGGATGGGCGTAGCATCAGTGGTTGATTTAGTGGATCCTTTACTAGACCGCTAAATCAAACCCTGGAAGACCAACCTCCCCAGAGTCAATCTCGGGGTAAATGTAGACCTAGCCTTAGGCAATTAAAGATTATGGGCCAGATTCTCTGACCTACTCTGCCCCCTTTGTGCTATTCTATTTGCAAATAGACTATGTAGAATTGTAGCGTAAACAACAAATAATGGGTGAACTTGAGCTCTGGAGTGCCACCATTGTCCATTTATGCCACTGCCCTGGCAGAGTGGATCTATAATCTTCCCTATGGTATCATTCTGGTTTGTCCAAGTGGCTGGATTGTCCCCTTAGAGTCATATGCAAACAAGCATAAATTAGAGCATTCTTGAGGCTTCTTTGACCTATTGCAGGGGTCAAGCTGGGTTTTGGCTACCTCCAGAATTGAGGAGCCAAAAAGAGGGTGTAAAACTACCTTCCCTTTTCTCTGACCCTAACTTCAGGTCATGGGCCAAATTAGTCCTTTCAGACCCAAGGAATTAACCTGGGCACCAGTGACCAAGAGATGACTGAGTTCAGGATTCTGCCAAAAGGAAGAAAGCAGAGCAGCAGAATACAGAACCTGGACTCCAAAAAAGCAGATTTTAATTTCTCTCAGGGAACTGATGGGCAGGATCTCTAGGAAGCTAAACTGCTGGGGAAAGGAGTCCAGGAGAGCTGGCTGTATTTTAAAATAGTCTTGTTGAGGGCACTGGAACAGAACATCCCAAAGTGCAGAAGAAATAGCAAATGTGGCAGGTGACCTGCTTGGCTTAACAGTGAAAACTTTGGTGAGCTTAAACACAAAAAGGGAAGCTTACAGGAAGTGCAAACTTGGATATATGATTAGGGAGGTGTATAAAAACATTGCTTGAACATGCGGGGGTATAACCGGGAAGGCCATAGTTCACTTGGAGTTGCAGCTAGCAAGGGATATGAAGGATGATGAGAAGGGTTCTACAGGTATGTTAGCAATAAGAAGATGGTCGGGGAAAGTGTGGGACCCCTATTGAATGGGAAAGGCAACCTGGTGACAGATGATGTGGAATAAGCTGAAGTACTCAATGCTTTTTTTGCCTCAGTTTTCACAAAGAGGTCAGCTCCCAGACTGCTGCACTAGGAAGCACAGTATTGGAAGGAGTTGAGCAGCCCTCCATGCTGAAAGAACTGGTTAAGGATCTGTTTAGAAAAAGCTGTATGTGCGCAAGTCCTAGGCTGGATTTAATGCTTCACAGGTGCTGAGAGAGCTCGCTGATGTGAGTGCATAGCTATTGGCCATTATCTTTGAAACTTCATGACAATCAGGGGAGGTTCTGGATGACCGGGAAAAAAAGCAAATGTAATTCCCATTGTTAAAAAAGGGAAGGAGGAGAATCTGGGGAACTACAGTCTGGTCAGCCTCACTTTAGTCACTGGAAAAATCATGGAACAGGTCTTCAAGGAATCCATTTTGAAACACATGAAGGAGAGGAAGGCGATCAGGAACAGTCAACAAGGATTTACCAAGGGCAAGTCATACCTGACTAACCTAATTGCCTCCTCTGATGAGATAACTGACTCTGTGGCTATGGGGAAAGCTGTGGACATGATATAACTTGACTTGTCCTTGGTGAAGCATTTCAATTGTTTACCTAAAAGAGTGTGCTCCAGGAGCCAGTCAATGGAAGCAAGAGCTAGGGGAGGAGGCTGGCCATTAGGGAAAACCGTATCCCCCATTTTTAGGGGTGAGGAGGAAGCTAGATGGGGCTGGAAGACTAAGAGAAGGAAAGATGGGGAAGCCAGGAGGAAAATATGAAATCATGTGACCAAGAGGGGAAGGAGTTTAAAAGAAAAGATAATGGATGAGGCTACAGATGAGAAATCGGAGCTCTTGAGGGATGGTGAAGTGAAAGAGATTGGAGAGAAGCCATTTTGATGATTTAGGGACATAGTGTCGGAGCACATAAGGTCAATCCTAATTTCTTCTAGTTTTCCCATTAGCTATTCATGATCCAGTCAAAAGGCATTGAAGAGAAGGATGAAAAAAATGGGGTAAATGCCCCAAAAAGTTGTTGAGAAGCTATTTAGGAAGGATGCTTCTTCTTTTGATTGTGCAGCATTTGCAGTAGAGTTAGAAGTGAGGAGTTCCAAAATGCATGGCAGAGGTGGGCTCTTCAATATCAGAGAAACATTGAGGTTTTAAAAAAATAGCTCCCTTGTGCTCTGCATTCTACGAGCTGTAAGCTAGCACAGCATCTAAAACATTTAACTAAAGTTGTGTGGGTCTGGGGATCGTGGGCTGCCCACTACCTTAGGCATGGATGCCATTGCCATGTGCCCACAACTTATGATTGGAAGTTGTTCCATGGGAATTGAGGGTGCCCAGCCTGACACTAAAATTGCCTGGATTTGTACGAGTGTGCTAAGCATGCAAAGTTATGAACCCAATGCCTTGAATAAAGGGAAATAAGAACAACCCAGGAAACTACAGACCGGTCAGTTTAACGTCTGTCCCAGGGAAGATAATGGAGCAGGTAATTAAGGAAATCATATGCAAACACTTGGAAGGTAATAAAGTGATAGGGAATAGCCAGCATGGGTTTGTGAAGAACAAGTCATGCCAAACTAATCTGATAGCTTTCTTTGATAGGATAACGAGCCTTGTGGATAAGGGAGAAGCGGTGGATGTCATATACCTAGACTTTAGTAAGGCATTTGATGCAGTCTCGCATGATATTCTTATTGATAAACTAGGCAAATATAACTTAGATAGGACCACGACAAGGTGGGTGCATAATTGGCTGGATAACCGTAGTCAGAGAGTTGTTGTTAACGGTGCTAAATCCTGCTGGAAAGGGATAACAAGTGGAGTTCCGCAAGGGTCTGTTTTGGGACCCGTACTGTTCAATATCTTCATCAATGATGTAGATATTGGGATGGAGTGTACGCTTATTAAGTTTGCAGATGATACCAAACTGGGTGGGGTTGCAACTTCTTTGGAGGATAGGGACATAATTCAAAATGACCTTAGCAAGTTAGAGAAACGGTCAGAGGTAAACAGGATGAAGTTTAATAAAGACAAATGCAAAGTGCTCCACTTAGGAAGGAACAATCAGTTCCATACATACAAGATGCGAAGCGACTGTCTAGGAAGGAGCATGGCGGAAAGGGATCTAGGGGTCATAGTGGACCACAAGTTGAATATGAGTCAACAGTGTGATGCTGTTGCAAAAAAAGCAAATATGATTCTAGGTTGTATCAACAGGTGTGTTGTAAGCAAAACTCGTGAAGTCATTCTGCCGCTCTACTCTGCACTAGTTAGGCCTCAGCTGGAGTACTGTGTCCAGTTCTGGGCGCCACATTTCAAGAAAGATGTGGAGAAATTGGAGAGGGTACAGAGAAGAACGACAAGAATGATTAAAGGTCTAGAGAACATGACCTATGAAGCCAGGCTTCATGAACTGGGCTTGTTTAGTTTGGAAAAAAGAAGATTAAGGGGGGACATGATAGCGGTTTTCAAATATCTAAAAGGGTGTCACAAGGAGGAAGGAGAAAATTTGTTCCTCTTGGTTACTGAGGACAGGACAAGGAGTAATGGGCTTAAAGTGCAGCAGGGGAGGTTTAGATTGGACATTAGGAAAAAATTCCTAACTGTCAGGGTGGTCAAATATTGGAATAAATTGCCAAGGGAGGTGGTGGAATCTCCCTCTCTGGAGATATTTAAGAACAGGTTAGATAGACATCTGTCAGGGATGGTGTAGACGGAGCTTGGTCCTGCCTTGAGGGCGGGGGGCTGGACTGGATGACCTCTCAAGGTCCCTTCCAGTCCTATGATTCTATGATTCTATGAAATGGTCCCTGAGGTTTACTTTAAAAGCCTATGCAGGAAACTTTTTCTGTATTCATGATTAAGTAAAGCCCTTTTGACATAGCTGTAGCTCCCAGATAAAAAATGCAGCACGATATTTTCATTTTATTTCTTTTCATGATTGGCTGAATGTTCTCTAGAGTTTGTACAATTACTGTGCTTATATAACAGGGAATAATTGCTTCTGCTAAATTCAGCGGATCTCTTTGCTTTTTAGATGAGGAAAGATTTTACGCACCAATTTTTTTCTCGTTCTAACAGAAGCTCAGGAGAAATGGGATATAAATGGGGAAAAGGCTTAAAAACTAATAAACTCAGAATTTCTGGTGGACTGGAACTTGTTTGAAACTATGAGCCAAATACATGCTTGATAGTAGTACATACCTGGAGCCAGAATCAGAAAGAGGTAAAGTTATGAAAGACCAAAGAGTAGTTCTATTGTGCCATTTTATATAGGACATGTGTTCTTCCTGGTTAGTGTCATCGGTAATGGTAACAAAAGGCAAACATTGTTATTAGGATAACAAGGGAGCAAATAAAGTGAGTGATTGGTGGTAATTAGTGACATGACACCCTCCACCCCCACAATTTTTGAAGAATTTAAGGAGCAAATTTCATTGCAATGAAAAATATCAACAAGACACAGAGGAGCCACTTGTAGCTCCATGAATCTGGGTCCCATTTTGTGATGGACTTGGCATACTGTAGAGCATTTTGGCTTCTGCAAAGCATGCCTGTCACTTATGACTCACCAGCAGAAAATAGCTGAAGCAAAGTGCTGCTCTGGCCACACACCTAACAAGCCTCCGTACTGGAGGTGGAGGAGCAGTAAATCCCCAGATGAGGATATATGGTGATTTTCTATCTTATGCTTCAAAGAGCGGGGCAAAGAGAGCAGAAAGAAATGGTTTCACGTCTTCAGTCATTTAATTTTTAAATTAATTCAGTGAATAACCATTCTACTTGAGAAGAAAGCTTTGCACATGTGAACTGGTATACTGTTGTCTTTCTGAAGATGCCATAGTAAAAACAGCTTTTACATTACAGTGAACTAGCATTATTCATCTCATGGAGGAGTTTATCACTCAAGATGAATCATGACTACTGATATTTGAAGCACTCGTATCTATTCTGGCATCTTGCTAAACTGGGAAATAAGGACCATCTTTCCTCTATTCTAGTTGGACATTTGCAGGTTCAAATATATCCCAGCAGAGTTTCCTTTATATTGCAAACCCCTATTTTCATTAGGATTGCTGGCTGAATTATATTCTAACTTACAGTTTGATAAACAAACCATTTTCAAAAGTCTGTGCTTTTTTGCCTGCATGACTAATCAGGAAATGCAAACCATTTACACTTGTTATGCAATTGACAGCTTTCTTTGTCTTTTATACCTGACTGAATGAAGGCTTACAGAATATGCTGCTTTTTGGTTTTTGCTTTTCTTTTCAATAGCATGTCCTTCGGAGCAAATGACTAGAAGTGTGTGGGAGGTGCTTATTGTTGCATGAACATGTGCTGTGTAATAACATCAGAGGATGCCATTCTTATTAAATGATGTGTGTAAGAGTCTCAGTCTGCAGTAGTTTGCCAGCGGGAGCTTTGATTGAGGAGAGGCTGGAGGATTTGATCTCATACTCTTCCTATCTGGGTATATACGTGGTCTGATTGTGAAAAGTGATAATTGGAAAAAGAAAAATAATCTAAAAGCCATTCTGAATAGAACTGTAGAGCTCTGATATTACACAGCATATGTCTCATTAGTATTATTCTTGGTTTTGACTGTCAATTTACAACCTGTACTTGAGTAAGAATGTGCATTAGGCTTTGGTGTGTGCACAGATTTTGTTTGGGTATACAGGCAGTCCCCGAGTTACGCAGATCCGACTTACGAACGGGGATTTTCTCGCCCCGGAGGACTGGAGCGGCGGGACGCCTGGTCCCGCCGCCCGCCTCCTCCGGGGCGAGAAAAGCTGCTCCCCGTCTCCCTGGTCTGCTGGGGGAGCCAGCAGACCAGGGAGACGGGGAGCAAAGCGGCGGAGGACCCGGGGCCGGACCCGCGGCCGCTTCCAGATCAGCTTTGCTCGGCATCTCCCTGATCTGGAAGCGCCGCGGTCCGGCCCGGGTCCTCCGCCGCTTTGCTCCGCGTCTCCCTGGTCTGCTGGGGGGGGACACAGCAGACCAGGGAGATGTGGAGCAAAGCCCGGGGCCTGTGGTAGAGCAGGTGGGGCGCTGCCGGTTGGTCCCGCAGCACCGCTCCTTGGCGCTACTGGACCAACCCGGCAGCACCCCAGCTGCTCTGCCCCAGGAGTCCTGATTCAGCCGCTGGGAGCCGAGGAGCGGCCGCGCTACTGGATCAACTCAGCAGCACCCGAGCTGCTCTGCCCCAGGCGTCCCCAAGTTATCCGCTGCTGAAACTGACCAGCGGCTGACTACAGGAAGCCCGAGGCAGAGTTGCTCTGCCCCGGGCTTCCTGGAATCAGCTGCTGATCAGTTTCAGCAGCAGCTGACTTGGGCACGCCTGGGGTTCTTAAGTTGAATCTGTATGTAAGTCAGAACTGGTGTCCAGATTCAGTCGCTGTTGAAACTGATCAGTTTCAGCAGCGGCTGAATCTGGATGCCAGTTCCGACTTACATACAGATTCAACTTAAGAACAAACCTACAGTCCCTATCTTGTATGTAACCCGGGGACTGCCTGTAATTGTTTCGTGGGGGGAGGGGTATTTTTTTTTAACTCCAATAGTTATATGGGTATAAATAACCTCTCCTGTGGGCACAATTATACACTTCCCTTCCCTTTCAAGAACTGACTGTATAGGTTGATGTAGGCACTTTTATATTGGCAAAACTGCATCCAAAATTGGGGAAGCAGTGTTACCTACTCATAAAATACTTATATATGAAAGTAGCACAATATCTTATGCTCACTCATGACCCTATGCAGGTGCTGAGGCCAAGCTAATATCTTGCCTGTTATTTGTATTATGTTACAGTTGCTCCACTCAGAACTGGGTTGCATTTTATTGGGTACTGTAAAATATTAATTAAATCTTCCCTCCCCCTCCTTTAATTGTTTAGCATCTAGAAAAGAGATGTAAAGCTTTTGGTGTGTTTGTTTTACTATTCTATTAAGGTATTGTTGGAGACATTTTAGTCCCCAGTAGATGGCACTAGTTGATTTAGATGTTCTTTTTCACAAGGTGACTTGAACTTCCTTTATCTAAAATAATACTTTAACTGCCTATTTTGAGTCACTGAAGAAGCTCCCGGGAAACATTTGGTTTGACATTTATATATTTATTGTAGAAAGTTTGTGTCTGTATTTTTGTCTGTGAGTCTATTTGTTAAAGAATTCCTCCTGAATGATAAGAGCTAGAACCACCAAATTTGGTATACAGCTTCCTCCTATCCTAACTTAAAGCAAGGTTTGGGTTTGGTTATGCCAGGAAAATAGGATATACCTGGAATCTAATTGTTTTCCATAATATGGAAAGACAGGGGGGTCTGAAAGGAGGGCCAGCTATACTACATAGTGACCAAAGGCAGGGTGTGTGTGGGGGGGAGAAGAATGGTTACAACAGCAAGAGAGTGGCCAGTTGGGGCCCAGACTCTCTATATTGCCAGTTACTGGCCGTGGGTAAGTTACCCCTAGTGTAAACCCCTTTCTCCCCGTCCTTCCATTTCTGTCTTTGAAAATCTCTTTAAATCCTTGGACACAGACTTTTCTATGAAATATAATGAAATAATAGTTTGTCTTATAAAACACTATTAATGTATTGGTTATGAATGTTGATAGTCACCTAAAATGAAAAAAGGCTAGGAGTCATTGATGGTAGCATAAGCTGCTTGCAGTACCACTGGTTAGGTGGTGTACGGACTTGCTGAAGAAGGAACAAATAAGGATGCTGGTGGTTGGCTAGTCTTTTGTTGCTGAGGCTACTTCTAGACTACATGCTTCTTTTGGAAGAAGCTTTTTTCTGAAGAGATCTTCTGAAAAAACGTCTTCCAAAAGAGAGCGTCCACATTGCAAAAGTGCATGAAAAAAATGGATCTGCTTTTTCAAAAGAGAGCGTCCAGACTGAATGGACGCTCGCTAGCATGTAAGCTGTGATTGCAATGGACAGAATGGCCACGAGGACACCTGTGCTTTTTCCTTTTCTTCTGAAAAAACTCCCTCTTCCCCCTCCAAAAGGACTTCTTCCTCGTAGAATGAGGATTACCAATGCTGGAAAAACCCCTCTGTTCTTTCAATTTTCCTGCAGAAGAATGCAATTGTAGTGTGGACGTTCCTCAAGTTTTGTCGGAAAAACAGCCGTTTTCCCGACAAAACTCTGTAGTGTAGACATATCCTGAGTGCTTATAGATACAGTGATGTCCAGTGACTTTTCTTTTCTGACCATGCTCACCACAGAATTCCACTCTATGTTCCCTATGCTCCAGTGTACATGTGAACCTGTTGAAAAGGATGGGTGGGAGAAAAGTATTGAAGGTAAATGGACTATGGTGCTGCGGGTATGCTGACAGTCCATTTCTAGGTCCCTCTGATGCAGTGGTTGTGGGCTCACTCTTGTCTATGTCTACCAGAGATTGGAATCTAGAGGAGGGTGAGCTATCTGAGGCTCAGTCTGCAGTAGATTTATGTCATGTTGGTAAGTTTGGGGAAGAAACTGGAAGATTTGTGAAATATTATAACTTCTCTTACAGAGGCTGTCTGCTTTTTGTGATGTGGGTGCACCATCCAGGATCTGCATCAATCCCCATCTGATACTAGATGATTTTATAGCAGCTTTCCCCCCATCTATACCTGCCAAGAATTGAAGCCCCAAGGAGCTGATTAATCAACATCAGTTTAATCAAATAAAAGCACCCACACTCCTCATATTCAACATCATTTTCAGATGGGCTTTAAAAATGTGTGTCCAAAGCTTTGGGCACACATGTGCATGCAAATGGAGCTTTTACAGCAGGGCCTTCTTCTGCAAGTCCTACTTGGTGCCCAGCCAGACAGCAAAGGTTTTTTGTGCTCCAGCATGACAAATAAGATAAGCACTAAGCATAGTATAGTTCTCCACACTGACCAGGAGTAAATTGTAAGCGTCTTTTGTGTCTGCTTCTTTACTCTCAAGAACATAGGATAAAAAAGGGTGAGATGGATGAAGAAAGGACCAAAGTGTTATTCTCAACATGCAATGAAGCTGTTAGGTATGTGCTTGAGGCTTTGACTCTCTACCTATCACTGTGAAGAGGTAACTTGTTGGCCATTCAAGAGATTCTCTTTAATGCAGAATTGAGTTCTCCCGCATCGCCTAACCCTGATCACCTTTTCCCTTGTGTTTATTCTTGCAACATTGTGCACTTGCACAGTGCATGATCAACCCCAATACTTAATGACATAATCTGTGCACATAAATTCTGTAGGACTTCTATGCACATTTTAGTGATTGTTTGAATATTTGACCCTAAATGTATTCACTAATGCATAACACAAGCCAATTTTCTGACAACTAATAATAGTTTTGTGCTAGTATAATTCATTATTTTTAAATATATCTCCCTTATATTTTATCTCAGGCATACTGGTAACAGTGCTAACATTTCTGGATGTGAGGAGTAAATTAGCTAATTTTTTTTACCATTGCTAAGGATTAGGTATTGGTTTAATTTAATTAACCAAGACCACATTTGTGCATATGTTTTGTGATTAGATAAACCAAGGATTATAAGCAAAAAGATTATCAAATTTACACAAGGAAATTGTTAGTAGCCAGACACATGCTTTAGCAGTAAGCTGGAAAGGAAGTGAGGTTAGCCAAGTGTGGGTAAATCCTTTCACTCATTCAAAAAACCTACAAAGACTGTATTATGCACCTTTTTGCTGCCAGGCTTTGGAAAGGTGTACGATTTGAATCTTGAGATAATTCCACCTGCTGACCAAGTCTAGAAACCATGTCAAAGAGGAACAGTAAATGTGTCAGGAAAATCTCTCAAGGTAACTTATAAACAGATGTATTAACAAGAACAATCTTCCAGAACGTACCTGGTATTTCTCTATTCTGTGCCTCTAAACGTACTTTTAAGTTATCACATTGTATCAAAAAAAAAAAAAAAAAGCAAAAGTAGCATGTGAAATCTCTAACAGCTCTCCCTTAAACCATATCACTCCCTCCTCCTCTAAATCTCTCCTTTAGAAACCATAATATCCCAATATAAAGGAGAAAACACAACTGTTATTAGCATCATTGGGAGAAATTCTGCTTCCAGTTACATGTGTGCAGTCCCACTAATTTTAGTGGACTTCTATGTGTGTAGAGAAAAATTTATTCCTTCATATTGTATAGAATTTTCAAAGTTGGAAAACACACCAGATTGCTGAAATACTAGAGGCATATTTGACTACAGTTATAAATCAAAGACCACTATACTTTTCTCCCAGTCATTTTCACTGTAAACCTTTTCTACTCCTATAGGTTGAACCTCTCTTAACTGGGACTCTCTGGTTCAGTAACATCTGTGGTTTGGTAGGATCACGGATACTGTTGGACCAGAGAGAGCCTGGACCAGAGGGATGGGTGGCCCAGGAGTTGGCCATGGCAGCCCTGGGACAGCAGAGCCATGGCAGCCCTTGTGGCCCCGAGGAGCAGAGCCCTGGTGGCTCCAGAACAGCGGATCCACAGCAGCTCTGGCAGCCCAGGGAAGCGAAGCTGCAGAAATCCCACTGGCTCCAAGGAGCAGAGTACTGGTGGCTCTGGGGAGCAGAGCCATGGCTTCCGTGGAAGCCCTGATGCTTTGAGCCCTGGCAGTGCTGGAGCTGGGAAGCTGCAGTGGCCCTAGGATAATGGAGTCCAGCAGCCCCAGGGAGCAGAGCCCTGGCAGCTCCAGAACCATAGCAGTCCTGACATGGTGGAGCTGTGGCAGTGTTGGTGTCTGAGAGGCATGGGAGCCCAGCCACGATGGCCCTGGGATAGTGAGTCCCAGAAGTCCCTGGGCATTAGAGCTTTAGCAGCCCTAGGGTGAGTGGAGCCTAATGGCCCCAAGGCAGCAGAGCTGCAGTGGCAGGGACTGGCCAGTGGAGCTGAGAGCCAGTGACCTGGAGGCAAGTGAGCTCCACTAGGTCTGCTGATGACACTTAGGACATGTCTAAACTACATCCCCCTTTCGAAAGAGGGATGTAAATTAGATAGACTGAAATTGCAATTGAAGCCGGAATTTGAATTTCCCATGCTTCATTAGCATGATGGCGGCCGCACGTTCTTTTGAAAATGCGTATTTCGAAAGTGAAACCGTGGTCTAGATGCGGTTCTTTCAGGAAAAAAAAACTTTTTCAAAAGATCCTGTACTCCTCAAAAAATGAGGTTTACAGGATCTTTTGAAAAAGTTTTTTTCCCCCAAAAGAACTGCATCTAGACGGCAGTTTCACTTTTGAAATACCTGTTTTTGAAAGAACGTGTGGCTGCCATTATGCAAATGAAGCACACCGCGGCAGCCATTTTTATTTTAATGAAGTGGGGGATATTTAAATCCCCACTTCATTGACTATGTCGGGTAGTAATTTACATGCCTCTGCCGGCATGCCTCTGCTGACATACCCTAAGGGAAGCAGGAGTAGCAGGGTATGGTAGGGTAGGAAGAAAGCAGCCAGAAAATGATAGGTAGGTTCTGGGGACTTGTTGGAGCAGGACAGGGAGAATAAGGCAGAACTATATGGAATAAGGCGTGTGAAGGTAGGTGGAGAAGCAGAGTGAAATCTGCCTTGGTGAGGAGAATCCTGTTGGTTCCCTGGCAGGTGGGAAGGACTTGGGCTGTATGCTGGTTGTCTGTGGGAGGAAGGGAATGGGTTTGACTGCTACAGTTAAAAAGGAACAGACAGGTAAGGGGAGGAGCTCCTTGCCATCCAGCTTTGTAAAATTCAAGAGGTACAATCCTCCAGGATTTCTGAAAACTGTTATCTTAGAGCAGATCTAGCACACTCTGAAAATGGTGTATTAGAAATAGCTGGTTAACTGCAGATTCTACACTGCCTGCATCAGTGTTTGAATTGTTCTGCATTCTTCTGAGTATGCATTTCTATCTTTGTAGTTTGAATTCTTTTTCAACTTAAGTCTTGTATATAAGAACTGCGGCATAAGTGGTCAACTGAACAGTTCAAGAGTTACCATTTCTCCACAAGGATGCCCATATGGGAATTCAGATATGGTAAGTAAACCATTTGAGCTCTGTAGATAACAGGATTCCATGTAATTTTCTATTTTTTCCCTTTATATTTAAAAAGCAAAGAAAAGATATACAAGAAACTCAATGCAACACCAATGTTCAGGTGTTAATTACAGAAAAAGTGATACATTATGCATTACTTACCACATAGTCTGACTACAGCAATAATTTTAGAAAAGGAACTACCAAGGTATGCACACAATGCTTATCTCATTGAATCTTTTTCCTCTCAAAACCCTCCTTACTCTTTTACCACATGTCTAAGAATGGACTCAAAACTGCTTCAAATTAGGTCAATAACACAATTGTTATTCACTTCTACGGCAGAAGAGTCTACCTCTAAGTCCCTTCTAATCCTAAAAATGTATGTGTAGAATTCTATTCGTGTGAACAGGCCTTTCATAGTCAATGGGACTATTCACATGAGTAAAAACACACATTTAAGTGTTTACAGTACTGGAGTCATAGTATGTAAAGAATCATTAACAACTTTGGAGACATAAATAACATTAAATTATAACAACACAACTAGAATTAGAGTTGCACAGCAATTTCACTAATGAAGCAGAGAGAGAAAAGTTTGGCCTGTGTTCTTTCATTACATGATCATGCAACATTAGTCCATTTAACCTACTATTCAACTAATATATAAAAAAACAGAACTACATTATTCTATAAGCTAACATGCAGTAATATTTTTTACTGTATTTCAAAGTGAAAACTGTACCTTTAACAGTGTACCTTACAACATTTTATAGAGCTTCAAGGGTTTACTTTTCATGTTTGTTTAAACTTCAACTTTTTCTACATATTTGCAAGCATGTAGGTAGTATTTACATTCTGTCTTCACTAAGGTTTTGTTAATAAGATGACTTGTGTATCATTGACATGTTTAATATTAGTTACACATACGCTGTAAGGATGCCAAACCTCAAGACCAAGATTTTCAACAGCGGTGCATATGTCAAAGGCCTGATTTACAGAAAACACAGGCCTCCTACCTCTGAAAATTAGGCCCCGTTAAGATGTCTTCAGCTAGTGGCCAAAAATTCAGGCAGCCATCTTTTTGAAATTTTGGCCAAATCCAGATATTGTATGATGGTTCTCACTTTCATGAATGTATTTCCTGAGGTTATTTCTTTCTGGAAAAAGCCACTTGAACAATCTACCATTGCAGTAAGAGGTGGTTGTGTTTTGTGATAAAGGGAATGGATGGTAGACAGCTTGAGCAGTCATGCCAACATCAGCACAAAAGCTAGAGCTAATCTGGACCAGCAGGGAATGGAAGCAGCACTTTTGAGAATTTTTTTTCTTCTTTTAAAACACATGGTGAAGTCTTAGCTCCACTGAAATCAATAGCAAAATGCCTACTGATTTCAATGGGGCCAGGATTTCACCCAAAACTTGTGATTAAGGTGAAGATGTACAGATCTTGTTTATATGAGAAAAAGTATTTCTTTTGTTTTTTAAAACGTATGGTATGGATATCCCCTGTCCTTACATGGCTTTAATAATGTCACCCCTCTAGCTGGCACATGTGAGCTAGTGCAAGACCGGGCCCTTAGTTTGTAACACCAAATCAAAGTTGTCCCTGAGACCAATGTGAGAATTCAAGAAGCCTGTGTACATACATGCAGGCAGCAATGCTATTGTGCTTTTGTGCTTTGCTTGAAAGTATTAAATTATTATTATTTTAAATATTTTATCTCTGCCATCACTTTCTTCCATGTTCTGTTGTTATTGACCAAATAACACTAAAAGGCTGAAGATAGGGGTATTGTGCTGCTGTTTACCTAAGTGCTATCACCAGTCCTCACTTTGCTACAAGCTTATGTATGATACACTTGCATGTCTAAATGGCATTTTGTTTTCAATTTGTCGTCATTCATGGAGACCCAGGACAATCCACCTACTACTGCATATTTAATAGGAGCTGACTGATATGGGCTCCTGTAAGCCTAAAACACAGTCTTAGTTTGGGTATGTTGGCTCTCATACTCTTCCCCAGAAAGAATGCTCTAAAGCTCAACAGTTCTGTATTCTTTCTGTATTGTTTTTCTGTATCGGACATTTCCCTAATTGGAATTCTAAGTGTAAACATTCATAAGTGTTACAGGTACAAAATCTACTTTTTAGATATTTTTCAATACTACTGGAAGATAGATACCTAAGTCCCATTTATACCTTGAAAAGCATCCCTATCTTTTCCCTAAAATATAACAAGTTGTATGATCGCATGTGTTGGTGCATATGTAATTAAAGACTCCTTTGCAATCCATATGGGCAAGCAAGGCAGAGTTCTGTTGGATGCAAAACTCAATTCTGAAGTTCTTGTGCTTTGTGTGATTAAAATTTCAAGTTTGGGGCCAAATCCTGCCCTCTGTTGCACTAAGGAGAAAAAAAGGAAGGAAGTCTAGAGAATCGTTTACCACCTTTCCATATTTTGCAGAAGCAGCAGGGCAGAATGTTTCCAGACAGCCCAGCACATAGTCCTGGTTGTAATCTCTGCCTGCAAACCACATCCTAAAGGGTGCATGGCCTGAGGTTGAACAAGGGTGCTTCTAGCCTCACAGTCAGCAATAGCCCAACCCAACACTAGCTGAAGTCAGTGGAAAAAATCCTAATGATTTAAGCACATGTTGGATCAGGCCTTTTCAAAGCCTGGTGTCAGCAACAAGTGCTAACTGGAAATCTTGTTTCTTAAGTTTTTCTTTTTTTTCCCTTCTCCTTTCGCACAAAACAGTTCTTCCCTGTCTACACTGGCCTTCTTGATCAAGTATTCTTGCACAAGAGGGCTTTTTCCCAAGCGGGAATGTGAAAGTATTTGCTCAAGAAGCACTGATTTTGTAAATTACAAAGTCAGTGCTCTTGCGCAAATTCAAGTGGCCAGTGTAGACAGCTGGCAAGTTTTTGCGCAAAAGCAGCTGCTTTTGCACAAAATCTTGCCAGTGTAGACTCACCCGTGGTGTATAACTCCAAGCAAAAACTGGTCAACGGAATAAGCCACCTAGAACACTTCAAACTTGGGGTAATGAACTTTTTCCATGTGTGGGCTATATACAACACTGATAAGAAAATCAATTACAGGCAGTCCCCGAGTTACGCAGATCCGACTTATGTCGGATCCGCAGTTACGAACGGGGCCGTTCCTCTCCCTTGTCTCCAGCAGACCAGGGAGAGGAAGCAAAGTGGCGGAACACGTGGGCAGCGGACATCCCTGTCCGCTGCCCACGCACTCCGCGGCTTGGCTCTGCTTTGCTCTGCTTTGCCCCCCCCCCGTCTGCAGACCAGGGGGACGGGGGGGGCAAAGCACAGCCAAGCCGCGGAGCGCCCGGCCAGCTGACGCGTCTGGGCTGTCAGCTGACCGCGCGCTCCGCGGCTTGGCTCTGCTTTGCTCTGCTTTGCCCCCCCCGTCCCCCTGGTCTGCAGACCAGGGGGACGGGGGGCAAAGCAGAGCAAAGCCACGGAGCCCGAGGGCAGCAGGACAGCCACGGCGCGTCTGGGCTGTCCCACTGCCCCCGTGCTCCGTGGCTTTGCTCCAGACACCTGTGGTACAGCAGCTGGGGTGCTGCCAGTTGGTCCCGTAGCGCCGCTCTGAGCGCTACTGGACCAACCGGGCAGCACCCCAGCTGTTCTGCCCCAGGCGTCCTGATTCAGCCACTGCTGGTCAGATTCAGCAGCGGCTGAATCAGGACGCCTGGGGCAGAGCAGCTTGGGTGCTGCTGGGTTGGTCCAGGAGCGCCTAGGAGTGGCGGCGCTACTGGACCAACCCAGCAGCACTCCAGCTGCTCTGCCCCAGGCGTCCCCAAGTCAGCCGCTGCTGAAACTGACCAGTGGCTGACTACAGGAAGCCCCTGCCCTGGGCTTCCTGGAATCAGCCGCTGATCAGTTTCAGCAGCAGCTGACTTGGGGATGCCTGGGGTTCTTAAGTTGAATCTGTATGTAAGTCAGAATTGCGGCTGAATCTGGACGCCAGTTCCGACTTACATACAGATTCAACTTAAGAACAAACCTACAGTCCCTATCTTGTACGTAACCCGGGGACTGCCTGTAATTGCTTTAGTGATATGCATTCATTAAAGTTCCTAAAATGTTAGGACATGCTAAGGATTTCACTTGCTTTTCTTAAACATATGCATTAATGCTACTCTTACTCTTACCTTAGGATGGATTCCGGGAAGTGGAGGTAGAAAGTCAGTGTTAGCTATAATGGAATCAAACATAAGAATTATTTTGCAAGCACAGAGATTGCTGCCATTCTTACCAAGAGTGAGAAATATAGCAGTGGAAAAAAAAAAAGCAAACTCCCATGATGGATGACCCTTCCTCAAGCCACTGATTTTATATAAAATGGTTCCACAAGATACTTAACACAGCAATCATCATCTTCACTGATTGATAAGTCCTTTTCAGCATCACGTTAGCTATCACAATGATGCAATAGTATGGTCTTATGAAATGAGAACTAATTTCTAAGTGAAGAAAAGCCATGTTTATGACCATTAGGATTAGAATTCACTGGGGAGCAAGAATATGCCTCTTTTTAATACAGAAACCCTCCCCTCCACCTCTTCTGCTTATTATATCTTTTACATCATTAGCAAAATTAATAATTCAACTCTATATCTGGGTTCACCACTTTTATCCCAATGCAATTCCTCATAAGGTTCTGCATGTTCCTATTCCTGTGATAAAGAAAATGCACATATCTTATCTTTTAGAAGGAACATTAGAGTTTTAAAGTCATGTGAATAACTTACCATTTCCTGAGCCAACTTGTGCACATGGAATTGTAAGGACCCTTTGCAGCCCATCTGGCTTATATGAATAATGTTCAACTAACTACCAGGACAAAAAAGAAGAGAGAATGTCAGAAGGGAGAGGTAATGGAGGAAAAAAAATGTTGGGCAATAATTTGGGTAATTACAGGTGTGGTCAGTAGTTTATATTTTTGGCTACCTAATGTGTGTGTATATGCTGTGTGCACTAGGGTATGTACTATTGTATCGAGTTTGCATCTTCCTAATGTATGTCTAGACATTTGGGAAGGTCTTTTTGAGTAAGACTTTGGGTAGGATTCAGGAAACTCTGATTTCTAGTCCTGGCTCTGCCACTGATCTGGACATTTCATCGTTCTGTGCCTATGTTTCCTATCTCACTTGGCGTCTGTCATGTCCACACTGTTCAGGTCAGGCACTGCCTCTGACTGTATGCTTGTACAGTGTCTTGGCTTGGACTGTAGATGATACTGTGATATTAATAAGACAAATATTGTTATTAGAACTGGCCTTTGCATTTTTGGGTTGCTTTACCCCCATACAGTAAGTGGAATTGGTCATTCCACTGTCTATTGTAGGTTGGTTTGGGGGATGCAAGCAGGATTTTCAGCTCTATTCAGAGACCACACTGAGTCATTGTGCCCATGTGTGCTCAGCATTTATAGTATGTATTCAGCATGTGTGAGCATGTGTGCGTACATGCATATGCATTAGCTTATTTTACAGAGCCCTAGGATCACAGGCAAATGTTGCCGCTTGTCAGTATTTATTTGTGGTGGAGGAATTTGCTTTACCCATCCAGATCTCCATATCAACTGTGAAGAACACTAGTAAATCAACATTTTTGTCAGCTTTGTAATAAATAGGAAGGACATGGATAGTTAAGGGAAAGGCTAAGAATTATTATATACAAGTATAAACTTACATTATATGCATAGCATTTATACAGCAGCAATTTATTTGTGTTAATACAATTTTAAACTATAGGTGGCAGCAGAAATCTGCTATTGTTTCATTTCCTTTTGTGTTTTCAATATACCCACATTTATTTGTTGCAATGCCTCATCTCTATTAAAGAGTGTAGTATAATTAGCAATGCACTTCATGATTGCTTAATCTGGGCCAGGATTTTAGACAGTGTTGGTAATGCTGGGTAGGCTGTATTTCTCAGTTGGCTAGCTAGAGAGTCACAGAGCTAAACCGTACTGTGTGTGCCTAGCATCCTAAACTATTCCCTGTGTGGTTACCACAACCCAATTCTGTCTTTTGCATGTGACAAGAGATGTGACAGAAATGCCGCAGTGCTCTTATTTAATCTCGCTTTTACAAGTGAAATCTCCTTTTCATTCAAGGAAATACACAATTCTTTAAATAATAACTAGAGTAATTTTAAATTAAGCTAACATATTAAAAAAGCACTATCAAAATCTGTGCCACTTATAAAGCTTTCTATAATAAAAGATACTTTTCCCTTTTTTCCCCTAAAGGATGAAAATTACTAAAAAATAATTTAGAAATATGTGGTAAATTACTGTCCCAAACATGCTGCCATTTAGCAAAAGATTGCAGATGCATGGTAAAGTAAAACAGAAACTGCCTTATTTGGTGCTATAGAAACAGGCGGAGAGTCACTCAGCTGACTAATTTAACACACCTGCCAGAGTGTGTCAAACTTTTTTCCATCTGGTATAGAGAGCTTTCCCGTCTTGTCTCTGTCAATACGATAATGCAATACTTTTCCTTCACTGAGCAGGCAGAGAGCATAGGAGCCATTGTTGTCCCTTTCCCTGAGTCTGAAATGAAAAGAGAAATATCAAAGGTTATTTTCAACTAGTAGCAAGTGTCTGTATTTTGGAAAAAAAATATTTTCCACTAGCTTTCCCAAAGGAAATAAGGTTAAATCTGTATCCCAGTTTTTGAGGACTTCCTTGAAAACCCTCATGTACTTTTAGCATAAATTTTATGAAAGGGAATTTTCTAAACATGGAAAATGGGGAAAAGCAGAATTCTGTGTTCTGCACAACATGCATACTAGGAGCATAGCACTCGTGTGGATGATTCTTAAGTCATAACTTGTCTTGCTCAGAGTGTGTGTGTGTGTCTTTCGCACCTCTGAGCCATGAAAGTTAGAGCAGCTTAAGCAGCAGTGTAGATCTGCCCTCTGTCAGTCAAGAGCTCTGAATGCAGGCACTTTTGTGCACTGCAGGCCTGATCCAAAGCCTAGTGAAGTTAAGGACAGTTGTATTACATATCTCTGGTACCTTCAAAAAAAAAAGTGGATACAGTGAAAAGAGTGATTATTCACTCTTTTATCCTCTATCCTAATACAAAGACTGGGATGGGGAGGGGGAGAGAGATCCGAAATGAATAGCACATGAAGATAAGTATAAATACAAAGAGAAACATTGAATGTTCTACTGTCAGTGGTGTTTTTGACTGTCATGAAGTATAACATTATGTCATGGGTTCCATGGCTTTCACAGACCTCTGTGACATTTTCCACTTCAGCCCCAGGTCAGGGCTCCAAAGCTCTGGGCCACAGTGGCGAGGCCCCAGAATTCTGAGCCACTGGGAACGGCAGAAGTGCCCATGAGCCATGACAAAATCTTAACCTTAACTATAAGTCATGTTCAAGTAACATAACAGGATTTTTAAAAAACAGCCTAATTTTATTATGTTAATATTTGCTAAGCAAATTAGATCTTAATCTTCAAGGTCTGCAGGGGATGCATAAAGCTTTGCACTGTTGGCTATTATTTTATACAAGCAATTATTTTCTCTCTTTGAAGTATCTCTGGCTATTACCCCAGACAGAGCACTGGTCATAATGGATCTTTGGTGGGAAGCAAAAAGTCAAATCCTGTTTCTGTGTCTGTAAGTGTTAGGAATTCAAGTGCAATTCTTATTTTTGTTTATGTCGTATTAGGTTATGAAGATGATCCATGTTCTTTCCCCATTGTCCTTAACTTACCAATGACGATAATAAAAAATGACCTAAGACATCATGGAATATAGTTCAAGAAAAATGTGTACCATTTACATTCAGCCAAGATACTGGCTAAGCAGGAGTTGTGAACACAATATATGAAGTATCTGCATTCAGCAATACTACTCTTAAAACTATATTGCACGTTGTTGTCACATTAACGCAGCGTGGGTTTGTCTCCCTCCAGTGACTGAACCCAGGTAACAGTTTGAGCGTGCTACTCTCTCTGTGGTCTGTTAGCACAAAAAGTAGACTTTTGATTTTAAATCCAGAGATCCCAGGTTCAAACACTGCTGGTGGGAGGCTGTCAGCTGTACTGGCCAGTAAACTTTCTGGTGCCATGTCTTACTGATGGAAAATGCAGCTTCAACTAAATTGAAACATTCTGGGACGCTAAAAATTAAGACTGAAAACTGCCTGGCTTCCTGCTAGTTCACCCACATTCCTTTTTGGGCTCCTGAGCAGCCCATTTGTCAGACTGCAGTGCTCCCCTGGGATCCTTGGCCAGCAAGGCTGCCTGACTCCCCAGGCCAGTGTCCCAAATTCTCGGGCAGTTGCACGTATGGAGTCAGGCAGCCAAGAGAATATGTTAAAAAAATCCATTTTAGTTCTCTTGTTTGAGAAAAATTTCAATTTGTTGACCTTTTTCTCCCAATTTGAGACAAAATTCTTAATTTTACTCCCTTAGCCGCAAAAATTCAAAAAAATTCATGGGCAGGAAAGATTGCTTCTTAGCCAGATCTCTATGTCAAACAGCTTTTAGAGTTTAAATGAAATTGAAAGAAGTTATGAGTATTTACTACAATGGTTCACAGTACTAAAGAACTGGAAAAGCTGAGCCATTATTAAGGATAACATTTTGACAGTTATTTTTTAGTAAAAGTCGTGGACAGGTTGCAGGTAATAAAGAAAAATTCCTTGAAGCCTGTGACTTTTCCGTGACTTTTACTAAAAATAATGGACTAATGGGGGCTGACTAAAGCCCAAGCCTGAATGGGTGTAGGAGAGATCCAGCAGCCTCCAACCTCCCTGCAGTTGAAAGCTCCAAAGCCCCACCAACACCAATGACGACTGGGAGCTCCAGGTCTCCCCTCCCCCTACGGCAGCAAGTCCCCATTGGCTGACCGCTCCTGTCCCTCTGCTCCAGAGCTGACATGGAAAATGTCACTGAGGTTGCTGAAGGTCACAAGATCCATGAGTTCCATAACCTCCATGACTTAGTCAAATAGTTTTTCAAAGAAACTAGAGGTAAATATAAGGCATGAAGCCTGGATATGGTACTGAGATATTTTGTCGGTATTGTATTTGTAAATACATAATTAGGTAATGTTCCTTCAGTTACACTGGGATTTGCAATGCTTTCCTCACTTCCTGGATTTGGTGAAGGAAGGGGGTTTAGTTCTCTTTCCCCCTCCTGGTTCCTGATTGTCTGTATTTGTTTCCCCTCTTCTTCTGCACGTAAGATGGAAGGAGTCTCTCTTTTCTTCTCAACTATCATCTCTTGGCAGGTAGGAATCCCAATAACTTTCCTTCCTCTTCTCTTCCTGCTTGGGGAGAAAACACAAGGCTTCCAGTGGCGACGATCTGGATGAGTTTGTTCAGCACATTCTGAAGTGTCTGAGCCACAGTTGTGTGATTTAGTTTTTTTTTTCCTCTCTCTCTGCCTTGATTTCATGCAGAAGTAGCAAGTGAGAGTCAGATCAGTCGACTAAGTAAGAGACACATGTTGGGCCCTGAAGAGCTGTATCCTACTTGAGGATATTTTCCTTGACCTGTGTGATTCTTATTATATTAGAGTCTACTCTCTCCTTGATAGCTGGTTCTGAGAGGATGTATAAAGGTAACTCATTAACAGTAATAATCTCTGCATGTGTAAAATATCAGCCTCAGTAGAGCGGACCCAACATACAGGATACATGATTGCTTTCCATGTTATTGGAGATAATAAATTATATTTCCGATTACAATGCAAGTTGTTTTCTGAACGGAGGTATGAAAGCTCTGGAATGTAAAACCCAATTGCATATCTGTTTTGGAGACATCATCTTCCACTCTGAACATGTATTTCTAGTTCTTTTAATTATTAAACAGCAATACAAAGAATAACAAACTGCAAGTCATTCTCCATTTTAGCAGAGACCTTGCTGCTCTTGACTGGTCAGTCAGTACAGGAAGTCAGTGTGCTAAGTACCTATGTATGTTAAGAAGAAACCACAAACAAAATGGTTCAGGTTTCTTTTAAAGTAGTAGGCAAGCTATTTTGGTTTCAGAAAAAAATCTTATTCTTTTCTGCATGTCGGTGTTCCAATCATATTTATGTTCTGTAAATTTTAAATTTTAACTAAATATTGCATGCAGTATTGCTGAATGAAGAGTTCAGAACAAACCATGAACAAGCTTAAACACGTCCTATTTGAATTAAAAAAAAATCAAAATATTATATCACGTCCATTGTTACCATATCACATAGCAGTGTGATGTGCAGATGCTAACTCTATGATTCAGTTAAGAGTCTCCATTTTCAGAAGCCCTTCAAACCTCTGGTCACAACTCAAAACTAAAAGCTACCTGCCTTTGCAAGTTCGTGGGAAGTTTTCTTAGAAGCTGGATTTCACAATTTCAGTTTGGTTTTGTAATGGTAACTTGCAAAACTGATCACAGTTTCCTAGGTTACACTAATTCTAAGGAACTCGTGCTAAGTATATAGTGCTTAGATCACCACTCAGTCCTTTGCCCATGGATTCTGAACAAACCTAAACATTAAAGTGAAACTAATGAAGAGAGAATTACCTAAACTGAAAATAACGAAGTTTTCTAAAAGTCTTGATAACTGAAATCAAGACGTTTTACAGAGCTCTCATTATGGCAGGGTGACAGTGGCAATGCTGCCTCAGTGTTGCCATGTTGGATTTGAGGTTTCCCTACATTATTTTGCACACACATGTTCCTCCCATTTTCATGATCACGTATACAGTATATCCTAACCCTATGCCTTAAAATAGAGAATTATCTGGCCTACTTTTATCAACTAATATGATCCCATAATACCTTTATCAGCAGCATAGTTGGTTGGAATTTTCCAGTTCCTTAAAGTATCATAGACTATTTTTATGTTCATGACGGCATATGTCAGCAGTTACCAGTCCTATTTATATATACAGAGATAATATAAATAATGCAGATGTGCATTTTGCATATAATTTGGTCTTACAGTATTTAAAAAGAAAAGCAGACATCTGAGAGACTAGACTCCCACTTGAAAAAAGAGTGTCAGTTGTGCCAGTACATGAGAAATGCATTTAATGTCGTCAGGTGTGATATATCAGATAATGATGGACAAGATACCATTGGTCACTTTAATGGATTAAACTAGCTTTATTCAGCCTTGGTAAGCTCAGCAGGTACTGCAGGCATTCTTGTGATAACTTAAATGATGTTTTGGTTCCTTCCTAATATTTCTACATGGGCGCTCAAGTTATATGCAAGCTATATGTGGCTGTGAACCTTCTATTAACATATACGTGATCAAATGCAATTTCATTAGCGAAGCTGTGTGTGTTTGTATTTAATGCTGAATTTATAAATATATTCAAAACTACATATTTTATTTAAAATTGCAAAATTTGAAACAGTACAGCTAAATTTCTGAATCTAGCCTTTGTGTCTAACAGGAATTCCTCTTCTAAATACGTACTTGTGTAATTAAATTTATAACTTGAAAGTAAGAGGTATACTGGCTACTTTTGCTTAATTAGGTGCTGAGGCCCAAGCAATTTTTGCACATTCATAACTGATGCAGTGAAACCGGGGGGTGCCAGGGCTATGAACTGTCAAGCCTAGATGCCAGGACCCAGCCCTGGCAAACCCTACCAGAAATTAAACATGAGTGGTGACTTCTAACAGCAGCAGCAGCAGCAACAAAAGGCAAATACCAGTTATTTCCAATTGAAAGTGCAGGAGAAAACTGGCATTTTAGATGTCTCCAATTTGTAATTGTTGGCAAATATTTATATTATTTCTTATTGTGCCTAAATACAAATGTGTCTTTGCAATAATAATTTCTCATAAACATATTGTACCCAAAACAGAGTTTATTGGGAAATTCATAATCACCTAGACTTTTGATAACATTTCAGAGCTCTGCAGAGAGAACAATGAAATAATCAGAAAGCTGACAAGTATCTCTCAATGAACTTTCAGTCTATTCTTCAGTTGATTTCATGAACACCATATGTTGTGGTGGTAATTGGGGGAGGAGTGTAACATTTACCAGACTTGTTTTGTTGCAAAGAAAATATGTTTCCCTATTCCAAAATGGAAAAACAAAACAAAACCAAATCTGATTTGCTCTTCCACCCCTCAAATGCCAGTACTGTACATCATTTAGGAGTAGTATCTACATCTCTCTGCATCCAGGGCAATGACACATCCAGTCATTCTATTAGGAACTGAAAAATTATCTGCATGAAACTGAGGGGATAATGAAACAGTTTCCTAGTTTCACACATCACATTACTTATCTAACTCAGTCTCCCCCCCGGCCCTCCCCCCCTTTTTTTTGAACAGGCAGATCAGTCAGGGAGGATTTCAAATCACACACACAATCTCGCAGAAGAAATTTGCAGCAACTTGCCAGAAATATACCACTTTTAGTGAAACTATTTTATTGAACATAAATATCACTTAAGCATCATTAGAAAATTCCTCACTAGTAATTGTTATAGTTCTCTTTCACCATCCTATCCAGTAACACTGCTGGAAAGAGACATAACGGTTAAAATAAAAAATTAATTGACACTAAACAAATTGTCTTGAGGTAGAGGAAGTAGGGTAAACCCTCCACATGCAACCCTCAGTACTGAAGATAAGAAAATGAGCAGGACACATCTTCCCGCATTCTGCAGCTACATTGATAGTATCTGAAAATTCTCCTGAAAGAGAAATAAGGCTTAATTATAATTCTTAGGTACTTAGCGGTTCAAAAGACATGGCTCCGAAAGCACTGAATGGCTTCTATAAGTACCCGGAAAGTCAATGGTGTATTGAAGAACTATTGGTCCATGCCTAGGTCTCTTTCAAATAAGAGGCCAATTAAGCTTTTGAATACTGGGAGGAACATCAATTTGTCTCTCTGGGACTATGTACAGATGAAATGGCTGAAGCAGACATGGTCAAACTTGATTCAGAGACCTCTTTGGAAACCAGGTAGAGGGAAAAAAAAGAACTTTCTGGGAGGAGCACAGATATACATCCAGCATGTTCAGAACTCATTGGAAAAGGCAAGGGAAGCCAAATGCAATCCTCTGGGTGACAGTCAGCAATATCTTTCAAGAAACCCTGAGCTCTGAACCAGCACCACTCAGTGTTCTGCCATTAGATCAAAGTGTCCTAATGTAAAGAACAGCGTAGATCTGTGAGAGAAGATCTTATCTATTAGGGAATTTACTGACTGTTCTGTCTATCAGGGAAGCAGGAATCTTGACTGCAAAATACACAAAGAGAACCAGAATAGCACTAAAATACTCCAGCAACAAATAATCCAACAATCTGTTTCCTCATTTTCCAAGATAGGAGCTTAAAATGATTCTTGAGAAGTCCTAACCAGAGCTACCCAGAGATATTTATTTACTTTTTTGCTTGTTCTGACGGGAGAGTACTTGAGTTTTGATGCTTCTATGGTATAATGCTCTACATTTAAAGGGATAGCAGAGCTTTCTCTCACCTGTCATCTCTCAATAATAAGGGGAGTCCTTTAAAAATCTTCTTTCCGGATTATCTTCATATATCATAACAATGAAAACTTTCCAAGTTTGATAAACACCAGTCCTCCTATGAGATACACCTACATTCCATCAAGAGTTAGATATATTGCAACTCAGACCCTTTTATTAAGCTCTGAATCAAGAGATGTAAGGAAAGTAGAAAATGTAAAATTGGTCAGGTTGGGTGAGTAAGTTCTAGAGAGGAGGTCTCCAACCTTTTTAAGCACAAGGTCACTTTTAGAATTTAAGTCAATCCAGGATCTACCTCAAAACCAAATACCTTTGTTCTGCCTCCTTCCCTGTGGCCCTATCCCTACACCATCCCTTCTCATTCTGTGGAAATGGGGGACATGGAAAGGGGGAGGTGGACACCCCGACTTCAGTGCTCCCCTTCTCCACACCTGCACAGCAAGCAGGAGGTTCCAAGATTCCTGCTTCCAAGACAGAAGCCAGGAACAGCACAGCAGTAGGGGGAGAGGCAACTGTAGACAGCCTCGTAACCAAAACAGTCAGGATCACTTGTGAGAGACTCCAGGATCTATCAGTAGATCCCGATCTACTAGTTGGTGACCACTGTTCTAAGAGACTATCGCAGAAGAGTAGAAGCAGTAGGAATCCTCCAGTCTTACCTACTTCTGTTTTTAAAGGGAAAGGCCAGAATGGCTTGAGAAGTCAGATGACAACAACTGACTCAAGTCTACTACTACTAAGTGAGGGCATGTCTACACTACCATCCTAGTTCGAACTACGGTGGTTAATGTAGGCAACCGAAGTTGCAAATGAAGCTTGGGATTTAAATATCCTGAGCTTCATTTGCATCTTGCCGGGCGCCGCCATTTTTAAAGCCCCAGTAGTTCGGACTCCTTCCCCCCAGCTACAGGTGGCACGGAGTACGTAGTTCGGATTAGGCTCTCTAATCCGAACTACCGGTACACCTCATTCCATGTGGCTTCTGGACTTGCCTGACTGTACTAGCAAGAGAAAAAACATGTAATCTGTTCTGGAGCAACTACCATTATAGAAACACATGCATGCAGTACTTAATCTATAAATACATAGCAGATTCTCACCATACATATTGCTATAAATTGTTACCTGTTAAGAAATATGTATGTGATGTGCGTGCCCTGAAACCTAAAGCTTTGCTCCTGTCCCTCACTCACAGCAGTTCTGGAGTTCCTGTTCAATAAAGGAGTGGTTTATTTCTCAACTTCTACCACAAAAAACACATATTGGGCAAATTATTATAAGAACCAGGAAAGTGACTCAGGGCTAGATTGTCACTTTGCCCTTTGTTCAGAGAAGTTTACAGCATGCATTGGTCCAGGAGCAGACCCGGGAGGTAATTGTGACTACACCTAGACAAATTTTGTTTGGTGAACAGTAAATTCATTTTTTCCCCTAAGGCACCAGAAAAATTTGTAATTCCTGATTGAATTCAAACCACAAAATGTTCTGATTGAATCAAATTAGCTTTTTCCACTGCCCCACTGGAAATTTTTCAGCCACCTCTAGTCCTGATAAATTGGCTCTGATTAATCATTATCCCAAATGTCGAGTCTGTGGCTAGATAAATAGTAGGACCATGTGAGTAAACAGAGAAATAGACACAGCATGGAATGATAACATGAAAAGAGCATTATTTAATTAGGTTCTTCCTGCCTCTTACTTGCAAGACAAAATATTGTCATTGCCTCCTTGGAAAAAAACTCTGGATACTGAATGTTAACTTAGTTTAGTAGTATTATGTATTTCTTCGGTATGACACTCAGTACTATACTTCCATGCAAAATATAAAGCTGAAGTTTCTTGACACTCTGAACTTCTCTGCTCATCATGCAGACTTCACCTCAATATCTGCTTGAACAAAACATGACCCTTGTATTCACTCTATATTTCCATTTGAGTAAAGGTGAAAAACGAATCTCAAAGACATCTGCTTAGCTCTGCAATAGTTAGCAGTAATGAATGTCACACTGCATTGGACTTTCCCACAGTGACTGACCCAGCTCTTTTCTCACAGTCTCATTCATGATTTACTTATCGAAAATGTGGTGCAACCAGGGTGGAAACTAGTACTGACAGAGTTGAAAGTACTCACAAAAATTTTCCATTGGTCTTTTTTCCTAATAGAATACGATGTTCCGATTCTTCCCGAGAGATCTTCCCATGGAACCAAGGCATCTTTTCATGGGCAGTTGTGGCAATCAGCTTCTCCAGCTGTGGTTTTTGACTAATAATAGCTTGTTCGAGGGCATGACCCTATACAATTGGCAAAGCACAAAAGGTTCAGCTGTATTGCTTTCTGTTACAGTGCAAAAAAACCCAAACAAAAAAACCAACATTATAATGTTATAGGTATATTCCAATTACTGGACTGTGTGAGAGACACCCTAATGCTGTGAATAATCAGAGTTTTAGATGAAATTAATTTGGTTACTATACAAGTTTTGGACTCATAGGGTAGAAACAAAATTCAGACAGACAATCTGAATCAGATGACTACGGTTTATGTTTGTAATTGATAGATATTGCAATGGGTATCTTTGGAAGACCATATTGTATTAAGTTTAGGAATTATTTACATAACATTTTGGGCTAGAGAATCTTTGGAACTCCATTAGGTGAAGAGTTACCATAACTATGCTAGAAAATAAAAGTGGGGTATGCTGCATAATGAAGATTGGATGCTGAATCTGTAAATAACTCTACTGTGTACTGCAAGGGGTGGCTTGTATATAGTGGTTTAAATGGGTTTTTACGGACTAAGGGTATGTCTAGACTACATGCCTCGGTCACCAGAGGCATGTAAATTAGACTATCCGACATAGTCAATGAAGCCAGGATTTAAATATCCCCAGCTTTATTAAAATAAAAATTGAAACGAGGTTTACAGGAGTGGTTGACAAAGGCATTCCCTGTTGACCAATCCATGTCGTGACTGCCGTGCTGTGCCGACGATCAGCTGAGCTGGCACAGAGCGGCGGCCATTTTTATTTTAATGAAGCCGGGGATATTTAAATCCCAGCTTCACTGACTATGTCGGGTAGTCTAATTTACATGCCTCTGGCAACAGAGGCATGTAGTCTAGACATACTCAAACAGATGAAGAAATGGCTTTTGCTATAAAAAGGCTGAGTTTAAACTCATAGCCAGGTAGGAAGAGAAGTTCCTTTTCTAAATTATATACAATCTAAATAGATATACAAAAAAATGCAGGCCAGGAAGAGAGGCTGTAACACAAAATAATTTGTGTGCACAAGCACACACATACCCTTTGTATATAACAGCCTTTCTTTAAAAAAATGTGTGTGTGTTTAACAGCTAACTACATATTGCTGATTTTCCTTTTTTGGTTAGCAATCCTGATTGCTGTAAGGAGGTGCAATGAGAGATTTGGTCTTCTAACTCTTAAAAAGAAACTATAAGAATATGTTTATGAGCAACTGAATACAGTGTGTTGAAAAATAAAGGCTTATAAAATACAAGCAAATAGAGCAGTGTTAACACTGCTCTAACTGCAACACAGCACTAGCAATGGGTTGGAACCCATATAATAGTGACTTTTAAAAAATTTGGAGTGAAGCATCTCTATTGCAAAAATGTGATTGCATTTACCTGCAGGTTCCAAGTTTGCTTGACATATTCCCTTATGAGGTTCTCCTTTAAATCCTCAAATGGTCCTGTTTTTGGCTCAACGCCCGGTGGCCGGTTGAAAGATCTCCGCAAAAGACAGACAAGACCATCAGCTTCATCTGAGTGATAGTCAATAAGTTCAGCAGGACTCATATGTGACTTCCCTCCTGCAATGGCATAAGAGCCACTTAGCTCTCTTTCAATTGTGTAATGATGAACCTTCTTTCCATGTGCCAAGGACAAAGCAAAGCCTCCAAGGTAGTTTCGACTCTGGCGCAACAGATAAAGTCCATCACTCAGTCCTCCTTGCATCAGGTAATCTTCTGCTTCCTCACGTGTAATATTGCCAAAAAAATAGGGCAGATGGTTAGCACTGTTTGCTGCGTTGGTGGCCATGGTTTTTCCTTTGGATCAGCGAAGACTAATGTGTTATATCTGAAAGGAAAGATGGAAAAATAATTATCCAATAGAAAAAAACTAAAAAAAGACACTGAGGAATTTGGTAAAGATCCTCTCCCATTTGAATCAAAGGGAGCTTTGCCATTGACTTCAACAAGAGCAGGACAGGGTTCTAGGCACACACAGACATGAGATCACCATTTTTTTTTAAAACCAGAAAGGCTTAAGGCCACTTCCTGTAGTTTTTTACACAAACCTCCCATTTAACTCAAAGGGCACTCTGCACATAGGGTGATGACAGAAGCAACAGCATGCTGTCCACTTACACAGTGCATGCATAGCATGCCCTGGGAGTAGCAGTGCTCTTGGAACAATTTTGTCTGATCCTGGAACCTGCACAAAGGATGCTATTTTTTATCATTTAGCTTTTTTTTTTTTAAAGGACTTCACTGAAACTTCTGAGTCTTGCACATGTATCATGAGCTCGTCATCTGCAAGAAAGCTGAGCACTGTGAGCTTTAGAGTACTAGATTACCAAATATGGGTGGCAGCATGGGGGATAGGTATAAAAGGCAAGGGGAGGCAATGCCTTCCTTGGGTCTTAGTGCTCAACCTGTCCCCTCTTCCTATCCCTATTCTAACTGTTCCTGAAGGCTCTCAAAGCAGGTTGTTGCTCCTACAGACTGGTAATTACCCCGCCCCCAACTTAAAAATGAAAAGCCTTCTGCTTGCCAGACCTATGAGCAAAACACTGAGCCTGTGAAAGAGCCATTAAGTGGGAAGGAAAATTTTTTTAACAGGCATGTTCCAAACCTGAATTTCTCAAAAAAAACCAGTTGTGCATTACAGGACAGTAGTCTAAAATTTGCTTTAAATATTTCATTATTTTTTTGCTGAAAATTATAATATCACATCTCTAAAAAATCATTGAGATGCACAATCTGAGTATTCAGCTTTAGCCTTAAATGCTTAGATCTCCAGACATGTAGTTTTTTTGATAAATTCTTCAAAAGACCATCCTTCACTAAATTACACATTTTAATAATTATAGTACAAAACCTTGCTTTTAAAATGCACTCTGGGTATGTCTACACTACCCTGCTAGTTCGAACTAGCGGGGTAATGTAGGCATACCGCACTTGCAAATGAAGCCCGGGATTTGAATTTCCCGGGCTTCATTTGCATAAACCGGGCGCCGCCATTTTTAAATCCCAGCTAGTTCGAACCCCGTGCTGAGCGGCTACACGCGGCACAGAGTAGCTAGTTCGGATTAGGCTTCTAATACGAACTAGCTGTACTCCTTGTGGAATGAGGAGTACAGCTAGTTCGGATTAGGAAGCCTAATCCGAACTAGCTACTCCGTGCCCCGTGTAGCCGCGCGGCACGGGGTTCGAACTAGCCGGGATTTAAAAATGGCGGCGCCCGGCTTATGCAAATGAAGCCCGGGAAATTCAAATCCCGGGCTTCATTTGCAAGTGCGGTATGCCTACATTACCCCGCTAGTTCGAACTAGCAGGGTAGTGTAGACATACCCTCTGTCCTTTCTATCTATCCATACTTCACTTTCACCCCCTGTTGGGATAGGGAGGGGATTCAGAAAGGCATCACTCAACTAATTTTGTCAGATAGCTGGACAAATGAGTTTCCTTTTTACTTCTGACTAGCTGACTAACTAGTTTTAAGAGATTCCTCCCCCACCAACATCAGTACCTTACTAGGATATAAAATCCTTTGTTATATCTAAAATCTTTGGAAACATATTTTAACTTAAACATATAGAGATATTTCATTAACATGCCTTGATCTGAAAATCACACAAAATAAATTTATTTTCCAGATTTCTAAATCCAATGAACTTTGTGATGAACCCACTAAACTGTTCTGACTGATTAATTTAAAATAATGCCTTTGTTGCAGTGAGTTTAAATATTTAGTAACCTGGAATGATTACTTTATGAAGGCTTAAGAGTATGTTTAAAATATAAAATCAGCTTAGAAATACTGATGAAGAAAATGTAAAACAGAGAAGGACTGCATCATGTATTCCAATATTTAATGTTGTATTCAACAAGACAACTGATTTGCACTTACTACAAAGTGTTTGCACATAAATCTCTGACAAACTTTAGAGTATAAAAAAACCCTGTGACTTACATTTTTTTTATTCCCAAATTTAGTATTTTTAATTAGGGACCTTCTGCATGTCCAGTTTGGAAAATGTTCTCTATGCAAGTCTGTACGCAGGAATTCTGGGGTGTGTGTACTTTTTTTGTAAACATGGACTGCATTTTTTTTAAATATAAAGGAGTTCGAAATAGTCATGCAATGAGTGCACATAATGAAAAATTTGAGTGGAAACAGGGATTGGTAAAATGATTTTGTTATAACATACTAAAAATGTATAAAGATTTTATAGAAATTACCTTCTGAGATCATGGTGGACAGTGCAGCTGCCAAGACCCCCCACTACCTCGGTCGCCCCTGCATGCTGCTGTTCTACCTGCTCAGTGAGGCCAGTGCCAGGTGAGTGCGGACGGGGCTTCTAACCAATGGGGCCTGGCCCGGGCTACTGCTCGTGAGTGGAGGTGCCATTTCCCCGGTCATACTGCACTGCCACCAGCCCCACCTGCCCATCCCCTCACAACACAGCTCTTGCCCATGCCCCTGTTACTGTGTTCTCTAACTTTTTGTCCCGTAGCCCACAGACAACCCGTCAACCTGAAGCAAATTCTCACCAGCAACTATACACCACACCACACCACAGAAACTCTAACTCAGGAACCAATCCCTGCAACAAACCTCGGTGCCAACAATGCCCTTCTGCCATGTACATCAGCCAAATTGGATAGTTCCTACGTAAAAGAATAAACAGACACAAATCGGATATCAGGAATGGTAATTATATAAAAACCTGTAGGAGAACACTTCAATCTTCCTGGACACACAGTGGCAGATTTAAAAGTAGCCATCCTGCAGCAAAAAAAACTTAAAAAACAGACTTCAAAGAGAAACTGCAGAGCTACAGTTCATCTGCAAATTTGACACTATCAGTTTAGGATTAAACAAAGACTGTGAATGGCTAGTCAACTACAAAAGCAGTTTCTCTTCCCTTGGTGTTCACACCTCCACATCAGCTGCTAGAAGGGGGCCTCATCCTCCCTGACTGAATTGACCTTGTTATCTCTAACCTTACTCTTGATTGCAACTCTTTTCTTATGCCTGTATATTTATACCTGCCTCTGAAATTTCTACTACATGCATCTGACAAAGTGGGTCTTTGCCCACGAAAGCTTATGCTCCAATAAAACTGTTAGTCTATAAGGTGCCATAGGACTTCTCATTGTTATTTCAGCAGGGGAAGCCATTACAAAGGTGGGATACGCTAGAGCTCTATAAACCATGTGGAGAGGTGAACAAGGTCATATTAGACACCCCTTCACTTAACACAAGAGTCAGAGTGAACAGAGAACATGATTAGGTAGCAGGTTTAAACCAAACCAAAGGCGGCACATCTTCCTGCAAGCATGTGGCTCTCCTTATTAGTTGACATTGTGAAGGCCGACCAGTAAGTGGGTTCAATAAATGCGAGCAACTGCATGGAGAATGGATCCACCAAGAGCTATTGGCCAAGATGGTCAGGGACACAGTCCCATGTTCCAAGGCATCCCTAAACCTCAGACTGCCAGCTGCTGGGAGTTTCTGACCGATCACTTGAAAATTGTCCTCTTCTCTCCATTGCTTTTGAAACATCTGGCTTTAGCCACTGTTGGAAGATCATTGGTCTGACCCAGTCAGGCAATTCATACCAGCTTAATTTCCTCCTTTCCTCATGAGAAGGAGGAACATGGGTGAATGCCTTAATCATTGGGTCACGAGCTACAAAGTGATGAGGGCTTCCACAAAGATACCCATTAAAGCTGTTGCACTTTGATTTGCTAGTACTGAGGTGAGGTGGTTCATGAGGCTCCCTTCTCTAGGCCAGCGGGGGCGGGGGGAGGGGGGAGAGCGCTTCTCTGGTGTGTTAGGGGAGCTGCTGGGTAAAATCCCCTTTGTGCTCCCTGAATGTGGGAAGAGGGATGTGCTGCAGCCCATGTACATGCCTGAGTTATACAGCTAACTATGGTGATGGAGGCTGAGGACACCCTTAAGCTTGCCTGTTGAAGTTGATACACTTTGTTAAATATTATTTATCAGTATATCAATCATTAATATTATTACATTATTTGGGTATCATCAACTCTGTATGTTGTAGTCCAGAGATTAGGCTGCCTACCTTCCATCTGCCTGCCTTAAGACGGGATTTGAAGGGACTCCAAATGAAGTTGTGCTGCATGTGCCCTGGGTAATATGAGGTTTGCTTCCCTCTTGTCTGCAGAAACTGTTTATTTAAATGTTGGTTAGGCCAGAAGCTGCTTCCAACTTCCTCCGTTATCCAGAGGTTTGGCTATGGGCTTGGGCTGTAGCAGGTGTGGGTCTGAATCTGCCCTGGTGCTGGAGCTTGCCCGTTCTTTAGTAATCCTGGGTTTGCTGTTCTCTTGTCTGTTGACACTGTTTTGCTTGAGTTAAATGTGCTTTTGAGCCAAGCTCACAGCTACTCTCACTCTCTAGTCCAGTTACTTAAACAAGACAGCAGGAGACTGGAGGCATTTCACATGCATTGCGAACAGCGACTGGTGGGCATTTCTGATCGTTTGATTTTTATCAGTAACAGGGCTATGTTATTGAGAACTGGCTGCCAGAAGAGCGAAGTCCTCACTGGTCATTGCCAGCTGTAACTTGTTGGTCATATAGCCTGCCTCAAAGATAAAGGCCCTGCACACTGACTCCTGAAGACTGGACTTAAGATCAGGAGGAAACATTGCCTAGCAATGAACAGGTGGCAGCCTTGTAGTCATCCATGATTACTTTGGATGTGGAGCTTTTAAATGCCTAGAATAAAGCCATACAATGTGGCCAAGGATATTCAGCGCTATAGACCCACACTACCAAACATAGTGTTGTTAGAAAACAGCCCTCGGGTGCACCAAATGAGTCATAGAACTTTCAAGAAAGCCTGAGTTGTTTTAAGGCTTTTCATGAGACCCAAGTAAAATGCTCAATTTTCAGACAGTTTCAAAATTTCATCTGTTCTGGTATGATATTGTGGATTTATCTGAACATGAAACGTAAGATAAAATGTGTAGGCATGTGCGTATGTATGGGTGCATACACCTTTCTATTCTGAACAAGTATGGGCTTTAGTTCTGGCCTGTTTTGAAGGCTCCTATACAATGAGATCATAGATTACAGAAAGTCCTATAGTGCTCCTCTATGTCTGCTTATACAATGTTTTACCTTATTTATATAAGCTGAAAATCTCTCCTTGAGTAGATGCTGTGATGTTGGCAGACTAGTTGCTAGCTCATGCCGAGGTCTCTGTGTCTCAGCACATGGACAGACACACAACTCGACTCTGTCTGGCTCATATATTGTCTGGCTTGATAGAATAGCATGGGTGGCAGGTATTGTAGGCAGAGGGAGGCTGAGCATCCTCAAACAGCCAACTGTAGCCCCTCCCCCAGGCCAGTCTACTTCGCACAGGAAGTGGGGTTGGACACTTTGCTGGAGTCCTGGGGCTATGGGCACAGTGACTGCACTGCTGATCAGCTGTGGGTGCTGAATCTTTGGCACACCAGGGCTGGGGCCTTGTTCCCTGCTTCCAGATGAGCAGTGCTGGGGTGGTGAGCTGCGATGGGCATGCTTTGGGCTCCTGAGGAGTTGAAGGAGGTAAGAGAGTGGAGCACAAACCCATGGGTGGCAGCACATGTGTATATATATCTGTATGTTACTATACATAGTAACATACAGACAATGTGCACAGCATTGGTCCTGCCGTGAGGGCAGGGGACTGGACTTGATAATCTCTCAAGGACCTTTCCAGTTCTAATATTTTATGATTCTGTATCTGAATGACGGATTCCCTTTTGCACAGCAAATGCAAATACTTCACACTTTATTAATGGCATCCACTTGAAACAATGTTTCAGTTTTTAAAAAGCTAGTGCTTCGTTAGAAGTAGAAGGAATGGGCCATGCTGAAGTTGATGGAGCAATGCTGACAAACATACACCAGTTGAGACTAACCCCATGTTTAATCCAAAGTACTTATACTGAGATGCTGTTTTACAGTTTCACTGGTGTGTATACAAATAAACAGTGGATTTTAGAGGTTAAGGTAATGCATTACATTATTATTACATTACTTTGGACACTGCTGTGTCAGGTTATTTCTGGCAAGTTCAAAGATACCATCTGTGATTCCCACTGGACTGTGACTTCTACAAAAGAATATTTAAGATTACAGATGCAGAAAAGCTCCTCCCACTTTTCACTTCCACTTTGTTCCACTACAAGGGACCAAAAACTAGGTGATGCACATTTTAGTTGAGCAGTAGACTATACCTGACATGAGCAAACATGTCTTTTTATAGCACAGCAGCTGTGCTTATGGTTTAATGAGGCCCTTTCATTCCAAGTTTCTATTTTCAGGTGCTTACAATTTTCAGATAATATATATCTTTCAGCTAATTTTTATATACTGTACTTATTTCCAGCCCAAATGTGAAATATTATAGAAATGAAACATGGTTGCTTCTGAGGTAGCTCAGGTTGAAGAGAGGGACTTAAGAACATTATATTATTTTCACCCCTCCCTCCCCCATTTGCTAATTTTAAAATTATTTTATTTGGAAACAATAGCCTCAGGGAAGAAGGGATATTTTGCTTACATCTGAAAAAACTGGTTGTGAAATGATGTAGTTATAATTTACTAGTGACAGCATGTTGCATGGATTCAGATATCCCTTTCTTTAGGTCATGTCTATACTACAAGCTGTTTCAGCAGCACAGCCATGTTGCTAAATCTGTGTTGTGGTAGCACCCCAATGTCAGTGCTTCCTACAAATGCACTACAGGAACTGTTTTTCTGTCAATTTAGTTAATCCAATTCTTCAAGAGGCAGTAGCTAAATTGATAGATGAATTCTCCTGTTGACCTAGCCAAATATATATTGGAAGATTGGGTTGATCTACATAAGTGGTCAGGGTTGATCTACAAATTTTTTCAGAGCCCTGAATGATGTAGTTAGGTCAATCTAATTTTTAAATGTACATCAGATCTCGGCATATTAGCATGCAGCATAGTATTTAGTACCCTGTTTGGACTGAAGCAAAAGTCTGTGGTTTAAGAAACTGTAAACCTTGTCTGGGATTTTTGGTCACCAAGGGTGTGTCTAGACTACAGGGTTTTGTCGACAAAAGTAGACTTTTGTCGACAAAACAATACCTGCGTCCACACTGCCTTTGAGTTATGTCGACGTATGTAAACCTCATTCTACGAGGAATAACGCCTTTTGTTGACAGAGTTCTGTCGATAGAAGGCATTATTGCATCTACACTGTCCTTTGCGTCCACACTGTCATGTCAACAAAGCGGCTTGCTTTGTCGACAGAACTGGATGTAGTCTAGACGCTCTTTGTTGACAGAAGCTTTGTCGACAGTATCTGTCGACAAAACTTCTGTCGACAAAACCCTGTAGTCTAGACGTACCCCAACAGTGCTGACAGGTTCTCCTATGCTTTCAAATAGTGTGGTATCTGGATGCTTCTGCTCATAATTCTAATCCTTTATTAATATGACTTTTGTGCATTCAATAGAAAATAATAAATTAAAAGAAATGAAAATGACATAAAATCAAGGAAAATTGATAATTGATTTAAGAATAAGATAAATGGTGATTTAGAAAGGATATATCAGTGATTTCATACAAAATAACTATTAGGAAGATTGAAACTGTCTGCACAAGATAAAGACTGGGAAGGCTTGTCTTCAATGAATCCATCGGGCATCTAATGACAAGCCCGAAGCTCTTATAAGCAAACATGCGAAGTCACTTTCATATGATGCATTCAGTAAAGAGACATTTAGGTTAATAGAGGCTTAAATGTTGATCTTCTTATGTGATTTATTTTTTCAACAATATATTTGCTTCTACTCTATTTTATTTATCCAACATTCTTTCATTTTTTTGCTATGTTGTTTTTCCATGTTGTGTATATCATGTTTCTTAGAACATAATTGTATATTAATAATTACACAATGAATTCAGAAAGCAGGCTCTGACAGTGGTGTAAAGATTCTACAGTGCACTTCCCCCAAACACCTCCCACCTCCCAAACAATCCCTCCAGTCCCTTGCAAGCACCTCCAATTCCTCCTACATACTACTGGTGAACACTGTTGTTGTCATCCCCCAATACAAACTGTCTGGACTGGAGGTGGCTCTCTGGATTTCTGGGTCGGCAGATTGACTTGAGTGGCTTCTGGTCTACAGACACAGCTGTTTTAAGCTGTTTTAATTATAATAGGCTATAACAGACAAATACAGGCCAGACACGTGTATACAAGCCATTATTTGCTTCTTATAAAGAATATTGTACTAGAATAAACATTAGGATTTATTATTATTCTGAAGTGCTAAAGGGCAAAATTTTATTTTTTACAAATAATTATCTAAAACAAAGCTGTAACTATTTTACATTTTATGCTCTAAATTACAAAACTGGAAGAGCTCCCATTCAGAGTTAGCAGTCATAATAGTCATTAGCCCTAATAAGTGTTTCCAGGAATAACCTCTGCTCATAGGCTGAGTCTAGATTGGCACGATTTTCCGGAAATGCTTTTAATGGAAAAGTTTTCCATTAAAAGCATTTTCGGAACAGAGCGTCTAGATTGGCACGGACGCTTTTCCGCAAAAGTACTTTTTGTGGAAAAGCGTCCGTGCCAATCTAGATGTGCTTTTCCGCAAAAAAGGCCCGATCGCCATTTTCGCGATCGGAGCTTTTTTGCGGAAAACAAATCTGAGCTGTCTACACTGGCCCTTTTGTGCAAAAGCTTTGCGCAAAAGGGACTTTTGCCTGAACGGGAGAGGAATAGTATTTCCGTGAGAAGCACTGATTTCTCACAGTAGCAACTCAGTGTTCTTGCAGAAATTCAAGCGGCCAGTGTAGACAGCCGGCAAGTTTTTCCGGAAAAGCGGCTGATTTTCTGGAAAAACTGACCAGTCTAGACACAGCCATAATGTTTAGTTCACCTATTTATTGAATGATTATCAAAGCATCAGCTCACTGTTAAACTAAATACCAAAATAATAGAGGAGTAGTAGATAGCATTAAAAATGTATTTTATCATGGGTCACAACTGACAATACCAAATTCAGAACAAGCTGCTAAGAAATAAAGGCAGATACGTCATGAACCGAAGGTTATTCTTCCATAATATCTACTCAGACTAGCATACAAAAGCGTACTTCTGTTTCACCACACTGGCTAACACAAAGAAATGCAACCTCTTCGGTATTCCAGTCCTTGATTCAACACCCAAATATCAAACTTAATGATGAGTGATTGTTTAAAATCAATTTAATCAAACAAAGGGCTCTTCTGATCCCAGAGGATCAGCCACATAACCAGATCAATATAGAATTCAGATCTTGCCCCATAATTATGCTGCTACCAGTATCTAATCTCTAAACAGTTATTTATAAAAAGAAAAAAAAGCTAACATGAAGGGAATCAAGTCTGACAAAAATTGCAAAGTTATTGAATCTGATTTGAAGCAGCAATGGAATAAACTGCTAACTTGATTAAGTTTCTAGTTGCTCCCAGTTAATTGGAAGGACCTCAGTCTGGTGGTGAGAATGGTCCCATTAGTATAGCCCAAAGGGTTCAGCAGGAAATAGACTCACTGAAGAATTGTTTTCAGTGCCTTTTACAGTTTCAGTTTCTTCCATGTGGAGAGAAATGCATTGTTCTTGTTCACCATGCAGCCTCCGGGGCTTTTCTTCCAGCCACAACCTGCCTCATGGGCAGTGATTGGGGATGAGTGGGAGGAAGCCAAGCAGCAACCTCTCCCCTAAGGCAGCCAGCAGTGCTTTAGCCCTGTTCCCCCTCTGAAGACATGAACACAGGAGGACCAGACAGTCAGTGAGTTCCCCACCTACCCAGAGGTGGTGGAGTCAGATTTCAATCCTGGGGTGATGGGTTCTAGCCATGGGGCTTCTAGCTCTGATCCTAATTTCACACACCCTCAATCACTCCTGGCCTCCACTGTCAGGGCTGGCCCACAACATTTTGGCACCTGAGGCGGGGAGCTCAAATGATGCCCCCATGCTCCCTTTTATCCTGTCTGCCTGTTATGTCTCTTGTGCCTTCCTTCCTCCAGCACAGCACTCCACCAGCTCTGTGCATCTAGAGCAGAGAGAATACATACGCACCAGCAGCAGACACAATTTTCTACACTCTGGGTCCTAGTGGTGCTCCTCCCCCCCAGTCTGGCATCTGAGGCGGCCACCTCAGTTCGCCTTATGGTATGGCCAGCCCTGTCCACTGCCTCTATACACAGCTCCTAGTTCTGGGCTTACTCTGTTCCCACCAGGTTTGCCACGTTGAGTAAGTCTGCTGTAAAAAGTGTTGTTTGTATGTTTAATATCAATTTTCACAGCAGCATAGTAGCTAGCAGGTCTAAAAAAAGCAACTAAAAGGCAAAAGAAAAAAAAAGACAAGAATGTGCAAAACATCTTGGCTGTGTCTAGGCTGACCAGTTTTTCAGGAAAATCAGCCACTTTTCCGGAAAAACTTGCCAGCTGTCTACACTGGCCGCTTGAATTTCCGCAAAAGCACTGACGATCTCATGTAAGATTGTCAGTGTTCTTGCGGAAATACTATGCTGCTCCCGTTCTGGCAAAAGTCCTTTTGCGCAAAGCTGTTGCGCAAAAGGGCCAGTGTAGACAGCCCAGATTTGTTTTCCGCAAAAAAGGCAATCAGGGCTTTTTTGCGGAAAAGCGCGTCTAGATTGGCACGGATGCTTTTCAGCAAAAAGTGCTTTTGCGGAAAAGCGTCCGTGCTAATCTAGATGCTCTGTTCTGAAAATGCTTTTAACAGAAAACTTTTCCGTTAAAAGCATTTCCGGAAAATCATGCCAGTCTAGACGTAGCCCTTATGTCTGTGTCTGTTATGTTTAGGTTCAGTAAAAAATAGAAACAACTGAACTTTATTTTTATTATTGAGTCTGCAAAAAACTCTGCATAAATTACAATGATTTAGAGATATGTATCTATGTATTTGTACTTACCTAAAGTTAATTAAGTATTTTAGGAAAAATTGCCAGCGTTGCCATCAGCAAGACTGGCCACACTCTGAAGTCACAAAAAATTTTGTTGTGAGATTCCCTGTTCTAGTTTGTGGGAAATTATATGTAACAAGATAGAGTTTGGAGTCACATTGTTTAGTCACATGCCCTTGCAGGTTCAGCAAAGCATGCTCCACATAGAGGCCATTAGTCATAGTCTAGCTAGAACTTTCACATGAAACTCCATTAGGTGTGGATAGACTTCTCCCTTCGTTAGTTACCTTCGTTGATGACCCATCAACCTGAACACTTCATTCGCAATGTGCTGGCTAAATATCTTGTGGGTGTTAGCTTAAGAGCAGACATTTGAAATATGGAAACATAGTTAACATTCATAACTTCAGATACCAAAATAATACATGCATAGGATAATCATATTCCTCAAACTGTATCTTTTCTATTGACGCCTTACTTGACACACTTTATACAAGATTTGTAGCAATTATATAAAGAGTGGTAGCAACAATACTTATGTTTTAATCATACAATATCATATATACCACATTCCCAGATCTGTGGGTTACTTATCAAAGGAATGAGAAAAATAAAAGGGACTACTCCACAAAAGGTGTCAGCCACAAGTCAATTGAGCTAACTAGAACTAACAGATCTAAGGCAGACCACAATGGACTCCTCCAAGAGCTGGTTCAACTAAAGACCCATGAGTGACACTTTTCTCTGCCTATAGGCACCAAAACAAGCAGACCATAATTAGCAGGTTGCTAGGTAGGGCAAGTGACAACCCTTAAAGGACTTAGAACCTAGTCTGCAAATCTCACATGCCTCTAAATACGTCTTTTGTACTTGCAGTTGAGAGACTGAAAAAATATTCTTTTGGAAGTCTAATGTGCAAATACAGAAGCCACACTAAGCTGTGTTTCTATCTGGAGCAGTGCTTGGAGTGGTCTCAGCCAACACACACCAGTCAATTTTAATAATTCATAATCAAATGTAAAGGCTTACCTATTGGGCTTAATTACATTTATAGTGCTCTTTTCCCCCTTTCCTGGGGCATCTTGTTTTATCTTATTTGATTTTATTTATACTTTAGCACAATAATAAAATGTAAATAAATTGTGTCTTCGCAAAGAGGAATGGCAGATTTGTTAACCATTAAAAAACAATGCTACCAAATAGCAATACAGTAAAGCAGCCCAACAAGTCAACCTACAGACTATTAGGTAAGTTGCAAAAAATCAGTTAAAGTCACTCTAGATAGAAGGACCAACACTATCCCAGTGTAATAGAGATTATCATCTACCAATGGAACTCTTTGTTCCTGCCTAGATATGTCTTTTGGCCCCTTCTGCAGCATCCCTTCTCTTTTGGACTCCTCAGAAGGTACTCTGCAAACCCAGAATCTGCTTTGGTGGCTAAGAATATAAGGAAAACACCCATCATCCATCCCCACCCTGGCTCCAGAGAACTTTATCAGAAAGTATATTAATAATAATACACATTATTCAATGTGGGGCTGTATTAATCTTTTTTGGAGAGTCCATTTCCCCCAGATGCCAGGGAGAGCTACAACCAGCGGAAGTAGTGGAGGTCCAACAAACCATATTGCCTGTGAGGATGGAGGTAGGGCTGGTACTAGGGCCAGGGCTAGAAAATTTTGCAATCTAGCGTGTGTGAGTACAATTTATATTCCAGATCTACTTCCAAAAAAAGAGGAACAATTATTCATTTTTTCTGGATCAAGGATCTTTTTCAAGCTTCTAATAGATAGTGGATTCTGTGGTGAAGTGTTTTGAATTGGCAGTCTGGGAATGTATGGGAATGTAGCTGCTGCTCAGGGGCTAAGGAAGGGACAGAGTGGTGATGTAGCAGACTTTTACCTGGCATTTCCTTATTGCCACATGATGGCACTGCTAAATCCAAGCAGTCATAAATCAGAAGACAAACCAAAATAAGATCATGTAATTCCCTTGTTTAGGACTGTATGTTGTTCTGCAGCTATTGCTCAAAACAAGGCACTGCCATTATTGTCAACTGTACGTTTGGGGCAATTACAGTAAAATACTTTAGTATATTTTATAAGGATTAATTTCCAAGCTGAAATGTACATAAATCTTTTTTTCAGTGTCTTTGCCTTATCTTTCATGTACGCATTGCAGCACCATTTCTAGTAGCAACATGTTTGAAAAAAATGAAAAAAACCCCACATGCTAGCATGGGAATGGATAATGTTGAGCTTCCTAGTTAATTAAAGGCATGATCCAATGGTTATAGATATCAAGGATTCCTTTGACTGCAGTGAGCTTTGAATCAAATTGTAACTGGAGAGCATTATTTCAGATCCAGACATGTCATTTCCCCTTCACAAACAACCAGACTCTCTTTTAGAGCTCTCAGATTTTTATTCAGTTTAATAACTCTACCTGACATTACAGTGTCAAGTTTCTACTTTGCTGTTAATTCACAAACTTAATGAAAACAACATTTCAGAAAACTCTCATTTTATTCTTAAAAGTAATAAAGGATTCCGAAGTCAGTCACTTCATGTGTTTAGCGGTCACAGGGCCAAAATATTAAAAAATGCCTGCGTGATTTAAAAGCCTATGCCTCAGTGACAGTCACTGCAAATATACTAAGCTGGTTACAAAAAGACACTGCCTTCAGCATATCTAGACATGAAAATGTAGGGTGAAGTTCATAAAGACCAAGATTCTAGAATGATTAAAACTCAATTTTTCCTATAAAAACAATGGATATAAATATTGTCTTTTTATTTTAGCCGCCTGAATAGATTTCTGGTATCAACATCAAAAGGGAACTTTTTGTAAATGGAAAAATATTCTCAATATTTTGCCTAGCAAATATGTTTTATCTCTCTCTCTCGCTCTCTCTCTCTATATATGTATATAAATTTAATCTGCAATCAAAGAGCATGCTGTTCAATTTGTAAAAGTCATTTTCTATTAAAGGAATAAGAAGAAAAAGGTCCTGGAACTTTCTTCAGACACTTAGCAACTGTCACTTGATTTTCACCAAAAATATAAATTTACTGCTGTCAGTTCTCCCTTCAGTGCTGATGACACACAGCTCCATTAGCTTCCTTTTTAATAAATACATTTTGGATAATCTAGCTAGATATTTTATCATCTCAATGAGAAACCGCTAGCTAAGATTCAGCACAAACAGGGAGAGGTGTTGCTTGTGGGTAGAAGAGAGTATTTTGAGACCCTAGATGGTGGCTTTTGCATGTTTGTTTATTATTCAGGAAGTATCGCTGTTACTGTGAGACTGACTGAATTTGCAGGTCACCCTTGACTACCTGTCTCAGAATGGAGGCCAGTAATGGTGAAGAATACTTATTGCTGTATATTACTTAACCCCCAGAGGATCCAGATGCTTCTTTCTGATAAATAACTTACTGGTCAGGTGTGCATCTCTCCAGTTGGCCCAGGATAGGCTGTTGTCGTGTGTTCCTAATTGGGCTTCACCTGAAATTGATACAAGGGTCTACAACAGTTCCAGAATACAGCAGCTCATTTATCAAGGCCTTTCTTCAGCAGCCCATCCATTTTCAGAAAGCACTGAAGTAGTTAATTAACATCAGGCATGTGCTTCCATCCCGTTAAAAAGACCAGAGCATGTGCTGAAGTACTTTGATGAAGAGGGAAGGACTTAAGCATCTGGGTGTATATTTTGCTGAACTGGGACCATTAGTCCTAGAACAGAAGTGAGGAATTACTCCTACTCAACTTTGGAAGCCCTGGAGGCCACAGTGATACTCACAGTAAATGCTGATGGCCACAACTGAGGTGTGGTTGCATATATATGCAAATAGCTTCTTTTACACTGACTGGCATGGATACAAAGATTAAGGCAAGACTACAGGCAGTCCCCGGGTTACGTACAAGATAGGGACTGTAGGTTTGTTCTTAAGTTGAATCTGTATGTAAGTCGGAACTGGCGTCCAGATTCAGCTGCTGCTGAAACTGACCGCCAGTTCCGACTTACATACAGAATCAACTTAAGAACCCCAAGCTTCCTCAAGTCAGCTGCTGCTGAAACTGATCAGCAGCTGATTCCAGGAAGCCCGGGGCAGACCTGTAGTCAGCGCTGGTCAGTTTCAGCAGCAGCTGACTTGGGGACGCCTGGGGCAGAGCAGCTGGGGTGCTGCTGGGTTGCTCCAGTAGCGCCGCTTCTCGGCGCTACTGGACCAACCCAGCAGCACCCCAGCTGCTCTGCCCCAGGTGTCCTGATTCAGCTGCTGCTGAAACTGACCAGCAGTGGCTGAATCAGGACGCCTGGGGCAGAGCAGCTGGGGTGCTGCCGGGTTGGTCCAATAGCGCCCAGAGCGGCGCTGCGGGACCAACCGGCAGCACCCCAGATGCTCTGCCACAGGCGTCCAGAGAAAAGCCTAGTCTGCTGAGGGGGGGGCGTACTAGCTGCGACCCCCCACCCCAGCAGACCAGGAAGACGCGGGCGGTGGACCGAGACGCACCACGGTCCCGCCGCCTGGGTCCTCTGTGGCTTTGCTCCCCATCTCCCCGGTCTGCTGGAGACCAGCAGACCAGGGAGACGGGGAGCAAAGCCTCTGAGGACACCAGCAGCGGGACAGCCGCGGGCGTCTGGGTTGTCCTGCTGCCGGCTTCCCCGAGGTTTGCAAAGCTGCAGGGGGGCTCCGCGGCTTTTCTCCGAGTCTTCCTGGTCTGCAGACCAGGGAGACGCGGAGAAAGCCCCGGAGTACACGGGCGGCAGGACCGCGAGGTCCCGCAGTCCGTGTCCTCCGGGGCGAGCCCCGTTTGTAACTGCGGATCCGACGTAAGTCGGATCCACGTAAGTCGGGGACTACCTGTACACAACATGCAGGTCCTATTTAAGTCAGTTCTGTTGATATTAATATAATGCAATATTTACCTGACTTCCACCCATATGACAGCACATTTAATGAGCAAGGACAGTCCAGGAATTTTACTACTAAAACACATATCAACAGAAGACCATTATATTGACTACTTTTTCATTTTGGCACCCACCCGTGGGCCATGTGTTGATCTCTGCATAAACCCAAATCACACTGTGGACTGCAAACAAATGGGCTGCGGGCCTAATGTGGCCCACGGGCCGCGTGTTGAGTAGCCCTGATTTACACTTACGTTCCAAAATGTAAATTAGATGCTCATATACCATAAGATACATTTTAAAATGCTAACATTAATATATTCAACCATTTATGTTCTATAGACCATAATTTACCTTATTTATATGTAATGAAGTTTTCCAATTAAGCATTTAAACTGGTCATTATATCACTTTTATCATCAACGTTTTAGTTTCAGGTACAAGTAGTCACATTTTTCCTCTCATTCCAATACAAATTAAATGAAATGCCACTATATACTTAAACTATGGCTAAACTCTTCAGTCACTGCATGCACATACTCAACCTTAAGCAAATTTTACTATATATTTTAGAAATGTGTGTGTCTCTCTCTCGGTTTGATTCAAGAACAGCTCCTAAATAGTAAGAGCTAGGACCACCAAATTTGGTATGCAGATTGCTCTTATCCTAACTTAAAGCAAGGTAAGGGTTTAGTTGTGCCTGGAAAATGGGACGTGCCTGGAATCCGATTGTTTCTCATAACATGGAAAGGGAGGAGTCTGATAAGAGAGACTATCTGTCATACTGCAGAGTCACCCCTCAGAACAACAAGTGCAGTGGGCATCTACGCTGCAGAGTGGCCACACCAGGAACAGAGTGGCCAGGTAGGGCTAGGGCTGTCCTTGTTGCTGGCCACAGGTAAGTGGCCTCTCTGCTCTGGCACTTGGGCGCAGCACTGGCCAGGGAAGAGGGAGAGCATCATCGGCCACCGGGGGGACCATTCCCATAAGGAGATGCCACGGGGACCGGGAACCATGGCCCAGCTCTGGCTCTCCTCACGACAAGGAGATGCCGGGGGGACAGGTACCATAGCCTGATCCCTGCTCCCCTGAGGTAATACTGGGGGGAGGATGGCTGGAAACTGCAGCCTAGCTCCAAGCTCTCCACCCCTAAGGAAAGGCTAGGGGGAGGCTGGGCAGACCAGACCTGCCCCTGCCCCCTCCTGCGAGGAACTACCAGGGGGTGCGGGCAGACTGCACAACAGGGGCCTGGAGATGGGCAGCCCAGCTCTGGCCCTGTTACTTCCTATGAAAAGCTGCCAGGGGGAGGGCAGAATGACCTGCTGGAGGTGGAGGGCTAGGTAGGTTGACTGGCCAGGGGGCCTGGGTAGCCCCCCTACTAGGAGATGCCAGTGAAGGGGGGGGGCTGAGCAGTGCAGCCACTGAACCCCCACCTCTCTCCAGGAGGAGCCATGAAAGCAATGCAACCCTGTCTTCCCCCTTCCCCCTGGGAGGAGCTGCCACTGGAGCAGTGCCACCCTCACCACCATGGGTAGTCTGGGTAAGCCACTCCTGCTGATCTCCCAGCCCCCTGGCCTGAACCCTCCCTGCCCTGAATTCTGCACATCTCCTACCCTGAGTTGCCCTCCCTCTGCCCTGAGTCCTGCACTCTCCACTCCATGTCCTGCCTACTGCATCTTCCACCTTGAGTCCCCAAAAGGACCCACGCAACACCGGATAAATCTTGTGAGGAATACCAAAGTAAATGAGATTAATCCCATGATTAAAAGAAGTATCTGTGTATGTGCTTTTCTAGATCGGGGCAGAAGAGCCATTCCTGATAGAGTGAGTGGAAGCTACTCTTATGCCTCAGTCATGCAAAAATGACCAGGAATAGTCCTACTGAAATCCATGGAATGATTCACCTGCATGAAGTTCAGCACAAGTGTATGTGTGTGTGTAGATCAGGCCAGAGGATTTACTGGGTCCTGGGACGACTCATGTTCAGTCCTGGGTCTTTCAACAAAATAAACTTCCAGTTTAATTAGTCTCCTATAAATTTATATTATATAATTATACACATACCATTTCTATTGGGTCTATAGCATTTTCTATTTGATTCAAAGAAACAAGAAGCACAGAAAATGATGCTTAGTATTTTGCAATGAACAGATAATATCACTATATACAAGTGGATATAAAAAAATGAATTAAGAAGGGAATAGATGCTTCCTTTCCTTGTTTTTTCTTTTGTGAAGAAGGCAGAAAGTAACTGACTATAAGGGCTGGTATCCTGGCTGTTCATGAGAAGGAAACGGAGGCTCAACTTTATCAGCTTTATAATTCAAACAAAAGTTCAATATTTTCAAAAAAATCCTTTGTGAAACATGGTGTCATAATCAAATCATGGTGTCAACATGTCAATATAATCAAATGAAGCAAAATGGTAAGTGAAACAAACTGCAAAGAATTTCACTTACCATTGCGGGCAATTAAATTACATATAATTCTATTAGCTGTTTAAGTATATAATTCTTAAAAGATAAAACATATGTGGAACACACATCATTATAAGATTAATATATACATTTGTAAAATGGTAAAACAATTGAGAAGGAAAAGATACCACAGGACATAATCTGCACTCTTACATTTCAGAACGCTGTCCTCTGTATTACACAGGAAAACATACCAGACCATGTTCCTAAACCCTTCCTCAACATAGCATCTAGACACAATTATGAAGTATGTGTTGTAACTGCCATTGATTTTGTACAAATTCACTTTTATCTAAAGGCTGACAAATTATTACAGACTGAAAAGTCTGATACTCAGTGCCTCATTGAAAACATTTTTTTTATTGGCTGATAAATTGTAGCTCTGATGTACTAATATGATACATAATCTGCTGCTTCAGTTAACTGTGATGCGGCACATGAGGCAATTATTAAATTAGTGCTATAACTTAAATAGATATGAACCAAAATACATTGTTGGACTAGAGTTATTACTGATGGTTACTGTAGGCTAGAGGGCTGTTTGGGTCTGATTTTTAAACCTGACCCAGACTTGACCTTCAACCCACCCCTAGAACGTTAAGCTTTTCTCAGACCTATCCTAGACTCAACACTTCCTGCAAACCCTATCAGTATGGCTGCTGCCTCATCCTTGGGGGCATGGCTGGGTTGGGACTTCCCTCTCCTGGCCACCGCTGTCTCGCTGTGCTGTCTGTGATGAGAAGCAAAAGACTCACTTTGCAGCCCACACAGTGGAGCAAGGTAACAGCAGCCAGCAGCAGCAGGGCATGCAGCCACCACTGCACCAACCTTATAGGTGGGAGGAGGTGATCAGAATCCACCTGACCGGATTCAGAGAAAGTCAGATTGTTTTCTGCCCTGACTTGCTTTTTAACCCTATACTTGTATTCAAGTCCAGTTGGGTGAAGGTCGGCTTGCAAGGCTCTATGTGACAAGTGTTAATGCTTCAATTTGGGCCCATTGGGAGTATTCTTTTAGGGATAGTGGAGTCTCCTGAAGTTCACTCCATTCAGAGGAAGGGTCACTGATCGGACTGCTTGCTTGTTATTTCTCCCTAGAGGTTCAGTTTTAATGAGGCTAACTGATGGTCCCCATTGGCATGTACAGACCTCGGCCAAGTCTGATTTCCTATTAATATTCTGTAGACCATATTAAGAGAATGGCTGCTGTATCTTAAAAAGGGGGAGGTTGGCTGGCTTAGTATGCTCCTTGAAGGACATACTGTATACAACCACCCAAATGACAGCTAACTCCTAACATAACTTGTCCTGTTAAAAAACTAGGAAATTCAATGAGGAAAAGCCCTACATTAACACACATGGGTGAGTTGGCAGCCCCTTGCAGAACACAGAGTTGAGCAAACTCAAACTCTGGTACATGAGGCGATGAACAGTTAAGGGTCCCACTGCAACTTTAGCTGTACCCCCTTTCAGCAATGCCCCACCACTTCCCCCTTTGCACACAGTTGCTGAAATGTGCTAACTCTGCACTTCCTTTTATAGCCCATCTATTCAGGAGCCCATGTAAGGCCATTAAATAACAAAAAGAACGTTAAAACGTTGCCTGTGGCACCTTCTTTCTGTTCACCTGGAAATGGCAGTAGCCAAAGTGAATTATTTGGATATACACTCTACTGCAAGTGCAGTCAGTGTGTTAATTGTACCAACACTAAATAAAAGAGGTAGTAGTGGAGTCTGCTTGTAAAGGGCATGATTTTGCTATGAGGACAATGGAGGATTTCTTTGCAGAGTGTCATAAAGCTGTGGTTATGAAATGAGGTGGTATAGGATATGTCCCCCTCAGTGTGTGTGAACAAAGGGAAGAGCGATATGTGTACATTCAGAATCCAATATGCAGCACTTCATTGCAGAACTACCAGGCCACAGAGGTTTTATTACAAAGGGTGTTGTCAGTATCAAGCTATGAGATGACAGCAGTGTAAGCATTTATTATCTGCCTGCACTTCAGATAAAGCAAGTGTGGTCAACTGTATTAAACAGTTGAAGGAGTTATTAGCTCTGATCTGAAGAGGTCTGTTTGCGAGATCTCTGGCTTACTTTGAAATGTTGCCAGAATTGTGACTGTGACATAGGGAGATCTGTGTTTTCTAGCTTCTTGTGTGTAAAAAAAGAGAAAAAGTTGGTGTGTGTTAGAATGCAGTATGCATCATTTCTATGCAGTATGTTGTAAGTTACATTAGTAGCAGGACACTGGGTTTTTATTGCAAAGGAAACTGTCAGCAGGGAGGTGGAATATATATGAGAGATTTCTAAATGCTTTAATGATGATTAAACGAAAGTGTAAGTTGAGATGGCATCCTGTAAGAATAAGGGAACTGTAAAAGGATGTGGAGTGGTTCTTAAATTGTACACTTGTGTATTCTTTCTGGAGAACTAGCTGGTGTAAGTGTGCATAGCAGTATCTGGCACATCCCGAGTCAGATTGCCAAAGGATAGTGAAATTATGGGTATATTGAGCCATTCCTCAAAGGAAGTAGAGGGATGGTAGCTGCAAACCTTTTTCAAAAATGTTTGGTTCTTTAAATAGTGTTAGATGGACTCATGTTGGTCAGGTCTTCGTTATCCCAAATTTCACTGGAGACCATCCCAAGTTACACGCATATGGATTTATTAAGTGAGAAATTAACAATCCACTATTGGGTTAAACTAAGGGGGATTAAGATGTTATTGAATATCACTATAGGGTTAAACTCAAGGGGAATGAGCTATCACACACACTCATTCTTTAATTTATGTCCTCAGGCATTCACTATGCCTTGGCTTGCTTTCTCTCTCTCCCTGCAGCCCTTTGCCTGCATAAATGTGTATGCCAAGAGTGTCTGCCTGCAGCCTTGGATTTTGAGCTGATCATAAAGAGGGCTTCTGCCATGTACTCTCTCCTTTTTACTGGAACTGGGCGGCTGCTGTCATGCACACAGAGTCCCTCCTCCACATTCATCATCGAGGAGCATGCCCAGTCCTCCCTCGATCGAGGTTCTTTGTTTGCTTACAGCAGCGGTGTCTCTGCAATTGCTTTAATTAGTTATCACCTGACTCCAAGTTTAGCCTTGCTGTTTTTCTCACCCCAAACACACTCCAGTCTCCATTCACACACACTGTTGTATCACAGGGTGGAATGCATTTTAGAGTAAGTTACAGAATTTAAAAAGTAAAGTGGCTGAAAGTTACAAAGATTACGAAGTCACAAAGTTCAACAATCAGGGAGTTTACAATAAGTTGTAAACTTAAAAAACAAGGCAGCTGAAAGTTACAAAGAAACAATTACAAAGCTTCAAAGCTTAACAGTTACAAAGATACCTTCCAAAGCACAGCAGCTGACTGAGAACAATTCCCATCTTTATCTTCTACAAAATCATCAGTAATACAATGACCTAGTAAACTGACTCCCTCCCCAAACAGTGTTCATGGCAGTGCAATCAGCAGCAGGTTTTGTCATTCTCTAAATCAGTGTTTCTGAAAGTGTTCTGCGAAACCACTTTGAGAAACACATTAACTGGCCATCCCGGTTTGTTTGCTCTTTGCAGCCAAGGGGAGCCGCGGGAAGCGGCGTGGGCCAAGCAACCGCTTCCTGCTGCTCTGCTTGGCTGCAAAGAGCAAAATGAAGCCAATGGGAGCCGTGAGGCTCTGTGGCCATGGTGCCAGTAAATAAACAAACCCGGGCCACCAGTTAATGGATTTCTCAAAGTGGTTTCGCTGAACAGTTTCAGAAACACTGCTCTAAATCATGTGTCAGGTCCTGACAGTTTAATGCATTTCCAGAAAATTTGTGTAGATTAAATAGCTCCAATTTACAGGATAATAGCTAGGGCAGAGGCTTTACACAACAATCTGGTCTACACTAGAAAATTAGGTTGATCTAACTATGTCGGCTGGAGTGTAAAAATGAGGAGAATCATATCTCAAGTCCCTGGGTACACAACACTAGGTCAACAGAAGAATTCTTCTATTGAGCTACTTACTGTCTCCCAGGGAGGTAGATTACCTACACTAATGGGAGAATCCTTCCTGTCAATAGGTGCCTGTACACTGAACCTTCTCAGTAGTGCAGCTGTGTGAGTGTAGCGTTTTAAGTGTATATAAGCCCTCAGAGCAAATCAGTTGTAAAAGGTGAAGAGTTTTCTTTCTTTCTGCTGCTGTGCAGTTAACAGCATTAAGATGTGTGTATTAATTGGGGGTAGAGGGTATTGCTGAAAGAAGGCATAGTTTGGTTTTCATGGGTAATCTCAACTGTGCATTTCCTGGTGTTCAGAAGCTTGGGGTTTCTTCAGCTCAATGCCCTACAAGAAGCTGACATAATGCCAAGCAACCTTAATGTATGTTTCCAATTGACTTAGAATGCTAATCTAGCATATGAACTGATGACATAAATTACCATATGAAGATTATTTCCTATTTGCGGAGCTTTGCGGGAATGAAGATGGAGTTTTTGTGTTTAGATCAGAACTTCATTGCTAACTAAACACAAGAGGCTAAACAACAAAGGGATTTAGGCATCCAGCTGCCACTTCAGATGAAGTCCAAAATGTAGATCCTTAACCCTCATTGGACCTTATAGGCACCTAAACACAATAGGCAATTTCCGTCTATAAAATACATTGACTTTCTGACAGTAGGCATGTGCAAAGCCTCTTAAGTCCTGATGCTGCCAAGCTGCTCAGTTCCTGAGCCCCAGTGGGATCTTCAAGTTATAAGACATATGTGAATAGTCACTGAGCCAGACAAAGAGTGAGGATCATAGAATCATAGAATAATAGGACTGGAAGGGACCTCAAGAGGTCATCGAGTCCAGTCCCCCACCCTCAAGGCAGGAGCAAGCTCTGTCTACACCATCCCTGACAGATGTCTATCAAACCTGTTCTTAAATATCTCCAGAGAGGGAGATTCCACCACCTCCCTTGGCAATTTATTCCAATATTTGACCACCCTGACAGTTAGGAATTTTTTCCTAATGTCCAATCTAAACCTCCCCTGCTGCACTTTAAGCCCATTACTCCTTGTCCTGTCCTCAGAAACCAAGAGGAACAAATTTTCTCCTTCCTCCTTGTGACACCCTTTTAGATATTTGAAAACCGCTATCATGTTCCTCCTTAATCTTCTTTTTTCCAAACTAAACAAGCCCAGTTCATGAAGCCTGGCTTCATAGGTCATGTTCTCTAAACCTTTAATCATTCTTGTCGCTCTTCTCTGCACCCTTTCCAATTTCTCCACATCTTTCTTGAAATGTGGCGCCCAGAACTGGACACAGTACTCCAGCTGAGGCCTAACTAGCGCAGAGTAGAGCGGCAGAATGACTTCACGAGTTTTGCTTACAACACACCTGTTGATACAACCTAGAATCATATTTGCTTTTTTTGCAACAGCATCACACTGTTGACTCATATTCAACTTGTGGTCCACTATGACCCCTAGATCCCTTTCCGCCATGCTCCTTCCTAGACAGTCGCTTCCCATCTTGTATGTATGGAACTGATTGTTCCTTCCTAAGTGGAGCACTTTGAATTTGTCTTTATTAAACCTCATCCTGTTTAGCTCTGACCATTTCTCTAACTTGCTAAGGTCATTTTGAATTATGTCCCTATCCTCCAAAGAAGTCGCAACCCCACCCACTTTGGTATCATCTGCAAACTTAATAAGCGTACTCTCTATCCCAATATCTACATCATTGATGAAGATATTGAACAGTACGGGTCCCAAAACAGACATTGAGGAACTCCACTTGTTATCCCTTTCCAGCAGGATTTAGCACCATTAACAACAACTCTCTGACTATGGTTATCCAGCCAATTATGCACCCACCTTATCGTGGCCCTATCTAAGTTATATTTGCCTAGTTTATCAATAAGAATATCATGCGAGACTGCATCAAATGCCTTACTAAAGTCTAGGTATATGACATCCACCGCTTCTCCCTTATCCACAAGGCTCGTTATCCTATCAAAGAAAGCTATCAGATTAGTTTGGCATGACTTGTTCTTCACAAACCCATGCTGGCTATTCCCTATCACTTTATTACCTTCCAAGTGTTTGCATAGGATTTCCTTAATTACCTGCTCCATTATCTTCCCTGGGACAGACGTTAAACTGACCGGTCTGTAGTTTCCTGGGTTGTTATTATTCCCCTTTTTATAGATGGGCACAATATTTGCCCTTTTCCAGTCTTCTGGAATCTCCCCTGTCTGCCATGATTTTTCAAAGATCATAGCTAAAGGCTCAGATACCTCCTCTATCAGCTCCTTGAGTATCCTGGGATGCATTTCATCAGGACCTGGTGACTTGCTGACATCTAACTTTCCTAAGTGATTTTTAACTTGTTCTTTGTGTATCCTATCTTCTAAATTTACCCTCTCTCTGCTTGTATTCACTACGTTAGGCACACCTCCAGACTTCTCGTTGAAGACCGAAACAAAGAAGTCATGACCCTCTATAGAGGATGACCCTCTGTAGCTGAATGGTTAGGCACTCCCATAGGAGGTGGAAGTCAGGTTCCAGTCCCTGTTCCAAGGATTATTTAAGTATTTTATACAAACTGGAACAGCTTCAATAGGAGAGACAGAGAGACCTACTCGAGAATGCCTGATAGTATAGTGATGTGGGAGGTCAAAACCCAGATTCAAAACATTGCCCTGAATGAGGTAGAGTTGCAGTTTGAATATGCCTCTCCCATTTTCCATATAGGACTATGTAGCACTTTAAAGACTAACAAGATGGTTTATTAAGTGATGAGCTTTAGTGGGCCAGACCCACTTCCTCAGATCAAATAGTGGAAGAAAATTGTCACAACCATATATACCAAAGGATACAATTAAACAAATGAACACATATGAAAAGGACAAATCAAATTTCAGAACAGAAAGGGGATGGGGGCGGGGGGAAATGTCTGTGAGCCAATGATATTAGAGGTGATAATTAGCTTCCCCGATTATCACCTCTAATATCATTGGCTCACAGACA